>NW_012267217.1:44896136-44913176 GCF_000151885.1 Dipodomys ordii | reverse complement strand
ACTGACATCAAATATAGTGAAAGCAGGGGTTATACTGTGGGGGAGGGACATACAAAGCAACAAAGAGATAATCTTATAAATGCATTAGAAACACATGTATGAAAGAAAAAACTTAATGTTTACTTATTTTTGTGAGCTTCGTAAAATAAACACATTAAAAGAATTTCTTTGGATTGAGAAGAAATTATACTCAAGATAGAAGTGATTACTGGGCATGGGAGGCTCACACTTGTAAATTTAGATACGTACAAGTCTGAGACTAGTAGGATCACTGTTAAAAACCAGTCAGGTGAGAAAACTTCATGAAACCCCTTTTCAACAAAGAACTGGTCATAGTGGCACACTCCTGCTTTCCTAGCTACTGGGAAGCTTAAAATAAGCAAATTGTGCACAAGCATACCAGGGCAGGAAATATGACCCTGTCTCAAAAATACAAGAAAAGGCATGTCTCCATGGTAAGAGTACGTGCTTCACAGATGTGAGGTTTTAAGTTCAAAATCTAGTACCACTAATATAAAACTGAAAGTATAAAATAGCTTTATGTTCTAACAGTTCAACATTTACATATAAAACCATATTTAAGGAATGCAATTATTTTCAATTAATGTATTAATAGTATTTACTACCTAAGGATTGTTTCATTTTTCTTGGACAGATGCAATTCCAGAGCTATTAAAGGAAAAGAGGTCAATAAATTACAAATCATGGAATGCTCAATATAATCCCCAGAGTAAGTACTCCAAACCCAAACTTATTAGAATTAAACCTTCCTTATAGCTGAATTGAAGATTTCAACTATGTGGTTTGTATTTAAGAAAATTTGAATCTATGCCATATAATCAGTCTGTAAGAGCCCATTTATAGCTACAGTAGAAGCATTTAATGAACTGATCTTGACTGACAGGCCTTATGTCTTCTTGAAATTAACTTAAATACATTTAATTTTTTCTTATGTTTATAGGTTCATAACTTCATTCTCAATGGACTTGAATCCCTGATCAGCCTTTATCAAGTCTTGATTTCTTGAGGAAGATCCATATTATAAATTGCCTAGTTTTCCTAAGACCATCTTAAACCAAAGGAAGTGATGATAGGTATTTGCAGGGACTACCTTAATGGCATGAACTATAACATAAAAATGTTATACCTTTTGTTTACATAACTTTTTCCTGCATATGAAATTTAAAAAATTAAGATACATAAAAGCACCAGGTCTAGCTTATGGGAATCAGGTTATTAATAAATATTTAGGAGAATAATTTCAAGAACTGTTTAAATCTGAGACAATGCTGAAATAAAAAATACTAGTTACAATAGTAATTTCTCTTTTTGTAGTTTTCTTTATTTCTTTTCTTTCTTCTTTTTTTGTTGTTTTTGTTTTTTGTTTCTGTTTTTTCTTTTTTTTTTGTCTTGTACTGGGGCTTAAGTTCTGGGTTTGACAGTCTTTCAACTTGTTCTACTCAGGTATAATGCTCTACCATTGGAGCAATACCTCCACTTCTGGGTGTTTGTTAATTAAGGGTAGAAAAGAGTAGCTCGTGTTATAAGTGTGAGCCCCAGCACCCAGCTAGAGTGTTAATTTACTATAATTATTGTATCTATAATCTGTCTCATCAAGACAGTTTTGAAGAAGGTAATTTTCTGAAGTTTAAACAGGTTTACAAATGTATCATCAAATATTTGTACAGTTACAAAGTTAACAATAAATGGAGCCAAGATATATCCAACCACTATTATTCATCATCATTTTTGCTCTTTGCAATTTATTAGTCCAGTCTAAAACTGTAAACCTTTCAAAAATGCGTTGAGCACAGTGGTTTTTTTGTTTGGGTCACAGCTTTCTTTGTAATGTGATCCAAAGCCATTGATCAGCTTTCCTCTGCAATAAAAGATACTCTGTAGATTACAGGAGAAGCTGAAGCAAACATGCATGCTGAAAAATACATTACAAGGGACAAACAGATGAGGAGGAGGACACAAGAATCTCTGAAGTGTCCTGCCACCTGCTCATGAAGCTTTGTGAGAACCAAATGCCTGTCTGTGACATTGTGCAAAATGTAGAATCCTAAGTGAATTGGAATGGAAATGGTAAGGTCAGTCAATGACATTTTCAAGGATGAGGAGGTACATGTTATCCTCATCAAGGATGAGAAATTTTTGATAAAAACAATACAAACTTGGATGAGCCCTGAACAGAACTGAATCAATGAAGCATTCACAAAGTGTACATGTTTATGACTCCATTCGTCTGATTATTGAGAATAGGGAAATCTATAATGAAGGAAAGAACATTAATGATCTCTTTGGACTTGGTAGGAAGGGGAAGAGAGGGAGCAGTAGAGGCTGGAATGGTGGTAGCTAAGTGCCCATTAACTTAGAAAAATGTTCTAAAACTGACTCTGTTAACAGTTGTATACATCTGTAAATATATTTGGTCAAAACACTGAATTGTATACTTTAAATGAGTGGATTATATGTAAATTATATTCTAATAAGGTTGTCTAAAAAAGTAAAATTCATCAGTCACCAGCAGCTTATGCCTGCAATCCTAGCTACTCAGAAGGTTGAGATCTGAGGATCATGGTTCAATGTCAGCCAGGGAAGGAAAATCCTCAAGACTATTATCTCCAATCAACCACCAAAAAGCTGGAAGTGTTGCTCAACTGCTACAGTGCTAGCCTGGAGCAAAAGAAACTAGGACAGTGCCCAGGTCCTGAGTTCAAACCCCAAAATGACCACAGGAAAAAAAAAAGATAATTCAAGTATCCATGTTTAAAAAAAAATAATAATACGGCACCACTGAGGTAGGTAGATAGCATAGCATGCTTGGTTGCCAGAATACTGGGTGGAGCAATGCTCCATGATTACCAGAGTCCCTTGTAAGACCAGAACCTTTCTCATGACATGTGATTTTCAAAGAAGTCATTTAATGGCTCATCAAATAAGTCATACAAAAAAAGAAGCTAATAAAGAGATGCTGATAAAATTCCTGGGATCAGATGTGCCAATTCACCTGGCAAACAGAGCTCCTTATTCAGTATGAAGGGGTGTGTGTGGAGGGGGTGGGGGTGGGAGGTTAACCATGCTATTATGACCTCTTGGCACACACGTACTTTGAAAGTATCTGGTCTCTGGGAGGAGCATGTGCATAGCCATCTGACAGGCCTGGGCATGCACGGATTCATAGCTGTAACAAACTCCACCTGCCAATCAACCCACTCACCAAATTTGTGTCCAACATGGATGGCCCACACCCAACCCCGGCCTGAAAAAAACCTCACCCAAATAAAGCATCAGGGTTCTGGATCCTTGTTGGAACATGCTGCTTCCTGGCAATGTATTTCCCTTTTATTTCAAATAAACGTTTTCTATCATTTTTATTGGAATTTATCTTTTGCTTGAATTCTGCTCTCACCAAAAGGAAAGAAACAAGGTTTGGCTAAGCTGACATGGAGTAACACCAAGAACTTGTGATTTCATATACTCGTTTCCATGTCATGTTACACCAGAGCCCTGAGTGATGCCATATGCCTGCAATCCCAGCTAGACAGAAGAAGTCATGGAAGTAGGAAAACTCTGGTCATAGAGGTCTATTTCAGGCAACAGTAAATTCCTATTAAAGAAATTACCTAAGTCAAAAAGGGTCTGATTGTGGCTCAAAACATAATGTACTTGCCTAGCAAATGCAAGGCCCTGAGTTCAAACCCCAGTATTGTAAAAAAATACACGCACAAGAAAACCTCCTCAAATTTGTGGTAATTCAGAGCACAAGTGAACCAAATTGCAGGTGCTAATTATTTCATTATTTCAGTGATTCATTTCACTCATAAATTGTGCTGTCTGTGGATTCTGAAGCAACTGATGCATTCTTGCTATGTAACTTCATATTCTGTGTGAATAAAATTAAGATCCAGCTGCAGTTCAAACAAAACCAAACAAAATGTCAACAAAATCAAGAACTCAGAATACTTCAAAGTAAGGAGTTATGTATAGCAGATACCCTTAGAGCAATTTACATGAGTTAATAAAAAAATTACCATTGTATATTTGAGAACTGCCAGAGATTACCTCCTCTCCTTCCACACAAGTGACCCTAAGAGTTTAACACACACCCCCAGATAAACCTCCAGACAAAAGACTAAATCATAGACTATATAGTAGTTCAGAGCTAGAATCAGAGGATTTCTGGGCTGGATTTCTTATTCCTCTATTTATCTACAATGGCCTTGGCCTTGGACAAAATTATCAACTTCTCCTGGCCTCTGACCAGGAGAAATAAATATCGTAAACAGTAACAGATTTGTAAACGCTAAAAGAGATCACGCCAGGAAATTTATTAGCCAGTGCCTGTTGCATACCCAAGAAATGCTAGCAGTTATTAACTGCAAACTAACAAAAGGCCACACACCAATTACATGCAAGGTTCAGAAATAATCACAACAGCCATTTTTTTTTAAGGTGGAGGTTTCTGGAATTTGGCAGGCTATCTTCCCTTTGGGGCAGTGAGGATACAAGTAGCTCTTTGGAGCCCAAGTCTCTAGGGATCCCCTAGTTTCTTCTGCCAGGACTCATCTCCATTCTCTTGGCCAGATCCCAGGTTCTACTCTCCGTGAAAGACCTTCAACTGTCTACCTGGACTAACCACCCTCCCTACTTACCTCAGTTCTCTGTGGACTGGCTTGGGCTGTGAGCAATGCAGGCTCTTGTCTTCCCTGAATGGTGCCACTAAACGATTCCCTCTCCCTCCACCCCCCAACACAGTCCACTGTTCAGGTGGTCTTTCCCCTCAACAAACAACACCTTTGTCTAATCTGAACAGGAAGTCAGCCCTGACAACCAGGCTTTTGTTTTATAAAGCTGTAACTTATTAATAAATTAGTTCCTCATGCCTTAGAAATTTTTCACACAACAAAAAAGACTGAAATTTTCCAAAATGTACACTGTAGCTCCATCTGGATGGTCGGATCATAGGCTCTGTTATTTCTTTCTGCTTCTGTACACTGCTGCTTTCTGAAATTCCCCTGGTTAAAAAAAATGAAGAAGCCAAAAAAATAATAAGCTTAAAAAAACCTAGCTTTGTGGAGGAAGTAGGAAAAATTATGGAACAATTAGGCTTGCTCATTATTCAAGACTTGGTTTTGAAACTGTACAAAGGAGCCTTGAGCACGAAATAAATAGAGACACAGAATGGAAACATAAAAATCTGAATGGGAAAGGGAAGATGTTGGGGGTAGGAAAGGGTAATCAAAACTCAGCTACTACATGTTCACCAGAGAGCAGGCTAAAGATACTCCAAAATATATTAAATGCATTACTCAATTCATTGGTGATGCATTCCTGAAACTTGCTGACTAGCTCAAGTTATCACTTAATAAAATCAAATACAAGAAACTTGCAGACTTAGTCTACACTGACTTCTACATAGATTAGGATGTATTTTGCAATCCTGAATTCTAGGAGACCAAGTAAAATTTGAGAAAAATAATTTAGAGAACAATTCCTAAGACTAAAACCATCTAAACACTGCCGGTTCCAGATGTAAGAAACTGAGTAGAGACATGGGCAGGCTCAGACTTCCACGTGTCTTCATCTGAATGAAAGTCCAATCAACTGTGGGCTATAAATCCATGGTATTATTGTTTAATGATTTTTTTAAGGTTAAGTTATCGTAACTACTCAAGAGGCTGAGATCTGAGAATTGTGATTCCAAGCCAGACCAAGCAGAAAAGTCTGTGCAAAGCTGATCTTCAGTTGACCAGCGAAATGCTGGATTGAGGGTATAGTTTAAAGTGATAAGAGTGCTAGCTGAATGTAAAGTCCTGAATTCAAGTTCTGGTATTAGCACACAAAAAACCTAACTAATAAATTAATTAAAAATAGATAATAATATCATCACATCATTAGAGCTACTGTAAGGATTCTGTGAAATAAAACATAGCAAGGGCTTCCCACTCAGCAAGTACTAGTAATGGCAGTGAAGAGGAAGGAAATGATACTAATGAAGAGCTTACACAAAATAACTCCAGATCATATGAGAGTTGAGCTCATGCCCAGGACTGCTGCTTTCTAATCCATTAAAGGATGGAAACAATTAACATTTATATTTTATGAAACAGAATTTATGGATGACTGTTCTCAATAAGATCCTTCCTTTAGATGAGATCAGGTACATATGAGCACCCTAATTTGAACAATGCCTCAAACTTCTCTTACCTGGATTGTTAAAGGAATTTTAATTTAGCATTAGAAACAGAGTAATTGAACTGGGACTGAGATCAAACCCCAACACCAGCACAAAAATTAATGAAGAAATACACAAACAAAAACAGAGTAATTGCAAAAATGGCTTGCTAATGACCCATATTATTAACTTAATTATTCCAATTTCAGAATTTAATCACTATAACTTAAATTAAAAATATTAATTTAGGGGGTGGGAATGTAGATCAGTGAAGAGTGTTTGCCTCACATGCATGAGGCCGTAGGTTTGATTCCTCAGTACCACATAAGCAGAAAAAGCTGGAAGTAGCGCTGTGGCTCAAGTGGTAGAGCACCAGCCTTGAGCTGAATTGCTGAGGGACAGTGACCAAGCCTAGAGTTCAGGCCCCATGAACAACAAAAAAATAATAATAAATCTAAGTAAAGCATACTTAATCAACTAGTAAAAACATATTATTAAAGGCAAATTTTCTTCAGCTTCTGACTTACTGTCCTGAAGTTTCAAACTCATAAATATGGCAAATACACATTTTATTATTTTATAACTTATTTGATGAAAGTCTTTTTCAGGCTCATTAAAGTTGTATTAGCATTTTACACACTGTGGCACTTACAGGTAATAACTACTCAATGGAATCAGACATGCTATCTTAAGTCAAATGGTTTCAAAAGCCATGCTACCACATGATGAATAAAAACATTTGACAAAGGAATATTATATGTACACATCTTGTAATATAGACAAAATATATCCACAACATCAGTCTACTGGGTACAATAAGATCTTAAATGCAAAGAAGGACATTATCTTTTCCTAGAAATCTATTTCTCTCATTTTTCTTATGAAAAAGAAAGTACTTAGAATTTAACACTTATCTTCTTACCTAATTTCCTCAAAAAATGCCATTATCTAGAGTGAAAAATGCCAAAGGTATTTGCTTTGAGTAGTCTTGAAGTGTTAGAAGTAATTCACAGTTTTAACAAAAATACTAGATCAGTATTCAGTCAGTATCTTCATGTACAGTCTCTAATATAGGAAATCTAAATACATATTAAATAAAATAAACTAAGAATGAATAAAAATTAAGAAGCTAGTAGCAACTGAGCAATATAGGGATGAAGCAACACATATTTGGAAACCTTAAAGACACTGGTTAAAATCCAGTATCAGTTACTATTATTGACGTGACTTGTAGCAAAGTAATTCCTCAAAATCTAAGATGCTTCAAATATTAGAAAGGTAAAAGCATATATTAGTGGATTATTGCAAAGAAAAAATAATAATACAGTATGTTTCAAGTTTCTAGCATGCTGCCTCAAATTTCACAAATACAAATTAATAGGATATAGCATTTATCTCAAGCTGAGAAAAATACTCAAACTATAATTTGTGGAATCTCAGATTACATAATTTGCAAGAGATATTTATTTCCTATGCAGATTGTCCTATAATCATAAAAATGAATATTGAGCTTTCACTACAATTCTAATCATCTGTACTGTGTCCTCTGATTAGTAAACATACCAGGCTCATTTTAGTGTGGCAAAGGCTAAGAACTGTCCTCCGTGCATTCTTCCCTTTTCTCAATTAAAGTTTGGTGTGTCTTTATTCTTAGGAATACCACATTCATCTCTATAGTAAAATATTATCAAATAACTTTTTGATCCATGGATATAAGAACAAAAGATAGTGTTTGGTCAGTAGGAAATACTACTAAAAGATGTAAAGAATAAGACCATGATCTTCTGCATCTCCTTGGTTCTCAATGCAGATTTCCAGAATAAAGGGAATAAGATGGTCAGAGCTGATGCAGCCATCTTGGAAACAAAATGGCAGTTCCATACTGAAGATGGCAGTCCAAAAATATAAAGGACATTGGGGCTTTCGGCCATGATGGAGCAAACTAGGACTGGCTTCAACTATTGTTATTTCAGGTTTGGGGGGAGGTGAATGAGTGTTGATTGTTGTTTTTATTTCCTTTTTGTTTTTGGTCATTCTCTGTAATTTATCATTTAATCTCAATCAAAACTAAATATACCTAAGGAAAATGCTTAATGTATCTCAATGCTCAGAATTATTGAGTTTGTTTCCTTTATATAGTCACCCATGGAACAAAGAAAGAAAGAAAAAGTCATAACAAATGATTTTGAACACCTAGAAGATAATAATTGTCTAGTAAAAATAGAAGTATAATATGGCTAAAATAAGAAGAAAAACGTAGCTTAGAAGTACTTAGTATATACAAACACACACAAAATCAAAGTATTTATTGTTTTCCTCTGAACTACTATTGTGAAGAAACCTAGTATTGGGCTTAGAACTGTGAGAAGTAGAAAGAAAAAGAAAAAGAAGCAGGATATTTTTTTGTGTGAGAGAAAGACCAAAAGAAAGCATCAGTGGCTATACAAAAGGAGTGATTAGATTTGTCAAACAAATATTGAGTAACACCTTGTGCCCTAAACTGTGACCAAGATGTTAGACTCTTCAAGGAGCAAAAAATACTACCGAAAACATAAGACCTACTGATGATTCAACAATATGTAAATGATTATCAAGAAAAACACAGGTTAAAGTAGGTTGGGGATTAAGTGCTTTTGTTTTTGTTTTAACATAGAATAATGTAGGGAAAGTGTCTATCAGATATCAGATACAAGAAGTGCCATGAAAAACAGAGGCAATTTTATCCCGTATCTAGCAATTATCCCTCAAGTTCTATCATGATTATGGGAAAGCCTTCCTAGAAGGCTTTCTGCTTAGAGGTCTGCCACACTCAGGTATTGAATGGTCTTCTAAGATCTACCTGAGAGGGATAGGAAAACAGGGGTAGTTTCATGGTCATGGTCAGTCAGCTTTATGAATTCTGTACTATATTTCATCCATAGTGTGTGGTGCAGGGTTAAAGTTGGGGAGTGGATTGGTTAACTTCATATCTCAAGCCTGAAATGAAATTCCTAACATTAATGCTGATGATCAGAAAGGAGGGTGCTGTTGGATTTAGTTACAGTTCTGATTTCATAAGCAAAACTTCCTGCTTTCACTTTTAAGATGTCAGAAAATGAAGATGTGGACAGCTAAGGATCTAATAGAGATAATCTAGTTACAAGACAAATATTATAAATTCTCAAGTGCTTCTGTTTTCCATCATGTAGTATATAAAGACAGAAAGACAGGAGCATTTGCACCCAGAGAGAAGTCTTGTTCTCTTAAGATTTATAAATGCCTACATCCTAAACAGTAAATGGCAGATGTCTTACCCAAATAAAACTGGTGTTCAAAAAAAAATCCAACTCTAGGAAATATAAAAGGAAACAAACCAAAAGGCTGAGAAGGTTTTCTGCCTCCCATTCCCATACCCGATTTGTTCAGAGGTAGAGTGTGATTTCCCTCCACTTTAAGCATTATCACAGGCTCACAAAGTGAAATACTCTCTGTTTTTTATATTATTACCATTCCATTTCTTCTGCATTTTTATGAGGTCACTTCCTCCACTTCCCATTTCCTCTTTTAAACCACAGCAGCACAAGCTAGCTGCTATATTCTGAAAGCACAGAACTTGTGAAAAGAATTGTGAATTGCAAATCTACTCCTAGTTGAAAACACTTTCTGAAGTATAGCATCTTTTATAAAATCCTAAGATTTATGTTGAAAACACGAGAATCATGATATGGCCTAAGAATTCCGTTTTGAGAATATGAAAAAAAACACAAAAATTCCTCTACCCAGAGAAAAAAGAATAACTGAATGTAATGGAGAAAAATAAATGCAAAAATAGAATTGGATAAAAGCCAGCAACCACAAGAAAAGAAAATATTACAGGAAATGGAATTAATTGGTTACTATCATGAGAGTTCCTCCCCCCACACCCAAACTTTTTTAGGGGAAAAAAAGAGAGATAAATTGTAAAAGTAGTGTAGAAACTACACGTTTCAACAAAGCTTGAAATATACCATGTAAATACGTGTTTTCTAGGGGAAAATCTGAGATTTTTCTTTAGTGGAATTTCCCGTTTGTCTTCTTGGCATTCTTCTGGTATACTAATAAAGCTTTAGTTAGAATCACTGGGACTTTTGTAAAGTAAGTCTATACAGTTGTATTGTGATATCCTTTCCCAGAGGCATAATCATCTTTTTACTTGGTGCATTTCTTTTCTTTCTTATTTCTCTCTCTCTCTCTCCCTCTTTCCTTCTCTTTCTTTCTCTCTCTTTCCCTCCTTCCCTCCCTCCCTTCCTTCTCCTTCTTTCTCTCTTTCTCTTTCTTTCCTTCTTTCTTTCCTTTCTCCCTCCCTCCCTCCCTCCCTTCCTTCCTTTTTCTTTTTCTTTCTTTCTCTGTTTCTTTCTTTGCAGTACTAGAGATGAAACCAGGGTCTTTTGCTTGCTAGAAATGTGCTCTGCTGCTTGAGCCAGACCCTCAGCCTCTTTGTTTATACTTTGTTTTGAGTTAAGGTCTCTCTTACTTTGCTGTAGCTGTTCTTCACCTCACCTTTCTTTTTTTATCCTCTCAAGTAGATAGAATTACAAGTAAATGACACCATACCTAGTTGAGACATTTCTTTTCTTTTCTATTTTTTTTGTCCCAAACCTAAGGGCATCCCAAGTATAAGGCCACAAAGAAATGAATGTGCTTTGGCAGAACCTTTAACAGATCTAAGGCAGTCAGTGGTAACAGATAAGCCTTTCATGATTGAGTAGTTCTCTGTATACCACAGAGTTTCCTAAGTGGAAGTTATTCCTTTCAGTTATTTCCTCCTTATGACTAACTCAGATAATTGTGTTATTTTGGTATAAAATCTATCAATTGTTTTTTAGTGCATCATGCCTCAGTAAAATCAGAGGATGCCATTTCCAAATATGGATATGGAAAACTGATCTCTGTATTTTCAAAAATAGACTTAGAATTTTTTTGTGGGGTGGGGGTGTGGCTCAGTGGTAAAGCACTTGCCTAACATACTCAAGGTCATGGATTTTATCCCAGCTCTATAAATGAACTATCTAATAATTTCATTCATGGACTGAGGTATAAAATTACTAATTTTTAGTAGACGTTATTTATAAAAATGTTTATTTTGCCGGGCGCTGGTGGCTCACACTGGTAATCCTAGCTACTCAGGAGGCTGAGATCTGAGGATCTTGGTTCAAAGCAAGCCCAGGCAGGAAAGTCTGTGAGATTCTTATCTCCAATAAACTACTAGAAAACTGGAAGTAGTGCTGTGGTTCAAGCGGTAGAGTGCTCACCTTGAGCTGAACAGCTGAGGGACACTGAGTACCCAGGCCCAGAGTTCAAGCCCCACGACCAACAAGAAAAAAAAAGTTTTTTCTTGGCTTATCAGTAGAAAGGGAAGATACAGGGCTTTAAAGAATGTTAAAATAGACTTCATTAATTTCCAATATCAAATTTGAATAGGATAGAACATACATTAAAAAACAGACGGAGATGGATACCTGTATTACTAGTTGCTCAGGAGGCCAAAAATCTAAGGGATTTAGTTTGAAATCAGCCTGGGCAGAAAAGTCTGTAAATTCTTATCTCCAGTTAACCAACAAAAAGCTGCCTTGAGCACCAGCCTTAAGCAAAAAAGCTAAGAAAGAACATAAGGACCTGATTTCAAGTCCCAGTAACAGCACAGCACACACAAAAAGAATATGTTTCTCTACTTAATGTATATAGAAAAAGGAAAACAAAAAAAACTGTATTTCAAGGTTTGAAATCCCTTAAGACTGCAAAGCTCCTTGACAGAAGAGACAAAAGCTGAACCCAGATCTCCAGATTCCAATGAACATGATTATCACACTTAGCACGTGTGCAGCAAAAGAGCTGTCCTCAGTAATGTATAATAACATGTCTTCAATTAAAAATAATGGATGTGGAACTCTTTTCATTGCTTGTTTTCATCCACAGAAGCATAATCGATTAGTGCATGTCTTGAGACATTTCACAACATTCTGGCAAAAGATAGAAGGAAAGATGGAAAACAAGATAACTGATAGAGAGATCTGAATGACAGTAGTTTGAGAAACATTTTTGTACCCATTCTTTAATAAAGCTGATGAACTGATATTTCATTCAAGTGCATTTTATATTATTACCTGATAATACGTTGCAAGTTACATGCATTATATCATTTGCTTCTTCAATTAATAACTCAATTTTAAGACTATGAATATAGCAATTTTCAAAAAGCTTAGAGCTAGCATTTGAACTGAAATATTTATGATTCCACCATCTATATCTGCATTTTGTGAATTAGGTTGCTTAATTCTTGACAATTCTCAACTGACTCTACCTTCTTTTTTTATGATTCTCTTATAAAATTTATATCTTATCCAAAATATAGACAGAAACAAAAATGCTATTTTATGCTTATAGGAAAATTTATATATTTTAAATGGGAATATTAAGATTGATTATACAGTGAAATAAATAAGATAACCAGGACTTCTAAAATGTAAATCTTTTAGTATTATCTAGCATCTAAAATGTCTTCTCAAGGTTTCCATGCCAACCTTTCTAGAGTACAAAAATAAATGGTGCAACATTTACGCACTCCACAACGCATAGCTTTTGATGCATTAACCCATTTCCTCTTTTTTTTAATAAGCCCAAATGAATTACGCATATTAGAAATGGAAGGAATCAGTCATCAGTGAGGCAAGTCATGTAACTTTTGTTTCTGCAAATGAGGAAACATTCTTTTTATGGATAACAACTCCATAGTTAGTCTTAGGTTTTCAAATAGAGTATAAGTTATGCTTAAAATATAAACAGCAGGAAGCATTGAGCACTGTATCTATACGAGACCAATCTGGAAATCTAGGACACTTCAATCCTTGAATTAGACTACCTGGCTAGAGAAAAGTAAATAAAACATCACAGGAAGCGCTACAGATCTGCTTATTCCTTTTAAGAAATTTGAAGAGACGACTGACTGCTGAATATCACAGGGACGTCCAAAAGGGAAAACAAAGGAGGTCCCCAAATTAATTAGGTCCAACATCTAACCTGTAGAAGGCCAGTCGGAAATGATGATTGGCAAGGAAATGGCTCAGGAGAGCAATGGGAAGGATGCAGACAGTACTGGAATGAAACAGCAACCCAGCAACAGCACTAAGAGGGATAATGATGGCAGGCAACACTTATACAGTGATGATAAGTCAAACACGGCATGTGCTTCAAAAGAAAATGTTCACCGGGGAGTGGTAATAAAGTACAATGAGATGAGATTTGGGATGTTGTGGTATTGCATAGTAAGGACATCTAGCCCAATATAGAGAAGCCTCCTCTGGGTAACTGATGTCTAAACATTCATTCCCAACAGAAAAAAAGAGAAGAGATTAAAGGAAAAAGAGACAACAAGGGAGCAAGAGAAAGGACTAATGGCTATTTACTGATATTAACTTACATAAGTGAATATAAACATTAGAATTTATATATATATATATAAAGTATATATATATTATGTTACACATATACATAGTAGAAATTATATTACACATTTATAAATGTAAAATATATATTATGTACACACATATGTGTTTAAAAGTAATACTCATAATATATAAATTTATTTACATATATAAGTATACACATATGTATGTGCATATAAATATATGTATATACACATATACTTTTTTGCTTTCTAATATATTTATTTTATTGTTGTAAAGGTGATGTACAGAGGGGGCAAGGTTATATAAGTCAGGTAATGAGTACATTTCTTTTTGAACAGTGTCTCCTCTTCCCTCGTTTTCTCTCAGTTTTTCCCTCCTGACTACTCCCCTACAAGTGTATAGCTCATTTTCAACAGAGTGTCTAATGAATATCACTGCTGCATTTATTCACCTTTGTTCCACCATTTCTGTGTTTCCTTACCCTCCACAGAACAGATAAACTTGCATACAAGACAAGAGGTACAGAAAACCAAACAGTGACAAAGGAGAAAACAAAACAAAAAATACTAGAAGCAAAATAACATAGAATCTTTTGTTTCCATTTCTTGGAGTTCACTTTAATAAACATATGCACATAACCATTGAGCCTTTGTGATCCTTTCCTAAGAATATTCTCCTTTGGGCTCACTGTGCGAATGTCTAGAGTCCTATATAATTTATCATGCCCAAGACACATATACTTTTTATACATTTTTTTGGCAGTACTGGAGTTTGAACTTAGAGCTTTGTGCTTACTTGGCTGGTTTGTTTCACTAGTTGATATTCTATCACTTTACCACATAAGCCATGCCTCTAACCCAGCCCTTTTCTGGTTATTTTTGAAAGTGAGCCTCATAGACTTTTCTGACCAAACTAACTTCAAGCCATGAGTTTCCAAATCTCAGTCTCCTAGGTAGCTAATACTACCAGTGTGAGCCATTGGAACTCAGCTACATCATCATATACTTAATTTATCATGGTATTCTATTATTAGATTTCTATGATGGCTTGATTTCTGAACTAGAAAATATAATTACCAGACCGCCATGACATTATTCTTAGATTTGGCATGCAAAGTTTCTTTATCAGAACATACTATAGAATGGACTATGTAACTATAACAACATTTTTGTACAGGTGCTTAAAAGGTTAAAAAAGTTTAAAAACTGCTAGCTGCTCATTTAGGCCTACAGATATCCAACTAATAACCAAAAGCTTGGTGTTCCCACTTCAGTTTTGTATTTGTGTCTCTTGCACTAAGACTTTCTCTCTTGTAGTCTCTTTGCAATCATGTAATGCCCCTTCCCCGCAGCTCACTGGTGGTAAGGACTCTAACTGGAAACCTTTACTTGAAGACTACCTATGACCAACATGATACATCTGAGTGTGACTAAATAATTATAGATACCTCTTTCCCTCTATCCCCATATCCTCCTCTATTCAAACCTAAAGAGGTCTGTATGAAGAAAATGGGTGGAAATGGATATTCTGTCTTTTCCTACAACCAGTCTGAGCCTTGTTAATTAAATGTGTTATCTCTGATCTTCACCGTTATAATCATATTGAGGGATTCTGTGGCTGGAACCTACAACTTCTGTTAACAGATTCACTGTTTAAGTGGATCCTGAAGGTGATTCTGATATCTTGGAAAAGCTTTGGATCTGGCTGAGAATTTCTACATTGCTAAATCTCTACAATGTTTCCTGTAACAAGTTAGAAGAGAGAGATCGCAATCTTTCCTGCTGAAGAACCTTTCTCTTTGATTTAAAAAAAATTGGAAGGAAGATGAAAGGGTTTAAAGAAGGAAGTATAAAGACATGAAATGAGAGAGCAAAAGGTTGCAATCCAATCAAAAATCCTTTATTCTTAGATAATAAATTGTGTATTTCCTAGCAATGACAAAGTGGGGGGGGGCTGGTGAGGTGCTGCCATATAACAGTCTCTTAAAACTTTAATTGATGCCTTTAAAACATGATTTAAAAATGAAGACAACGAGTTTTGCAAATGCTGCATTAAAAAAATTATTGTAAAGGTGATGAACAGAGGGGCTACAGTTATAGATAAGTTGGGTCATGAGTACATTTCTTTTTGCACAGTGTCTCCGTCTTCCTTTTCTCCCAGTTTTTCCCCACCATTCTTCCCTGCCTCCCCCAAGTTGTATAGTTCATTTCCAACACAGTGTCTAGTGAATATTATTGCTGAATTGGTTCACCGTTTGTCCCACCATTTCTGTGCTTCCTCCTTCCCTTCCCTAAATCACATAAACTTATATACAAGACAAAGGGCACAGAAATCTAAAACAACAACAAAATGGAATAAACAAAAGTAAAAAAGAAGAAAAAAAAGAACCACAAACAGTACAATAAAAATAAACCTCTTGTTTCCATTACTTGGAGTACATTTCGATAAGCATCATTTTATAGGATCATATGTACATAATTAGCTATTGAACCTTTGTGATCTTCTCCTAAGATTATCCTCCTTTGTTCTCATTGTGTGAATGTTTAGAGTGCTATTTAATTAATCATGTCCAAGACAACATTGAGATTTCAGCTCACTACAGTTGGAATGGCCATTATCAAGAAAAACTAATAATAAAAAATGATGGCAGGGGGGCTGCGAAGGTGGCTCAGTGGTAGAGCTCTTGCCTTGCATGTATGAGGCCCTGGGTTCAATTCTTCAGCACCACATAAGCAAAAAGAAAAAATCCGGAAGTGGCACTGTGGCTCAAGTGGTAGAGCCTTGATATTCAGCCTTGAGCTGAAGAGCTGAGGGACAGCAGCCAGGCCCAGAGTTCAGGCCCCACGACCAGACCCCCCCAAAAAAATGCTGGCAAGTATGTGGCCAAAAGGGAACACTACTACACTGTTGGTGGGAATGTAAACTTGTTCAACTACTCTGCAAAGCGGTATAGAGGTTCCTCAAAGACTAAACAAGATGCAGGGCACCAACACCAAATACAGTGAAAACAGGGGTTATACTGTGGGGGAGGAACACACAAAGAAACAAAAAAATCACATGGTATATTACAAATATGTTAGAAACAATAGCAAGAAAGAAAAAAGATATTTGTGTCCCTATCTTGGGATTCATTTCACTTAACATCATCTTATATGCTCATATGTATATAGCTTTTCTCTTTTCTGCTTGTCCTACATGTGTGCTAGTTATTGCAAATAAGGGAAACCATGGACTTATATTTCTTTGGGCCTGGCTTACTTCCCTTAATATATATATATTTATGTATATATATTATATAAGTATGATATATATATTCCACTTCCTAACAAATGGGGTAGTTTTGTTCTTTCAGATGGAAGTATAGAATTCCATTGTATATATATATATATATATGTATATATATATACATGTATATATATATATACATATATATAT
>NW_012267217.1:44860977-44896086 GCF_000151885.1 Dipodomys ordii | reverse complement strand
TATATATATATATATATATACCACATTTTCTTGATCCATTCATCTACTGAGGGGCATCTGGGTTGGTTCCATATCTTAGCTACGGTAAATAATGCTGCAATAAATATAGTTGTGCTGGTAGTCTTAGTATGGCCTTGTTTGTGATCGTTTGGGTAAATGCCCCAAAGTGGGATTGCTGGGTCATAGGGGAGCTCTATGTGGAGTCTTTTGAGGAACCTCCATACTACTTTCCAAAATGGTTGAACAAGTTTACTCTCCCACCAACAATGCAGTAAGGTTCCCTTCTGGCACATCCCCTCCAGCATCTGTTGTTATTAGAGTTCTGGATTATAGCCATTCTAACTGGGGTGAGGTGGAATCTCAATGTTTTGATTTGAATTTCTTTTATGGCTAGAGAGATTGAGTATTTCTTCATGTGTCTATTGGCCATTCTTATTTCCTCTTCAGATAAATTCCTCTTTAAGTCTCTAGCCCACTTACCTATCAGGCAGTTGTTTCTTTGAGGATTTGTTATTCAGGGATTACATTTTTGAGTTCCAAATATATTTTAGATATAAGACCCTAGTCTGTTGTATGGCTAGTGAAGATCTTCTTCCAATCCATGGGCTTTCTATTGATCTTGCTAGCTATGTCCTTTGCCATGCAGAAGCTCTGTAACTTCATGTAATCCCATATGTCCAACCTTTCTTTGATTTGTTGTGTTTCTGAGTCTCTATAAAGAAAATTTCGGCCTGGCCAAGGAAACCTAGAGTTTCTCCTATTCCATCCTGTAATGTTTTCAGGGTATCTGCTTTGACTCCAAGGTCTTTGATCCATTTGGAGTTGATTCTGGTGCAGGGTGATATATGAGGATCTAACTTTAGTTTTCTACAGCTGTTTAACCAATTTTTGCCAGCACCATTTACTGAAGAGACTTCTACAATTTGGGGAAGGGAAGGGAAAAAACAAAATGCTTAACAAGGATACAGGCTGACCCATTGTAACAATGAGATGTACAAAACATTACGTTGAAAATGAACTTTACAACTTCGGCTGGGAGGGTGGGTAGCTATAGAGGTGGGAGGAAAGTGATTTTAGGAGAAAAACAAAGGAGGAGGCAACAATGCTCAATAGGAAATGTACTCATTATCTTGTTCTATAACCCCTCTGTACAGTATTTTTACAATAAAAAATGTACCAAAAAAGAAGAAGAAAAAAGACTAAACATAGAGGTTCCCTATGACCCAGCAATCCCATTCCTGGGCATTTACCCAAATGACCACAAACCAGGCCACACTAAAGCTACCAGTACAACTATGTTTGTTGCAGCATTGTTTATCATGGCTAAGTAAGATATGGAGTCAACCCAGTTGTCCCTCAGTGGATGAATTGAGCAAGAAAATATGGTACATATCCTCAATGGAATTCTATGCTTCCTTTAGAAAGAATGACTCGTAAAGAAATGGAAAGGCTTGGAAAAAATTATCTTAAGAGAAATATGCCAGACTCAAAGAAACACAGGCTACATGGTTTCCCTCATTTGTAAAAATTAGAATAAATAAGTAAATAAATAAATAAATCAACAAGTAAATCCAATGGATAGTAAAAGACAAATAATTACACTTAGACATGATTAAATTGCATTATGTTTTAATGCCTTCACGTGACTGTCCTAAAAAGTGCATGCAGGCAGTTTGGAGGTTGTTTCTACCTGGAGCAGAATGAGCATGCCTGCTACAGCACATGAAGTGTTCCAAAAAGCATCTGCTAAATGAAATAAGAAATTCACTCAGTCATTTTACACAGCCTGGAGGAAAGTAGGCCTACCATGATGCATTGAAGATAAATTGAAATTTTGTTGACTTCACTGTCATTAACCAATGTTGACAGAGAAACCAAGATCACTAAAAGGTATTGATTAACACATCCCAATATGCAACTCAGCACAGAGGTTTACTCTAAAGTTATTGTATGCATTGAGAGATGTTAAAAAGTACATCCAATAATACACAATGAAATTGAAAACTACTAGTCTGCCATTGTATTAAAAATTTTGAGCAAAAGGGAACAAAGTTAAAAATTAATACAAGAAACAAAACCACTTTGACAAGTCAATCATCTCATATGAGAGGGAAAATAATTTGCCTTGTTAGAGAATTATCTTCAGCAATAATCTAAAGTTGTTTCTCTTTAGTATACATTGGAAATCAGAAATTAGATGTCCATTCCCACATCAAAAACATAAACCAGAAAAAGAATATGTATTAGAATGATTGAATCTTGTGATAGTCTTTTCTCCTTGTACAGACAACTGCGATTGTGTAGGTCAAAAAGGCTCCTGCCTTCATTATTAGTCATTATTGAATGTTTTCTACACACACACACACACACACACACACACACACACACACACGTATTTTAAATAGTTCCAACTACATTTTAAGGGATAACTCCAAGTAAAAGGCCTGGAAGAAAGAATGCTATTATTAGAGCGTATGGATTTTAGCTGTGGATATGTGGATATATTAAGAAATGAATCATGGTTGTCTTATAAGGAAGCCTGTCTTTAGCAATCTGATCTATTCACCATCAGCAGATGCTCACTCTGGGTGCAACCTGAGTGATTACTCCCAGAAAGCTCATAATTGCAGTAATTAGGGTCACATGACCTTCAGCATATTCCTACTTTTTTTTCTTTTAAAAAAGGAAGGGCAGATGGCCAAGCATTAGCATGTGAATGAGCATTGTGATCTTAGTTGAGCAGAGTTTCTGCTAAATGCTCTGAGAAACTGGAAATGTCCACTTACAAACACTGTTCAAAGAGCAGTTTAAGTTCTTTTTAACTTTTCCCTTCTGTTCTCCATAAGGAGGTCTCCCTTTTTAAAACCTGAGATGACCTGAGCCATACCCAACAATTTAGAAGTAATAGCAACTTTACTACTAGTTTTCAACTTAAAACATGTTTTTATTTGTTTTTACAGTACATTAAAATTATTCAGAGAAAAAATAGTCACTAATTAATTAGAAAAAATTATTTGGCCCTTGAAAACAAAGCTGTAAACCACAATTTTAAAAGTTGCTTTTTTTGCTGGATGCTGGTGGCTCACACCTATAATCCTAGCTAATCAGGAGGCTGAGATGTGAGGATCATGGTTCAAAACCAGCCCAGGCAGGAAAGTCCCCAGGAGACTTTTAGCTCCAATTAACCACTCACATACTGGAAGTAGAAGTGTGGCTCAAAGTGAGAGTGCTAGCCTTGAGAAAAAAATGTTAGGGACAGCACCCAGGCCCTGAGTTCAAGCCCCACAATCAATAAAAAAAAAAAAGAAAAAGAAAAAAAAAGAGAAAAAGAAAAAGAAAAGGAAAGAAAAAAGCTGCTTTTGTTGGCCCATAAAGTGACCAAAAGTATGATAAAGGTTAGGTACCCTGTCCTCCATTTTCATCTGTGCCCTTTGATATCTGAGTCATTCTCTCCTGCAATCACTTTGTAATCACCTCCAGAAAGACAGGATTTGTTACCTCTGGAGACAAAGGCAAATTTCCCTTCAGACAGACAATCTTCTTACCATCACGTTGCATAAAGCTAAGTGTCCCCATAAAGATCAGCCAAAAATTACAGACCACTCGCCAGGCAACAGTGAGAGACTTGTTACAGCTTCTCTCAAGTGATCAAGGGCTAACGGTTTTCAGAATAATGGCCAACCTATCTACCACACCTATGACTGGAGACTGTTCTAACTACGCATACCTTTCTCACCGAGTGACTCCAGTCCCTTATCTATTTAAAGCAAAGGCTGAACTACTATCTTTCTGAGTCTGCCTTGTAATTAATCTTTTTTCTCTGTCCTTCACCATGTCTCTTCAATTGGTATACGAGAGGAAGCAAGGGGCCAGACCTAATATGTGAAAGTCTTAGAGTTTGGATCTGGGGTCAAAAAACCTGTCTTTCCCCCCAGTGTAGATAGAGATTTAAGTTCTTTTCTTGGAGAATTTCTCTGTCCTTTCCAAATACATATAAATCTTGACACAGTTAAAAATCTTGATCCTGTAAAAGGTGATCAAAAAGATGCTTTAGCTGGAATCCTTTGTTTGGGAATTTCCCTGTCTTTTTCAAATACACGTAAAATCTTGGTACATTAAAATCTTGACACTGTAAAAGGTAATCAAAAAAGATGCTTTAGCTGGGCTCTTCTGAGTTGCTAGGATTACAGGCATGAGTCACTGTGCCAAGAAATGCATACATTTTTTTGTCACTCTTTGCTCCCAATTTTCCCTATTTAACCTGAAACCCAAGTCTGTGCATCATAAAGATGACTGAAGGTGTGTTAACGTGTTGTCTTCCCATTGCTACCATGTAATACATCTCCTTTCTTTGCCCTTTACCATTGTCTCTGTATTTGGCATATGGGAGCGAGTGGCCAGACCTGATATGGGACTCTTGAACGTTGGGTCTGTGGTCTAAAAATCTTGCTTCAACACTAGTAAAAGAAGTTTGTTCTAATTGAGGAATGTTTCTTTAAAGACCCGGGAGTCATTTTTTCAAGATACAAACACGAGGGAAGAGTGGGATATCACTTATGATATTTACATCAAAATGAAAAAATACATATTAAAAATAAAAATGGTGTGTGCTACATGAGCTCATGAAATAAAATGTCTGAGCACACTTTTGTGCAAGGAGAAAATGGCTATAATTCATCTAAAGAGAAGCCGTTACCTGAGAAAACTTTCTAAAATCAAAAGCATATCAAATTACAATCAAAACGTTTTTGTGTCATCTATTGATATTTGTTCATGTACACTGTGGTGAAAAAACATATATTACTTCAAAAGTTTTTCTGCATCTTGCTGCTACATGGAGTGAACTGACTTTTACCTCACCTTCATATTTATACAAAAGTGAATACATTTCTTATTTTGTAAACACAAGTTAAAACAACTTTTTCCTACAAGGTCTCAATGATAATATATAAAAGTTTACAAAAATTGCCAATTACAAAACCATTAGATATTGAATAAATATTTACTTGGTCTATAGCAGAAGTTTTAGCTCTGGTGGAGGAGGGAAGATGTCTGATAGAGAGCAAGACAATTCTACCTGCTTTGGGATCCAAAATTCAAATAGATTTATGGTCATTCCAGTAGCAGAAAATGTTCCAAGGTAATTTTAGTAATTACTAACATGGAATGAAATGACTCTTTTATACTGCAAAACATTTATATGAAGTAGAAGAAAATGTAATGAATTATATTCCATTGGAACATCTGGATTATCTATTGAACAATAACCCTGACTGAATGTGTAAGTACATTTTCTCTCTGCTCATTAACTTCATCCCACCAACCTGCCTGATTGCATATGCCTCAAGCATATTGCTAATATGTAAAAGGCTGCTAATGTTGTAAAAGACTTATAGCTTAATTTCCAAATAGGTTGCACAGGTAAAAACCCGAGGGTCATGCTAAGTACAAAACCTCACCCCAATAGTATTATATTCAGATGACATAAGTAGATCTCAGAGTCTTTAAGAGATTAAAGAAAATTAATACAAAACTGGAAAGGCTTTGCATCTATCAAGGTGTTTATCAAATTAAAACACTCCTCATATACTTATTCACTCATATTTCTAAACACTGAAAAACCTTGAAAAAATTCACAAGTAAAGGAGGGAGTTCGTATAATCTTCCTCTCACTAATGGTCTCAGGAATGCAGCCCACAGCACCCCTTAAACACACTTGATTTCTTGTGTGTCTTCTTTGTTTTGGGGCTAGTATTTGCATTAGTATTAGTGACTGACTGGCTTAAGATTCCTTACATGCCTCCACAAATGTGTTTATTTGTCTGTTTTGTGTGTGGCAGCACTGGGGCTTGAACTCAGGGCCTGGGCACTGTGCCTTAGCTTTTTGGCCCAAGGCTGATGCTCTTATTACTTCAGCCACAGCTCCACTTTCAGTTGGTTTTGTTTGGTTTGGATTGGTTTTTGGTTTTTATTTTGGTGGTTAACTAGAAATGGGAATGTCACAGACTTTCTTCATTGAACCGATTTTGAACTGTGATCCTCTGATCTCAGTTTCCTGAGTAGTTAGAATTACAGGCATGAGCACCTGACTCCACAATTTTTTTTTAAATGTGCACTAACACATCTTATACTTAGTCTTGAAGTATATGAAGTAGATCCATAGGACACAACACATGACAGCAAGTTTGGAAGAAAGACTGAACAGGGATTTCCATCTAATTTCAGGTTAAACATCCTTCAAATAAAAGATATGACGATCTTCCACTTATTTGTTATTCTGAAGATTTGACTTTAAGCCATCTCTGAATGACTCATAGATACATTTATAAGAAAGAAATCCAGTGAGGAAAATCTTTCTTTCAACTTGTTTTCTATAAATTTCTTTTGTAAATTATTATTTATTTTATTTTTGGCAATTCTTTTGTAAATTGTTCTTTTTTTATTTTATTTGTCCTATTTTTTATTTTATTTTATTTTATTTGCCTCCTTTTCCACACCAGCCTGGACCAAAATCTTCCTATTGCATGACTGCAATGAAAACTGTATGTCACTAGCCTTTATTATAGTTGATATATCTCAAGAATTTTTTGCCCAGACTGACCTCAAACTGTGATGCTCCAAATAACCACCAAAAGCCAGAGTGGAGATGTGATTTAAGTTGTAGAGCTTGAGCCTTGAGCAAAAAATCCCAGGGACTGCACCTAGGCCCTGAGTTTAAACCCCAGGACACACACACACACACACACACACACACACACACACAAAATCAGCTGTGGTGTTCCTGAGAATGGCATTCCTCTTCTGAGATAAGTGAAGGAAAAGAATAAAGATTAACTAGTTAAAAATTAAATCAGTAGATTGATTTCATAAGAGTCTATGTGAAAACACATCCAAGGGCTTGATTTTTATAGCTATTTGAGATTACAAGTACTTAAGGAATAAAGAATCAGCTAAACTATAATTTTCTTCACACAGATAAATCCTTAGCTCCAACACTGTTCTTGAAAGTATTTCTCAGGGGATAATGTTTCTATACATGTCTTCTGTGGTATTAACGAGCCTCCTTTTTCAATATGTCGGACTGCCAAAATATAAGAGTGATTCTAGAAACATATTCTGAGGTTCTTCATTAGGTTATTTGAGGGCTGAAAAGTAATAGCAAATTTGCCTGTCACCCAACTCCCTCCCCATCCCCACTCTAAATCAGTAGCTAACTCTGCATTTTTTTTAACAAGAAAGGATTACTGAAAAATAAATTGGACATATTGGCAAGTACTTGTCATCTCAACACTCTGGAAACTGAAGCAGAAAGTTTATGAGTTCAAGGCTAGCCTGGGTTATATATATAGTGAATTTGATGCCAATCTGAACTATGTAAGTAGACCCTGTCTTACCAAAAAGAAAAAAATTAGAAAACTACATATTAATAATGGTTCAGATTTTAAAAAGCTGTACAAGGAAAGCAAATTCTCCTAGGATGAACTAGTGTTTCCACCTTGAAATTGGATTCTTGAGGCTTTGCTCTTTCTTTGAAAAGTAATAAATAAATAACTGATCCAATTTATAAGTCTTAGAGTTGCTTGTGCCAATAACTAGAATCCTGAATATGGTTTTTCCATAAAATTAGTATTATGTTATGTAGAATAAAGAATACTAAAGCAATCATCTTTCTCATACCTTATTTTTCTAAAATCCCTCAATTAAATCTATGAATGCTGTTTCCAATGTCTTTTGGATGATTATTATGTGAAGTTTTCCCTTTATTTTTGCTCAATTTTTCATCACCAAGAGGAAGAATACATTAATTAATCTAACAAATACACATACCTGTAAACATATATATGGGTCCCCTCTTTAACCTACAGATGTTTAGTATAACTGTTCATTGTTTACGATCTTTGTAGCTTATTACATAGGCATTTCTAAAGTCCACTTATACAAAGCCCTATTAGAACAGGAAGAAGAAGAGTAAATACTTTGGTTTTTCATACAAAGCCTACGCATTATTAGAGGAGATCATAATCATAACAAGAGAGCAGAGCAGGAACAAATGCTATCGCAGTTGTGAGGAGCAAGAAGCAAGTAGGAAGAAAATGAAGCCTCTTCTCAGGTTAGTGCTAGAAGGATGACTAAGAAGCTCACAAGCTAGGAAATATTGAATGAGGCTCAAGAGGCTAGGCTCAGAAATAGCACCAAATATGTCTGTGTATGTGTGTGAATAGATTTATATCTGTGTGCATACATTTTAATAAATATATTTACATTTTTATATTTATATATTTGGGTGTCAAGTGCCAGTACCAGGGCTTGAACTAGTCCTAGGTTTTCTCCTTTACCATTTTCACACAGGGCTGGCACTCTCCCACCTGAGCCACACTTCTACTTCTGGCTTTTTGCTGCTTAATTGGAGATAAGAGTCTTTTGGATTTGGAGGTTTAGTTTGGCTTCAAACTGCAGTCTTCAGATCTCAGCCTTCTGAGATTCCAAGGCTAAGATTCCAAGCCTGAACCACCAGTGCTATAAATTAAAGAAGTCTGATTACTTGAGTAGTATGGTTCTAGTTTGTTAATAACATCTTTTCTACAAAACATAACATCACTCAGAAATAGTCTAGAGAAATAGTTATCAGATCAACTTCAAAATGGTATTATTCTATTTTCATATTTGGAAGTTTTTTTTCTTTTTTAAATTTTTTATTGTGAAAATACCATACAGTGGGGTTACAATTACATGAGCAAGGTAATGAGTACATTTCTTATCAAGCATTGTTGTCTCCTCCTTTGTTTCCCATCCCTTCCCATCCACCTTCCCTACCCCCCCACGCCAAAGTTGTAAAGTTTGTTTTACAATATAATGTCTTGTACATCTCATTGTTGCAATGGGTCCACCTGTATCTCTAGTTAAACAATTTTTTCCCTTCCCCTACTCAAATTATACCAATATCAAATACAGTGAAAACAGGGGTTATACCGTAGGGGAGGGACATACAAAGCAGCAAAGAAATCATCTTATAAATATGTTAGAAACAATAGCAAGAAAGAAAAACCATTTGATTTCTTATCTTCGGGTTCATTTCGCCTAACATCAACTTATCTGACCGTTTCTGCCCTTATGATCCAGCAATCCCACTAAGAAAACTCCAAGAATAGGCTATCTGCCATCATTTTAAATTTGAGTCCATAACACAGTAGACTTTCACACAAATCAATATCTAACCCTCATATAATTTCCCACCATCTTCCTTCCTTCTACTGTCATCTCCATTTTTTGCTTTGTTTTTAATTAATGACTCAATCCACTATGCTTCTACATTAGCATAAAATAGGCAAACCATCATAAGGCAATTTTGTACCAAGATGAGTGTATCATTATTTCTATTACTATGATTCTCAATCCTACAAGTACAAATATTCAATCGAGTGAGAGTCCCTCCAAAAAATATTAAACCTTCTTGCTTTCACAGATACAAGAATATGTAATTTTAACTCCTCTGTATGGTATTTTCAAAATAAAAAAGGAAACAAAAAGAATATTTATCTCACATATATACTAGTTATTTCAAATAAGGGAAATCATAGGACCTATGTTTCTTTGGGCCTGGCTTACTTCACTTAATAGAATTTTTTCCAAGTCTTTCCATTTCCTAACAAATGGGGCAATGTCATTCTTTCTGATAGAGGCATAGAGTTCCATTGTATATATATACACCACATTTTCTTGATCCATTCATCTACTGAGGGGCATCTGGGTTGGTTGCATATCTTAGCTATGGTAACTAATGCTGCAATAAACATAGTTGTGCTGGTAGCTTTAGTGTGGTCTTGTTTGTGATCATTCGGGTCAATGGAAGTTTTTATAGCAATAATTTAAAGATGATCATTAATTTATTTCTTGTATTAAGAGAAGCACCAAATTTGCTACTCAAGCACAAATGTGCAAGAAGTTCAACATTTTTTTAATTGATTGAAAGATTAAAATTTTCAAACTCACAAGGATACATTGTTTCATTGAATCTACATTGAAGCATTAGTTAATGCAGTTCCAATTTTTACAGATAGTAAAACCAGAGAGCACTGCCAGCAGCCGACAATCTGCAAGCAGAGAGGGTGTAAGAGCTCTCCAATCAGCAGCACTCACTTGACAGGAGGGAGGCCTACATCCAGGCAGAAAAGGAAACAAAGGATGAGGCCAATCTGGAACAGGGGATCAAGATCAGCACTTTAATAAGCAGTTTTAGTATTATTATTGGTTCACTCATAGGAAATTATCTCTCTAGGAATTCTAAGCAACAAGAAAACAGAAACTCATGTCATTTCAAATATACTTGTTTCAACCATTATTACCAAGGAATGCTTGAATGTCAACCAAAGCAATGGCAAAGGCAGGTAAGGGTGTAGAGAACCTCCTAAGAAGCAGAATATTCTTTTTTGTTGTTGTTGGTTGTAGGATTTGAACTTGGGGCCTGGGCACTATCCATGAGCTCTTTTTGCACAAGGCTAGTGCTCTACCACTCTGAGCCACAGTGACATTTCCAGTTTTCTGATGGTTATATGGAGATGAGTCTCCAACTTTTCTGCCTGCTGGCTTTGAACTGCAATCCTTAGATCTCAGTCTCCTGAGTAGCCAAGATTACAGGTGTGAGCTACCAGATTATTCTTTTTTTTTTTTTTTTGTCTGTCGTGGAGCTTGAACTCTGGGCTTGGGTGCTGTCCCTGTGCTCGTCAGCTCAAGGTGAGTGCTCTACCGCTTGAGCCACAGCACCACTTTCTGGCCAGATTATTCTTTATCATTAGGTATCTGCCTGAGTGACATAGTCCCTTTTTGGGTAGGAATGGAGGTATGGGAGACAATTTTTCATAGAATATATATGTTAAATTCTGACTGTTTACACAAGCAAGAAGAAATATGGACAAAATACAAGAACTACTTATGTCTAATATGTTAGGTTCTGATTCTTTACACAAGGAAGAAGAAATATAGAGAAATATAGGAACTAGTTATATATAGTAATCTTTTCCTTTTAATTGTTCATTTTGTAAATTCATACTGAACTATAGTGGTTAGTCATTGAAAAAAATCACTGTAAATATTTTTATTTATTTACTTATTTTATGCCAGCCCTGGGACTTGAACTCAGGGCCTGGGTGCTGTTCTTAAGCTTCTTTCACTCAAGGCTAGTGCTCTCCCACTTTAGCCAAAGCTCTACTTCTGATTTCTTCTGAGTAGTTTATTGGAGATAAGAGTCTCACAGACTTTCCTGCTTGGAGTTGGCTTTGAATTGCAATCCTCAGATCTCAGCCTCCTGAGAAGCTAGGATTACAACTGTGAGCCATCAGTGCTCAGCTTACTCTAAATATTTTAAACACTAATGACAAAATTTCAGAAGATACAAGTACTAGTGAACAAACTTTAAGATATTTCATGTGTTTCAGATTTGTAGAATAATGTTGATCCTAATAGTAGGAAATACTGAGTCAAGATTTGCACCTTACTTTACTTGTTGAGCAACATTTCAACTGTTAAGTCAGATAGAGACTGAAAAAAGTAGTCACTCATTTTCCATTTGTTAGGGTTCGTAGCCTTCTTCTCAAGAAAGCCATAATAATGATTTCATTTGTTCTATAACCAATCCTACTACTGTCTAGAAAAAGAAAAAAGTGGTGAGACTGGGACTTAAAATCCAAGGCCTTGGGCTGGGGAGGTGGCTCAGTGGTAGAGCGCTTGCCTTGCATGCATGAGGCCCTGGGTTCGATTCCTCAGCACCACATGAGCAGGAAAACAAAGCCAGAAGTGGCGCTGTGGCTCAAGTGGTAGAGCGCTAGCCTTGAGGTGAAGAGCTGAGGGAGTGCCCAGGCCCAGAGTTCAAACCCACAACCAGACCATCCCCCCACAAAAAAGAAGTGAAAATCCAAGGCCTTTATATGCTACGTATATAACTACCGAGGAATTCTGCCTTCAACTCCTACTTAATCTCTTCAGACTTCTTTTTTTTTTTTTTGGTTGGTCATGGGGCTTGAACTCTGGGCCTGAGCACTGTCCCTCAGCTCTTCAGCTCAAGGCTAGGGCTCTACCACTTGAACTACAGCGTCACTTCTGGTTTTCTGGTGGTTTATTGGAGATAAGAGTTTCACAGATTTTCCTGCCCTGGATAACTTTAAATCATGATCCTCAAATCTCAGCCTCCTGAGTAACTAGGATTACAGGCGTGAGCCACTGGCACCTGGCTCTTCAGACTTCTTATACTGTATATACATGTATGAAATACCACAATGAAACCCTTTTGAACAATTCACATACATTAGAAAAAAATGAAAGACAGGAATATAAAAAGGTCACCTCTAGGATGAGCAGGGAAAGAAAATGGAGACGGTAAAAGAGGGCAAATATGGTCAAAAATGCTACATACATGGGTGAAAATTAAATGATGAAACTTGGAGTTGGTTTGGGAAATGGGGAGGAAGAATATAAGACAGTAACAAAGGAGTTGAGTCTGATCAAGGTACAGTGTATGCATCTATAGCCATGTCAAAAAAGAAATATATAATGTATACCTATATATAATATATAATGTATAACTAACTGATAAAAAAGGAAAATCACAATATTATTAATAACATTGCCATCTATCATTATAATGGCAAATCCATTTAGTTTGTGAACCTCAATGCTTCAATAGCATAAGACATAAAAATGTTCCAATGCCAGAGTGACAGTTGCCAATAAAATTAATATTACTTAGGATTTCTATTTAAAAAAGAAAGTCATGCTATTTTGATGACTTTTAATGACTCATGACTATTCTTTTCTTAGTATCAGTTTCCTACTTTATATTAAATTATAAAAGAGTGAGAAACCATTATTTGTTTTTCAAATTGAGAAAACAATGAAAACCTAATTTGAATATTGGTATTGAAATAGTGAACTCAGACTATACAAGGTACCAGTGAAATACAAATTGGTAAAATATTCTAGGGCACACTTACAAAACAACTTACAATGTTTGTCATCTCAAATAAATTCATTTTCTAGAACTATATAATTCTACAAAATGATGCCAAGTACAATGCCAGCAGTGATTCTAAAACTTTAGTAGAAAGATATTCAGGGCATCACTATTTATAATAGTAAAAGCTAGAAATTGTCAACTTCCCAACAATTGGTAAGTGGTGAAAATAATTATAAATTTATATGGTAAAATATTAGTCATTTTAAAACTCATATTTTCAACTAACTGGGAGTTACAAAATAGCTTCACTTTATAAAAACAAACATGACTCGAGAATAATACAGCAACATGCAGGTTAAAAATAAGTCATATATATATTTATGTATATGTATATGTGCAAGTCTAAAAAGTTTAGGCCAAGTGAACTTTCCTAGTTTCTGTACTTCACTCTAATTCCTTTCTTATAACAACTTGAAAATTTTAGTCTGTGTTCATTAATATTCTGTCTCATGGAATATAAAATGTAATTCATTATTAACCATGAAGAAGGAAAAGAAAAATATTCCTATCTGTGGAATCATGTAATTTTACATAGTTCAGTGTAAAAATGTACAATTTAGAATCAGTGAAATACTGAATGTCACTTCTAATATTCTATTTTATATATTACTTACTATAGTTTGTTTTTATCCAAAAAATAGCTATTTTGCTCCTTTATTGTTAAAAGCAAAGCTTTCTCTATATAGGAAACTTTTTTTCCTAACTCTCACAAAAAGAGTCGACTTCAGTTGTGAACTTAAGGTTAATGTCTATCTATTAATTATCTATCCATAATTATCTATCTCATTCTACCTCTCATTTTTTTCTGACAGGTAGATGGAACTGGGGATGGTAGAGGAAAATGAGCAGAAAAAGTCTAAAAGGTCTTAAAAGAAACTGCACAGTAAATACACATGAGGTTATATAGAATATACTAAGGAGTGAATAAAAAGAAAACCAGGCTTAGATGTTTCCAATAAATTGAACTCAACTATGTCACATAAGAAAATATAGTTTATAATTAGACTTGTATAAAAACTTTACTTTTTTTCTTTATTAATTGATCAGTTAGAAATAGGCACAATTCCAGCCTGTTTTGTCTTAACTCCATACAGATCAAAAGATAGGAAAGCATAGTAACTACTTGAAAATAGATATAATATTAGCATTTCATCTAAGTGTGTGTGGTGTGCAAGTGTATATGTACACGTGTGTGTGTGTGTGTGTGTGTGTGTGTGTGTGGTGTGTGTGTGGTGTGTGTGTGGTATGCATGTTGGTAAGAAGACCGGATGAGAAGTGTGATCAGATTAGTATCTATTTACTATGTGGCCGCTGTATGATAAACGATGCAGTTTGAAGAGCTCAGTATGAATTTTGAAGGAAAAATTCCTGGGTAATGTAAGCATGAAGGAAAAAACAAAACAAAACAAAACCAATGTTTTCCTCTGTATTCATCATGAATGGAAAGCCTATACAAAAAGTTTGGCAACACCTGGCAGTTTGCTCACTTATGAGCAACAAAAGCTTCATTTATTGCAGGACCTATTTTTTAATTTTTATTTTTGAGTCTGAATGCATGTTCTTGAAAGAAAATAGAAGGGGTAAATGAAATCCCAGGCTCATTGATGTGAGGCTCTCTAAGGGTCTGTTATTTATCCAAAACACAGTTAAGCTAGCTTTGAGTCCCTGTAAAAGCTAACTAATGAGAAAACAGAACAAAAGAACAGTCTGCTAATTCACTGAAATTTGCAGTAAATAGTGTGTTTCAACTCTACCTTCCTTAGGAAACACATTCTTCCTGGGCACCAAATTGTGGAATCAGAAGTGTTTTCCTACAAACTCACAAAGCAAACCATTCTTCAAAGTATTAGGCTTCCAAACAAGTCATTCTTTCAATGGTCTTGCTAATGGATTTAAATTGAATCGTTTTGTTTAATCAAAACTCAGCTAGTAAAAGGAAAGAAGTCAAACATTCAGTAAATGAAAAAAAACTACAGTATAACAACTATTTAAATACACACTGTTCAGGGAATCCTATGTGCTATTCAGTAAACTTTGAAGTATATCCAATTTCGATTCAATGTCAGCTTTTTACTAGACTTTTCCAGAATATTCTGACCTAGCCCTAGCAAATCAACAACCCAAAACACCTTCAATTTTTTTCACTGTTCATTCATGATCAATAAAGATACAGAACTGACCTTAATTCCAGCCAGTAGTCACAAAATATGTTGGATTAGATCAGTAATATCTGAAAGAAAAAGAGAAAAACTGTAGGTAAATTAAACCAGTTGGACAATTCAGCCTTTCTTTTTACTAAGGGGAAAGTAAGGTCAGATATGAATTTCTCTTCATGAATTTCTCCATAAAATATATTGGCTAAAAGACATCCATTTTCAACATAACAGCACAGTAGTTTGGAAATCATTCTCTAGATTTTATTTCAAAATACATAATTGCCGAAATTAGATCCTATTTTAACTTTCAACTGTTTTTACACATTTAAAGCATTTGCATGTTTATATTTTAAAACACCCAATCAAAAAGTATTTAACACATTATATCACCATTTCACTTGAGAGGTGTTAACATGAATTAATTTGGAACCTGCCATAAACTGAATGTTCACATACCTAGTACCCTGCCTAATTCATATGCTAAATCCTAATTCCCAATGTTATGGTACTGAACATAAGACTTTGGGTGGTAATTAATATAGCCTAGAAATACAGAAATTGGGACTAGTTTTAACTAAAATTTAGGACATACAAAGTCTCCTTTATCCTTTCTGTCATATGAGGATAGCAAAATGGAAGTAGCAGACCTTGAACAGAAGTAAATTCCTATTTTTTAATAAGTGACCCTTTGTCTATGGTAGACTAAGACTAAGACAGATCCTTACTCTGATTCAATGCCCATAGAGTCTATAGATTTGCTTTCCAGGCTCATCCATCAGTCTAAAGGCAGCAAACAATTAAGATAATTCCTCTGGCAATTGATCAATCCTCCCTTTGGTTTCTTAGGTCTGAGCCTTGCCATTAAAATATGGAACGGCACACTGACAGAGAAAGTAATAAAGAAGGTAAGTCAAGGACAAAAGCAAAAAAAAAAAGTCTGTACCCAAAGTCAGTGTGTCCTTTGGACAGAGAGCAAAGAAAACAACCTCAGAATGACAGAATTTCTTGACTTACTTCAGGGCTCACAAATGGCAAAATCTTCAATGAAGTTAGTTTGTAGCAATATAGGTGAGAAATATTTCATTATTAGACCCTAACACTGAACTAGTTGATAAAAAAATAAAATAAAGTGAGATAGAGATGGCTCATGTCTATAATCCTAGCTACTTAGGAGGCTGAGATCTGAGGATCTTGGTTTGAAGCCAGCCTGGGCAAGAAAATGCATGAGACTGTTTCCTCCAAGAAAAGAAAAGAAAAAAACACTGGAATTAGCAATGTGGCTGAAGTGATAGTGCTCTATCCTTGAGCAAAATAAAGCCCAAGGATAGTGCTCAGGCCCTTAATTCAAGCCCCAGGACCAGTACATATTTCTTTTAATTTAAAAATAAAATCCAGGGGCTGGAAAGGTGGCTCAGTGGTAGAGTGCCTCCCTTGCACATGAGGACGTGGTTTTGATTCCTCAGCACCACATAAGCAGAAAAAGCCAAAAGTGGTGCTGTGGCTCAAGTGATAGAGTGCTAGCCTTGAGTTGAAGAGCTGAAGGACAGTTCCCAGCCCCAGAGTTCAGGCCCCCGACTGTCAATAAATAGATAAATAAATAAATAAAATACAATAAAAAAGATAGTCAACAACAATTATAGATGAAATACCTGATATTTAATCTTTAAGGGCAGGTGCTTGAGAAAAGTGAGCTTTCTCAAATAAGAATGAAATAGGTTGATATATCTGTTGAGATTAAAAAAACAAAAGCCAAGAAGAATATGGGACATTTATGGAGGGCCTTGAGGAGTAATACAGTTTTACAATTACCTCCATTCCAAACATGTGATGTTATTTCATGTTGCATAAATATTATTCTGTATTTGAATAAAGCAAATATTTCCTCAGACATGACATGGTTCTCCATGGTACTAACATAAATTCACAGGGGAATGAGGAAAATTTTTTCAATACATGTAGAAACAAAACAAACAACAAAATCAATACATTAACTGAAACGGTTTAACGGAGAAGTTAGTTCACCAATTTTCCAGAGCCAGGAAAAAGACTTCAGAGAAAACTGTTTTTGAGCAATCCCAAGCCGCAACGTCACACAACAGCACAATCACCTCTCGATAAGAAATGAGCTTTTTGGCATACTGGATAAATATTTCAGCATTTCTCATATTCTTCCTGATTAGATTTTTAATCTTTTTTGACATTCACTACCGAATATATACTTTCATAACAGAAGTGTAATGTTACACAGTTTACTTTCTTCAAGTGTTCCCTGGCGCTACACCTTGAATTCTGACACCTCCCCTTACCACCACGACCACCACCACCACCACCATCACCATCAGTTCCGTCTTTTAAATCAATCTTGCTTATTTCCTTGATAAATAAGCATGAGTCAAATACAAATTTTATTTAAAATACTAATGATGTTTTAGCTATACGAACGTTCCATTTGAACTTATAACCTTAGCAAGGTGTCAGCACACCAAGTATAAATAAATATTTTTGGTGCTTAGGGCTGTATTTCTTTGGTATTTATCAAATTCAATGAAACAGAAATTTCTATTTGGATGGAAAGAGTGAAAAATTTCTACCTTTGTCCCACATGATTTACACTGAAAGGAAAATCTCTTCAACAACTGCTTTTGGGAAAACAATATATACATGCAAAATACTGAAACCAGACCTTTATCTTCTACTGTTAACAATAATCAACTGAAATGGATTAAAGATTTAAATGTAAGATGAAACCACAGAACTAGGGAAAAAAGCAAAACAAACATAGAACAAGCTGATGTGGCCTTGGCAGTGATCTTTTAGAAATGACACCAAGAACTCAAAAGCAAACATACACAAATACAGTGACATCAAACTACCCAGCCAAAGACACAACCAACAAAATGTAAAAAAGATCTACAAAATGGGAGAACACATTTGCAAACCAGGTACCTGGTAAGTAGTTAATATCCAAAATGGATAAGGAACACACACACAACAGAGTAACAAATAAATTTTTTAAAACTGCTTCAAAATGAACTGAGAGCCTAAATTTAAATTTTTTCCAAAGAAAACATAAACACGGCCAACAATTATGTGCAGAGTTGCTTGCTTAACATGTAAACCAAAACCAGAATGAGATATCACCCCAGATCTGTTAAGATGACAGTTGTTAAAAGGTTAAAGGACAACACATGGTGGCAGGCATGTAATGAAAATGGTTGATGGGAATGTAAACTGGTATGGCTAATAAGGAAAATGTCAGGTGCTAACTCAAAAAGATAAGTGAGATCAATCTTATGACCCCCAAATCAGGCCTCTGAGTATATATGCAAAGAAAGTGAAATCAGTACCTCAAATATGAAATCAGTACCTCCTCCGTCCAGTTCTGCATTTTACACAATAGGCACACAACAGATAAGTGGGTAGACAACTAATGAGATGCACATAACAAAATGGAATATTATCCATCTTTAAAAAGGAGAGTTTGCCATTTGTGGCAATGTGGAGAAGCCTGAGACATTATTCAAAGTAAAATAAGGCAGACAGAAAAAATAAGTACTGCCTGGTGTCACTGAAAAACAGAAACCAAAAGCTGAAAATTCATAGTGAAGTGCAAGAAGCTTAAGGTCCTGTTGCCAAGCAATGAACATGGCTGCCAAGGTCACAGATAAGACCAGCACTGCCCATAAGACCTCTCTTTTCTGACCTTCAAAGAAAGATCTAAAGTTATCAAGTAGCACATCACATAACTCCTACCTAAAGGGAGTTAATACAGATGCTAGTACAAGTCCAGGAACCTTACAAGCTGGTACCAAGTCCTGGTAACTAGAAAATTCACCCAGCAAGCAGAACCCATCAATCCCCAGCACACATGCACACGTATGCCGGGCAGAACAATGACCCTACAGTGACCTCTTGGCACAACCACACACTATACAATCTATACTCAAGACTATTCAAGAGTCTGTGCAAGAACAGTCATGTTAAACTTGTACATGTGCAGATATACATCTCGTACTTGTGCTCCACCTGTCACTAAACCTGCCTGTCAGAGTTCCAGCCAAACAAAGGACTGCCTACACCCAACCTTGTCAAAACCCCAGCCAAAAAAAAAAAAAGCTCAGGGATCCAGAGCCTTGGCTGGAATCTTCTACAACCTTATTTTAAATAAAGTTTTTCTATCATTTTCATTATGTTTCATGTCTTCCTTGAATTCTTATGCAAGATAAAAGAAGTCTAGCCGCATATTTTTGGTAACATATCATGAAGTTCAGTGGTGTGAGTTTGCACTAACAACAGAAATACAGAGTAGAACAGCAGGTTCCGGGTGTGAGGAGGTTAGAGGAATGAGGAGACATTGGCAACACTATATCCCAATTACATAAAGGTCTAATGTATAGCACTATGTGATTAGTAAGTAAATAATTCAATAAGGTATGCTAGAAATTTGCTAAGACAGTAGATTTCACGTGCTACCATAATAATGAATAATCAGTTAAATAAATGTAACTATGTGAGGGTGAGGAGGTCACATATATAATATGTTATACATATATGTTACACATCCTAAATAAATATATTTCTTATATAAAAGTAGTGGAAAAGATTCTGTTATTTCTGACCTGGTGAACTCAACACTTTCTTATGGCTTTTTGTCTATTGTTTTTTTCTTTTAATAAAAAAAAAAACCCAGCTGCTTTCTAAATAACAGCTTGCAATTAAAAAAATTCCAACCATGTTATTGAGCCAAATAGGCAACAAATAGATAAGATTTATGCTGCCCTGTGGCTCAGTCCTCCCTGTGAGCATCTGCCATTTCAAACCTAAGTCAAGACTTTTCACATAGTATTTTACTAAACAATGTCCCAAACATAATGCAAATAAAATTCTTTTTAATAAGATTAATCACCGCTGACCAATAGCTTATCAGCACATTAAAAGTACCATTTCTCCATTCTGTCTCTTTTCCTTTACCTAAAGCAAAAGAACTGTTTTAGCTATTAGATAATCAAGGTCAAATACAAATTGAAAACCACTATCTCTACTCTTCCATACATCCCCCTTGTTAAAGTGACACTTAAGAATCTAGTTACCAGAACTGTTATCACTGGAATATTAAGAAAGTTCTTGTCTGAATTGCAGTTTATAGAAACAAATGTTGGAAGTATTGCAGCTGTAAGATATTATAAAAAATTAATTCTCTCTTAGAAACATCAATCAAAATTTAACTTGTTTATAAACCTTATATTTTAAAGATACAGAGTAGCTTTTTAAAAGTTGCTTATCATTCTGAGGATCCAATACAGTCAACACAAAGAGTTAGAATCCATCGGGCTGCAGGTGATTGATTGTGGGGAAAAAAACATGAGTCAAAAAAATCATAAGGCAAAACAGAATATGTCTATTGTCACCTTAAAACAAATACCAACAAAGACAGAGAAGAGCACAGAGGACAGAAAGGTAAAATTCTATTATGTTCATAAATATTCAGAGGAAAGGTGGCTTGTGCAGGAAAATTGAAGGTTTGAGGCCAGCTTGGGCTACATAGAAAGATCTTGTTCCCCAAACCCCCAATATAAAGAATAATTAATTAATTAAATAGAAATGAAAAGGGAGGGAAGGAAGGAAGGAAGGAAGGAAGGAAGGAAGGAAGGAAGGAAGGAAGGGGAAGGAAGGAAGGAAGGAAGGAAGGAAGGAAGGAAGGGGAAGGAAGGAAGGAAGAAGGGAAGGAAGGAAGGAGGGAAGGAAGGAAGGAAGGAAGGGAGGGAGGCAGGGAGGTGGGAGAAGGGGAGGAAAAGAACAGAAAGAACCCAGCCGAAGTAATGTTTAGAAACACAATCACTAGACCGGCGCTGGTGGCTCATACCTGTAATCCTAGCTACTCAGGAGGCTGATGAGATCTGAGGATCACAGTTCAAGGCCAGCCCCAGCAGGAAAGTCCATGAGACTCTTATCTCCAATTAACCACCAGAAAACCAAAGTGACACTGTGGCTCAAGTGGTAGAGCACTTGCCTTGAGCTGAAGAGCTAAGGGACAGCATACAGCTCCAGAGTTCAAACCCCACAACCAATACAAAAAAAGAAAAAAGAAAAAAAACCCACGATCACTAGAGTGTGTTCACTCTACTCAGTTTTACCTAACTAGAGCATACATACAACAAGAATAAAAATTGGATGAAAAGCTAAGTTGTGTCTATATAAAGAGCAAGGAATGATAGTCTGAAGAAGCTATATAATTAAATATCTGATTATGCTGGCTACAGTGAATCACTCACTGAATGTTTTCAATTCAAGAATGGCCTACTGAGGACCTTAATGTGTAGCAATATGGGTAAATTGGATCAGACATGGGTGAGATTAAAGGAGGATGGTCAACTATTTAGATGAAACATTTGGCATCCCAGCCTCCATTTACTATGTTTGTGCTTGATGTCATTTTTCTGCAGTCAACCTTGCAATCATCTTGGAATCCAGGAAGGACAGAACTGATCAGTAATATATTTAAGGAGACTGAAATTACCCCTGAGAAACCACAGAGCCTTTTCTAGACAGAACACCTACCAGACAATTATGATTTATCTTGTCCAGTGATAATAGTGAAAGCAACTTCTCCAGAAACCCTCCCCAAAGAACTAAATTAATGATCAAGCAGGCTATACTGTGGCCAGTATAAACATGTCTCTCTCCCTTTGCCCCCAGTTTTCTGTCTATAAAATCTAAAGCTCACATCTGTACCATGAAGAGAGATAAAAATGGGCTGAAGTGCTATTTTCCTGTGGAATGCCTGAACCATGTAATTAAATCCTTTCTCTGCCTGTTACTATGTCTCTTTATGTGACATGTAGGGGTGAGTGACCAGACCTGACATGTAGAACTCCTAGAATTTGGGCCTGGGCTCTAAAATCCTGATTTATAATATTCCAAATAGTTTTAAATATAGTCACAGTGGGTGTTAGGACTTCAACATATAAAAGGGCAGGGGTACAATTCACTCTAGAACAATGCACACAGATACAGGATATGGTCAGTGATAGAATAAAGTATGGAACAGAGAAAAGAAGCCAAAAGAACTCCCAGGATTTGAAATAACTTTACTCTCAGATAGGGACTGACAGTCTTAGACACAGGGAAGGCTGGAAGATCATCTAGTTGCCAAGCAACACAAGCTAAATAGTCTTCATTAGACACATTGAGCTTCTGACCTATTCATGATTTTACGTGCAATGTGCAAGGGTGAAATCTTAGTTAATATTAAAATAAGACAAAAATAATTTAATGATGCCAGATTATATCAATACAGAATCAAAGTGTGTGTTGCGTATCAGAGAATTAGGCTGTCAATCTAGCCAGCCCACATTAGTAGACATTGAGTCACATTTTGCTTTGACAAGCAGGTAGAGCATTCATAAAGTACTGGCAGTGTGTGCAAGCCCAGATTGTTCTTAATTAATGCCATATCCTGTCTGCCCAGACAGTGGGCTGCCCTGGGCCAGTGACCCAGCAAACCCACTTTTGTATCCGAAGCACTTAGTGCGGTATGGCACAAAGACAGAGATCTATAAATGTAGAATGAGTCACTACCTGGAAAAAGAAGCTGAGTCATGGCCACTCCAACTAATTACTGTATTTTTTTATAAAGTAACATTGTACGTAGGAAGCTAGCCACTAGGTATTGCTCTTAATGGAATGTTCTGTACTCTGGTATGTTTGTTGTAGCTGCCATAACGAAGTCTGAAAATGGAAATGAAAGCTGGATAAGACCATTTACATCCTGGGAAGCTAGACCTAATTCACCAACCTATTGTGATAACACTGAAAAATAAAATATATGAGAGAAAAAATAGACTAGGTAATGCAGTATCATTTAAACAGTATCATTTAAACAGTTCTTCCACATGCTTATATACTAAAATTCTTACATAAAAATGAGCATACTAGTTCTAATACAATAAATGAGAAATAAGTGCTTCATATACCTCAGGCATTACACAAAGCATGTCACATGCTTTTTAAATTTATTCCTCAGAAGATTAAGTAGGTATTATTATTCCAGGAGAGCATTAAGCTTCTAAAGACTAAACATCTAGTACTCAAGGAAAGATACAGATATCTAACTGATAATACAATAACCAGAGTTGATGATAAGATGAAAAATGGACACATACATGGATGGGTATATGACCAGTGTATGTGTGTGTGTGTGTGTGTGTGTGTGTGTGTGTGTGTGTGTGTGTGTGCATGTGTGCATATGTACACGCATTTGCCAATGCACGTGTATGTATATCATCATCTTTTGTTTTGAAGCTTAGAATAGTGATAATCTGTGTGCTTCATCAAGGAGTTAGGGTACATTCAAATTCAAACCTAAATAACAAGGGCAAACTTGTTTAGAGAAATTATAAAAAAAATTGTGGACTTAAAAAACAGAAAAACACATATCCTGTAATCCTTTCTTTAAGAATCTTCAGTAGGACAAAAATTTTGGAAAATGTCAGCCCATTTTTTTCAAGACATTTTGTGTTGACATCAGCTCAAAGATCTGTGGCAATAAAACATAAGGTATTCTCATTGAAGGTCTTTTCTCTTTTAGAATCCATTTTATCATTACTAGAGATGGCATGTAAGTAGTTGAAGAAGTTAACCCATTGAGATCCTATGATGAAACCAGCAATGAGAAATACATATTGTTTGGGTTAGAATGTGTCTGAATGAGTTTGAGTATGCATTTGTGAAGTAAAAATAATTGGTAATTAAGTCTGAAGGATCAATAGCTGATTTTGCATGGTGTGTGTGTGTGTGTGTGTGTGTGTGTTGTGTGTTTGTGTGTGTCAGTACTATGATTGAACTTACATCCCATGGTCTTGCTTGGCTTTTTTGCTCTAAGCTGGTGCTTTACCACTTGAGACATACTTTTGCTTCTAGTTTTTTGCTGATTAATTAGAGATAAGAGTCTTGGATTTGCCTGTGAAGGCTGGGTTCTCACCACAATCCTCAGATCTCAGGTTCCTAAGAAGCTAGAATTACAGGCACTACCCACTGGCACCCAGCTAATAAGATGATTTTGTAGAGGCAAAAAACCAAGCTGTTTTTCTTCAGTAGGTAAACTTACTCACTTACTCAAATTATTAAACTTTAAAATCTGAGATTGCTTTTGAAATGGTTTCATAGAGAAGTAAAGCCATTATTAGTTATAACTACTTGTTGGAAATCTTTGGTGAGCCATATATTCATTAATACTTGAATTTACTACTAAGCTACAAAAAAACATGGACACACATGATGCACACAACAGGGAATATGTTTCTGTGTCTAACTTCAAGACACTCTTTAAGATTAAAGCCAATACCTAGATTTTTCTCCAATTTAGAAAGCACACATTCTGTCAAAATATCATTTTGTCATCAGACTGAAACATGAATTTCAAAGGAATATACAGATATGAACAATCTTTAAACAACAAAGCAACTCTGTTTTCCAAAGCTCTAATTTCCTGAAAACTCTAGTAAGACACTAACAAGCCAAACTGGAGCATTCTGCAACTCCTACAAATGTTGCTGTCCATATCGAATTCCAGTACAGCTTACTATCAAAACAGAGTACAGTGCAGAGCGCCGGTGGCTCATGCCCGTAATCCTAGCTACTCAGAAGGCTGAGATCTGAGGATCACAGTTCAAATCCAGACCGGGCAGAAAAGTCCATAAAACTCTTATCTCCCCACTCAAAAACTGGAAGTAGCTCTGTGGATTAAGCGGTAGAGTGCTGGCCTAGAGCTGAAGAGTGCAGGGACAGCACCCAGGCCCCAGTTCAAGCCCCACGACGGACCAAAAAAAACAGAGTACAATCTTCCAAGAGGTATAAGAACATTGTACAAAGAATATTTTCATCCATTGTAATATTACTATTGCATTTGTAATACATCATAAATATCATGTGTGTATATATGTGATACAGATTACTGTGGATTTGTGTGTGTATAGACAGAGACAGACAGACTGACAGACAGACAGACAGACAGACAGACAGACAGACAGGCAGGCAGACAGACAGACAGACAGATAGACAGATAGATAGATAGATAGATAGATAGATAGATAGATAGATAGATAGATAGATAGATAGATAGATAGATAGATAGATAGATGTATATATCTTGCAATGGTAAATCCTCTGTTTGGAACAAATGTAGCTGCAGTAGTTTTAAGTCTGAAAGCATTGATGTAGGATATAGGTCTGCTGTTTTAGGTATTAAATGCTAGGTGATTTCATAGATTCCATTTTCCCACAACTACACTACTCAAAGACCGATCCTCTCATTTCCCCCGAAAGTTGTACTGCATTGAAAACTATGATCAAGAAATTGAAAGAGCTTAAAATTTCCCTATTATTCGCATGTGGGAAGTTTTAAATTTGCAACTCTTTTTCAGCCTTTAAGAGTGCAAGCAAAATATTGCTATATATGGTGGTCAAATGTCTAATTTGGCCTATTTAACCTAAAGTATTATTGAAGTACTAAATACCTAGATTATAAATATGAACGAAGACATATCTTAGTCATTATTTTACTGTAACTATGTTTTCCCAAACAACAAAAGTATATTTGGGAATTAGTTACTCAGTCCTTTAGCAAGGTAGTGGTTTGACAATTGCTTCATGATAAAGCAAGCACATTTTTAGCCCTAGGATGTAATGGCAGTAAACATAAGCTCCTTCTGTTGTAGACGCTTGTCCTAGATTGGAACACAAATACAGAAGAGGGTGAGTACTATGAAGAAAATGAAGCGAAGTAGAGATAGGAGGATGAATGGTATTTAAAAGATGTCTCCATCTCATCAATGTAAGCAGCAACAAAAGAAATAGAAGCTGATGTGATTTTTATTTTAACAAGAAAGAAAGACCCTCACCTGTTGCTCTCCCAGAGGTAGCATTTCCACCTGCAGATCTCTGACCTAATCTGTCCAGCCCATGATCAATCAAGTGGTTGTTAGGTTAGAAAGTGCAAGTGTAGCAAATTCATGTGAATCTGAAAGTATGGAGACAAAGCATTCTTTGGAGAGAAGTGATTTAAGTAGGAGTGCTCTAACAGTAAAACTAGCATGGCTATGGGACTTTAAGTTCTTTTACTTTACCACTGGGCCTAATTCCGTAAATGAAGATGCATTTACTGACCTAGATTTAATTGGCTCTGACTCATCATCAGGCTTGAGGATGAAAGGTAATCATTGCTAAGTGGCTATCTTCAATTGTTCTTAACCAAATGTCAGATGTCATGCAAGAAGAAAAACAATTCGCAAAGGAAGACAGATGGCCTACCATTCAATATTTTATCCCATGAAATGTTCTCAAATAATATGCTTCTTTTCCAAACTTTTGATTAAAAAATAGTTACAGAAAAAAAAAAGATGAGCGTTAGCAGGGCGCCGGTGGCTCATGCCTGTAATCCTAGCTACTGAGGAGGCTGAGATCTGAGGATCAAGGTTCAAAGCCAGCCCAGGCAGGAAAGTCTGTGAGACTCTTATCTCCAATAAACCACTAGAAAACCGGAAGTGGCGCTGTGGCTCAAGTACTAGAGCACTTGCCTTGAGCTGAAGAGTGCAGGGACAGCACCCAAGCCCTGAGTTCAAGCCCCATGACCGAACCAAAACAAAATGAGCACTATAATCCATCTGCTGTGAACTCATTAACTCTTTCTTCTTCGGACTTAACACAAAATTATTTGCAATATATCACTGGTGAAGTTCCTATGGCACATAAACCTTCAACTAGTTCACAGAGAGGAAATAAGCTTTGACAGCAGTCAGGCAGTCAGTACCAAGTCACTGACTCCCTTGAAGATGGCTGAATTAGCCTGCACAGCAGGACACCCTTTCAGTTTCAGGGAGGACTGGACACCTGATGACCTAGTGCCCTAGCAGTGTAACCACAGATGCTCATTAGCTATGAAAGAAAGCCAACAGGTGTCTCCCTTTCTGTTCTGAGTGGCCCAGTTACCAGCTCCTGTTGGGTGTTCATCACAACTGCAGTCATGCTGTTGTGTTTCCATCTGCCAGGTCCCCCCTGTTCCCACTGAGCCTCTGGGAACAGAGACAGCAGACTGAAGCTTCTTAGTAAGATTTTTTTTTCACCATTTGATGAGAAGAAGCTTAAAAATTATAGAAGAGGCTTATGTTCTACCAAATTTCAAACCAAGAAGGTCAGATTTTTTTTAAAGGGTGAGTTAAATGCAGAAGTAATTGACTCCCAAGAAATTTCATTGAGAAAGATAAGATTCAGTGTAATGGTGCAGCAAATAAAGTGCATATTACTTCCTGGCAGTGAACTCTAAACTATGGATCGCAGGCAGTATCAGCAAACATTGGGGAGAGAAGAGTCAATATACTATTAACCATTAACAAATAGCTCCCTTAAGGATTAAAAACCTTTTTACCCCTAAACTTAAATGTATTTTTCTTTATAATACCCTTAGGAGAAATAAAGGAGGAAGGGTTGTAACCCTTATTATAACCCTAGATATGCAACAACACAGCTCCAGGCGATGACAGGAGTGTTGTAAAGTTGTTTAACTTGTCAGGAACACAATGTTGTCCTGCCTCCCCCCCCCACCACGTATCCTGGAGCAATGATGATGGGGGAGAGAAGGGAGATGGCAGAAAATGGAGTATAATCAATCTTCTGGAAGGGCTTGAAGGCCACAAAGATAATCTCTCCCAGCTGTCACCTACCTTCCAAACTCCATGCATTCTATTTAATCTTCCCCATGATGAAAGGCTAGATGAAAGCAAATGGCATGTGTTTTCTTCAAACAAAACATGCTAATAGGACTTGGACAGTTTTTGAATGATTACCACAACTCTGATACTGCTGCAAGCCAAAGTGAACAGTAAATTATGGTATGTTTGCCTCCAATTTCAGAGTGCACTTTTCTTATATATAAACAGAAACCAGTAAGGGGCGGGGGAGGGAAGAAAATTGTACCAATGAAAAAATGAGTTTTATTTTAAACAATATACTATTAAGTCCAGATACTAGCACCACTAATAAAATGAATGTTTTGAATGTTTGAATTTTTCTCTTCTTTGAGGTTTTCTAGGTTTTAGGTAATATAATAAACATTTATTATATAAAGTAATAAAAATAAGCTTTCTCTATGGTGATGCTGCACACGTCTAAGTCAAAAATATTCTACAAACAGAATTTCATATCGGGTTTATAGTTTTTAGTGTTATAGTAATAAGTAAGGCTTCACAAAGTTATAAGACCACTTTAATGAGTCCTGAACTCATTTTGTTCACGTAATTATGTTTCCACGTAATTATGTTTCCAAATTCTACAATGAGAATACTAAATTCTATCCTTACCTAATTGATAGGACAGTTGTGGGAGTAAGAAGAAAAGAGAAGTCTGCTTCAGAAAGTAGTGTTTTGTAAAAACAGGTTAAGATTAAACACTGTAGTTCATTTAATTAGACCACCATTGTGTAGTACACTAGTGTTCAAAATTTATTACTTCAAACTTTCTGAATCATAAAAATCCAAGGTAGTTGTTATAGATGGAAAGTTTACAGCTTATATGGAGCTCAATAATTACTTGTGAGTTGCTTTTGAAACAGGATCTCACTCTGTAACTTGTGCTGACCTGCTACTCACTATATAATCCAAGCTGGCCTTGAACTTTTGATCTTCCGGCCTCTACCAACAATGGGCTGGGATTACACATCTGTACCAACATTCAGCTACAAGTTCTCATTCTGTAACATGCTTGTATTGTAAAGTTTGCTTGATTCTTAGGGCTGACAATATATTAACCTGAACACATACTGCCACATGGGATAGGATTGACATCGTTTTTAGTAAGACTCACTTCGATAGGTTATCATTTACTAACACTGAAGAGGGTGATGCTCATTGGATATCTGATGAGTGACATTAACTATTACACTTGATACTAACTTTAACCACCCATACCTATTCTTTTTTTTTCACTAGCACCATTAACTTGATGACACATTCACATATGCACACAGTCCTAGATATATATCACACACAATGCTACGTGTATATGCTTCCTGAGATAATAAAGCAAATGCAGCACTCTGCCTTCAAGGAGTTAATGTTTAGCAAGAGCGCTAGGACACATGATCAATCTCTACAATGGAGTTACAGATACTCATTTTGAAATATGAATGAATAGGGTATCAACACTGATTTTACGGCTGTTTTGAGATTTTATTTAAATCTCCTTCCTGCGTATTCTTTTAAATGACACTTTGGTAAAAAAAATTTTTTTAAAGTTTCAGCCACAAGTATTACTGTAGTACATGCCTGTAATCCCAGTACTTGGGAGGCTTTCATAAGAGGGTGGAGCAATCAAGGTCAGCCTGGGTCATACAGCAAGACCCTGTCTCAAAAAAGTTCCACAAACTTATTCATGTGCATGAGATTTCTTTGTTTTAAAAAGGTTCCACAGTCTTCTCACATCTTTAATTTACAATAATTGTAGTATTATAAAATCAACACTGACAAGACATTCAGCCAAGTGGTTCTATATATTTCTGTTGTACTGTGATCTAATAAATGCTAACACTATAAGGACAGGTCTAGAACTAAGACATATTGGAGGATGAGGGTAAAAGAAGGGTTAAAGGATACTATCGATGCATGTGTTGAAATCCCATTAAAGTTAACATGCTAATAACCATAATATTTTCTCTTAAAATTATGAAAACATATCCAAATCCTATCTTCTGAATAGAGAAAATATTCTACATCCAACTTCTCTGTATTCTCTAAATATCTGGCTTCCTATTTGTGTGATCGAAAGCAGAGATATCTAGGTATTTGTCAACATAACACACTTCTTTCATCCTCAGAAGCTGGACTCAGCTTTGTTATGGGAAATCAATTTTAAATGAATATGGGACTGACCACACACATTCACCTTCAACCATGTGACTTAAAGCCCCAGCTGTGGTATGCCTGTGCAGGGATTGTGTTGACAGTACAGGGCTCTGAGTTATTGGGCCCCTTCCTTGTGTGGCCAACATCTAATGACAGATCTATGCAAGGAATAAAAGCTGAGCAACACCGAAGCTGTCATTACACTAAGTAGCAACTCAACTTCTTACTCTGTTCACTCCTGCTTCCTTCTCCCTTCCATGAGCACTGGTTGCAACAAACATCCTGTAAGTTAAACTCCATCTCACAGAAATCCAGGATGTGACACAGATCAAAGACAGAGGTATGAAAATCTGCATGAGAGATAATATAACAACATATAGCAATCATATAAACCTAAAGCTATTTGTACTATCCTTTCACTATGAAGAGAAAGCCTCACGGTACACTCAATGTTTGAAAAGCAGAGCCAAGAGAGAACAGAAAGAGAATAGAATGAAAGGGGCAGGAAAAGAGAGAGAAGAGTACAGAAAAGGAGATAAAGGGTTAGGGTAGAGGGAAGGAAAAGAGAGGCTAAGAACAAGTAAGTGACAATATGGAGAAGAAGATGGAGAAGAAGATTAAACTAATGATTACATCAGCAAAATGTATGCCTTCCAATTCTACAGCACAAGAATTTCTGGAATTTTATTCCTTTCTTTTTTTCTTTCCTTCTCTTTTCTTTCTTCCATTCTTTTTTCTTTTGTTTCTCTCTCCTTCCTTCCTTCCTTTTTTGTGTGGTGCCTGGACGCTGTCCCCAAGTTCATTTTCTTAAAGCTAGTGCTCTACCACTTGAGTCAAAGCTCCACTTCTGACTTTTTTGATGTTTCACTGGAGAAAAGAATCTCACAGGCTTTCCTGCCCAGGCTGGGTTCAAACAGTGATCCTTAGACCTCAGCCTGCTGAGTAGTTAGGATTATAGACATGACACCAATGCCCAGCTGGAATTTTCTAGATGGCTTCAACAATTAAAAATTTGTCTAGAGTTTACTTTATTTAAATTTATTTATTATTATTTTATTATATTAACATTGATTATTTTATCATTATCATTTTATTATTTATTTAAATTCATTCATTTATTCTATGTACAAGTGAAATACTGATACTAATTCTAACTTCATATAAAAATATATAAAAATGGATCATGTTTGGACAAATGCCAGTTTATATTCCAAACATAAAGTATGTAATAAAGAAAAGAAACTTTAGGTCATCTCAACTGCAAATCTAAAAAAAATATGATTCTAATAGCATACAGCAATACTAGCTTGAAATCATACTGAAATATTTTCCATGTATACAGACTTTGGCCAAAACTAAGCATTAATCAAAATTAAATGTGTATTTTAAAAAGGACAGAAGAATATTCTTCTGTGCATAAACTAAAATATAGTTTATACTAGGAAGAACAAAAACTTTCAATGAATGAAGCAAATGCATTATATTACTGTATGCACTCTACTAACCTAGGAGATTTAAAAAAAAATTTTACTGTAAAGACACTGTACAGAGGGGTTACAGTTACATGAGTAAGGCAATGAGTACATTTCCTATTGAGCATTGTTACCTCCTCCTTTGTTTTTCCCCTAATATCCCTTCCCTCCCCACTTCCCCTATACCACCCTTCCCGCTTCACCCTGAAGTTGTAATGTTCATTTTCAAAATAGTGTCTAGTACATCTCATTGTTACAATGGGTCAACCTATATCCTTGTTTCAGCATTTTGTTATTTCCCTTCCCCTCCCCAAATTAGAAAAATGTATATACAAGATGCAGGGCACCAACATCAAATACAGTGACAACAATATGCCCTCAGTAGATGAATGGATCAAGAAAATGTGACATATATATATATATATATATATATATATATATGAATTCTGTGCTTCCATAAGAAAAAATGACACTGCCCCCTTTGTTAGGAAATGAAAGGATTTAGAAAAAATTATATTAAGTGAAGTAAGCCAGGCCCAAAGGAACATAGGTCCCATGGTTTCCCTTATTTGCAATAACTAGTATATGTCTAGTATAATCTTATCAGACAAGCAGAAAAGGTCAAAAGCTATGTGCATATGACCATATAAGATGATGTTAAGAGAATTTTTTCTGCTTAATATTCTAACATTCCATTGACATTCTCCTAAAGACTCTTGTCTTTAACAGAACACAATGAGACTTTCCCTTTTGAATACATGGTTGTCTAATGATTTCAAGTATTATTAGCTACCTTAGTTAATCTGTATAATGTGCTAGAAGTTTATTGGTTACTTCAGAATATATATTGTGAAGCAAGGAATGGAGAAGATCATTGTGATAATGACTAATGCAGCTTTAACTGACATACCTTAAATAAATTCATGTAACTTATTCAATTAAAACACAAAAAACAACAACTTTAATCAAATATAATTATTGGTTCAGCTGTACAGAAACATATGGACGTCTTCCAAACAACCTAATTTCATTTTGATTTAAAATTTGAAAAAGTTGAAACATTCAACTATTACACTGACAAAAATTTCCCAAAATTTCTGATACTTTTCATGAATAAACTAAAACTTTATTAGTTTTTCTTTTTATAATAAAACACCAAATATTAAAAATATTCTTTTATATAATCCAATGTTGCACTATTTTTTACTTCAACCTAGAAATAAGTTATTCTTCCTTTAAGTATTGAATTGTTGAAATTTTCTATAATTTGTTAGCTTCAAGCTCTTATTTTCATGTAATATACTCTTGATTACAAAACTCTGAAGTCAGCATTGTTATTTTGAGGCAGAAGCTAAGGAAATAAATCTATTAGATCAATATGAACTTTATATTTTAAGGTTTTTATTGAGTGCCTCATCAACAATTTATCAAAATGTATTTTTATTAGTGTAGTTATTCTCCATTAAGTAAATGAATACATGCCGTGAAATGCAGTTACATGGGAGCTGGGAAGGTGGCTCAGTGGTTGAGTGCTTGCCTTGCATGCATGAGGCCCTGGGTTCGATTCCTCAGCACCACATAAGCAGAAAAGGCCAGAAGTGGTGCTGTGGCTCAAGTGGTAGAGCACTAGCCTTGAGCTAAAGAGCTGAGGGACAGTGCCCAGACCCACAGTTCAGGCACCACGGCTCTCTCACACACACATGCAGTTACATGAATTGATTACTATAAATTTCCATGAATTCTCATATAAATTATAAAAATATTAACATTTTCCAGTAACTTTCTATGATAATTCCAACAACCAACAGAATGCTTGATATTTTAATATAGAGCATTACAAAATGGGACGTATGTCTTCTGTACAACTATTTCAAGAAATATTTGGGCTAATATATCATCTCATAATAGAAAACTTTCCAGTGGAAAAAAGAATTATTTGCCTTTATAATTTGACACAAATCAGCATATACTAAGAAATGGGAAACTGATATTCATTTTATTCATTTCTCAAAACTGTTTAATAATTGTTTCTCAATTAATAAAGCCTCTTGAAGAAAGGCAAGTCAATAAAGATTCTGTGCCTGGGTAGGTTCCACACTTATTTGAAAGGTTGTCTTAAATCGTGGAAAAGTCTATACAGCCTATTGAATTTCACTCTAATTACAGTGAGAATGTACGGTCAAAATAAAGGCAACTCCTTGAAAACTAAAAACAAAGTGTCTAAGAGATATATTGACCTATTCATGTTTACATAATTAGATCTGTAGAAAAAAATGGAAATGATACCAACAGCCTACCAAATGTGGAAACTTTTATTGAATTGAAGATATGTCTGATAAACACTAGCAAAAGTAAATTATTAACATGAGCCTGCCCTACATACACTGGAAAGTGAATACCACAATGAGAGAGCTGTGGAGCCGTGACATTCGGGGTGTCGATGACATAACTCTGTTATCTCTTACTGCACAGGTTGCCTGTTCTTCTTCAGTCATGTTCCCGTAAACTGGATTTCATTATCCAGAAACATTTGGCAGTCCTAAACATGTGCCTTTAATTAGGCAAATAAGCCAATCAGCTTATGTGAGGCACTCTATAAAGGCATCAATGTATTAAGGCATATGGTTCTTTTAGGAAACATCTAAGGTTGACAATATTTTGTCCACCTCCTCTCCCCACACCCTCCCCCACTGACTCTGCATTTGAAAGCTAAGCCTATGAGGTACAGAAAATATCCTGCTAAAGCTTACCTGCAAGGGGCAGGACAGGGTTTGAATCTGGACTGCTTGATTTCAGATATTGATTTCAGATGCTGGGTTTCTAACCATTAAAATTCATTTCTTCCCACACAGGCAACTAGCAATGGTGACTTGTTTACTCCAATTAGTTGATTAGTTTCCCTTTCTCATTTTTTCTCACCTGAGTGAGAACCAGGAATTACAAAACTTTAGCCTGAATAGTACTTTGTTAATGCAATAGAAAAAGACTAGCCTTTAAAAAAAAAAACCAAACAAACAAAAAAACTAAGCCTAGTAGTATTTTAAAACTATTTTTAGCAATTGTTTTCTTATTATTTTAATAGGCTTATTATCAGAATGTTCAAAGTGAGTCCAGGAGTCAGTGGCTCAGTTCTGTAATCCTAGCTACTCAAGAGGCTGAGATCTGAGGATCACAGTTCAAAGTCAGCCCAGGCAGAAAAGTCCCCTATCTCCAATTAGCCACTCAAAAACCAGAAGTGGCATTGTGGCTCAGTTGTTAGAGTGCTAGCCTGGAGCACAAAGAGGCTCAGGGACAGCACCCAGGCCCCAAATTCAAGCCCTGCAAAGACTATTCACAGTGAAGCAAGGAAGGTAGGAAAGGAAGTGAGAAAGTAGTGAGAGAAAGACATGTGGGAGGGACAAGGAGAAAAAAAGGTAGAAAGAGGGACAGACATAAATATCTATTTAAAATCTTACCTTGCTTTGGTTAAAACATAATTCTTTCTATTCCCCTACTCCTACACTGGAAATTTCAGGCACAGATTAAGGTTTACCTGATATTGGTGTAATAGGAGTAAAAGTAAAAACCTAGTATTCTTTTTTTGG
>NW_012267217.1:44762555-44860927 GCF_000151885.1 Dipodomys ordii | reverse complement strand
GGGGGTGGGGGGGGTCGGTCATGGGGCTTGAACTCTGGGCCTGGGCGCTGTCCCTCAGCTCTTCAGCTCAAGGCCAGCGCTCTGCCACTTGAGCTACAGCGCCACTTCCGGTTTTCTGGTGGTTTATTGGAGATAGGAGTCTCATGGTCTCTCCTGCCCGGGCTGGCTTTGAAAGGCGAGCCTCAGATCTCAGCCTCCTGAGTAGCTAGGATTACAGGCGTGAGCCACCAGCGCCCGGCCTACTATTTTATTATTTACTGGGTTATTGGTTTTATTTTTTTTTCAAATAGAGCTAGCTCTCTATGTGACAGTATATGGTTATTAATATCAAGTAGATGGGCATCTTTAAAAATATTTTAAAACATTTTGTCAAAAATCTCTTTGGCTTTTTGAGATTGTTTGATTCACAGGAAGATGCACAAACAGCACAGCTATTGCATAGTCTTCTCCCAGTAACCCCAGCTGAAAATGGATCACTTTTATTGCTCTATGAAAAGCCCAGGAAGTAACACTGTGTAGTATCCACAACCTGGCCTACAGGTGTCTTTCCTGCCAGACTCTAAAGGAGGCTCTGGGAAGAAGCACTGAGACCCTGTTGGAAAGTAGCTGGCAGCCTGCCCTCTACAATATAGTCTTCATCTTGGCTGCCAACAAGAACTGGCCTCATTTACAAAGAAAAATAACACAGTCAGTCTTTGTGGTGAAGGTTTTAAATGCTTAACCAAATTAATTAAGATAATAGAACAGAATTTCCTTAATATATGCAATTTTAATCTTTTTTATTTTTTTGAAATGAAGAAAAGGCATTTAGTTTAGAATCAGAAAAATGAATTGTAATATTTAGAAAAAAGAAGTTAAAAGTCCTATCAAGCCAGATGATATGCAAGGGTAATATTTAGGTGACAGGTTAAGTGAAAATCTGTCTTAATTAAGGCCTGGTGTACCCGGTGTTTGAAAAAAATGAAGAGATTTTCATCATATGGACATTGTGTGTTTTTCAAGAAATAAATCCTCCAATGTTGTTTTTCCCACACTAAGTTTGGTGGAAAAACTCTGAGACTGTTTTTATTACACTGGGCGTGGTGCCCAGTTTTAATCGCCATTAGGGAACAGGTCTCTGACCAGGATGATAAATTTCATTTTCATGATAGCTAATGGGGAGCAGAAGTGTGTTTCCAAAATTACCGCTTGAATTATAAGCATAGTAGAGTGAAAGGAAAACAAAAATGCAAATTGGAAGGATCATGGCAGGTTTAGGAACTTTACCTGTGTGTGTGTGTGTGTGTGTGTGTGTGTGTGGTGTATATGCATGAATGGACCTCTTACTACAACTTCTGTTTGCTAAGGTGCTTAATTTCAAGGTAAAGATGCGGTTTTAAGTCTAAAGTTATAAGGTATTCTGATACAAATATGATTAAAGGCAGAAATCTTATTTTCAAAACAAGTCTTGTCACTTATACATGGATCCACAACTAGATTCTTGATGAAGGTCTCAAGATAAAACTTCTTTGTAAAGGACAAAACTTATAAATATGAACTTTTTCTTTTTCTTTTGTAGGATGTGGAGCTTGAACTCGGGGTCTGGATACTTCCCTGAGCTCTTTTGCTCAAGGCTAGCACTCTACCACTTTGAGCCATAGCACTACTTCCAGTTTTTTGGTGGTTAATTGGAGGTAAGAGTCTCATAGACTTTCCAGCGCAGGCTGGCTTTGCGTATACCCTCAGATCTGAGCCTCCGTAGTAGCTAGTATTACAGGCATGAGCCACCAGAACCTAGCTAATGTGCAATTTTAAAGAACTAGTTAGAAGGTGGCTTTACTGACTTGTGATTCATCTACAAGCAAGTATCACCTCTTTTATGTAAACTTCATGTGAAGCAAATTGCTTCTGTGTAAATCAATTTGTGCTTGAGGATATATGACTATAAATCAATTCTTGAGTCTTCAGGATCAAGATAATAAAAGGAACTAAAATTAACTCCTCATAGGTAGGAGAAAATGCCTTTAGCTCAATCAAGAATAATAATATAGTAAAACAAAAACTATAACTTGCAGAAAGTATTCATTTGAAATTGTTTGAAATTATCTCTGATAGGAAGAAGATGAATCATGGCCAAGCTGGATTTCGTAATGCTATTGTCTGGATTTAAAAAATAATTGTTCCAATTAAAATCAGGTTGGAGTAGCTGCTAAGCAAATGTGAAGTGCCAAATTCAAATCCCTACCTTCTATAGAAGAAAATTATCTATGCTTTCCTCATGACAATTTATAGGTTTTTAATTGTGTGTGTGTATGTGTGCATGTGTGCGTGTACACTAACATTCATGTAGAAACACAAAAATAAGTGTGGAGTCACATTTCCCTGATATTTTCCTTAGTGTGAATATAATGCTTTTTTAGATGTCTGTAAATCATCCATAAAGAGGTTTATCCTAGTATTTTATCTTTAACCTAGTATTTTATGATTTAGTAATGTCACTGAATTTATATAAATATCATAATAACAAGAAAATAGCATCCTTTTCCTCATTACAATATACTGAGGCTGGAAGAATATGGGCTATAACAGAAAACTACTTATCACAATCCCCCCAATACTGAGAATATTTTCTTATACATTATATATTGTTCCTAGGATAATAAAAGTCAATAAATAATTATTAGACGACTGGCCTTGCTACTATCATATGTCAGAGCCATTTTATAAAGCATTCATAAAGCTCATTTTCTGCCTACAAAACAAACTCCTGCTGTCTGGACACATGCAGTGCCTCCTGTCTTCTGGCACCAGCTACAGCTAGCTACACTGAGCAGCAGTAACTTCCTAACACGTAGGTCTCCAAGTTAAGAAGATTTGCAAAGATCAAACCACAAGCAGTTGTAAATAAAATTGCTTTAGTTCACCTCCTGGTGCTTATGCCTGTGTATCAGGATCCCTTTGTGTTAACTATTACAGAGAATATCTAACATAATAAATACTATTTCTTAAGTTTGCTCTCCTCCTTGGATGAGTACAATGTCAGGAAACACCTTGAATCAGCCTTGTACAATGTGAGTAAAGTGCTTGAGGGAGGGACTAACCTGGAGAAACCAAACAGACAGATACAGAAAGCTGGAAATACTAATATTTCCTCAGAGTAAAATCTGAGGAGAAAATATGCAACACTATTAATATATATCTATATACGCGATGAAATATGAATGTAAATATATGCTGTCATTTTTTAACAAGATGCTTTAAAGAGAGTAATTCATAATTTTAGTGCTATTCTTTAATAATGTTTCAACTTACTCTTAGTTTATTCATATCTAAACTCTTTTTGCACCAGTGATTTAACTTAGGGCCTTGTACTGTCTTGATTTGCTTGCTTGTCTGGTGCTTTACCACTTTTACTATGCCTCCAGCCCAGCTTTTTGATGATTAATTGGAGCTAAAGTCTCATGGACTTTTCTCCCTAGGCTGATTTCAAACCATGATCTAGTTCTCAGACTCTTATATCACTAAAGTGATAAGGATGAGCCACCAGTGCTTGCCTCGCGCCTAAAATCTTTATTAAATAAAAACTCACAAACCAGTATCATATGTACTTCAGATAGTTTTATACATACTAGAAAATCAAATTACCAGTGATTCACACCTACAGCCCTCAGTGGAAGAACATCATCCAAACTCACTAAATACAAAGCTGTTTTGATCATTTTCAGAATAAAGAATTTATTATTAGACACTACCACCCTGAAAATCATGGCATGGGCGTCACAGAAATACAGTTCCAGTGATACTGTTAGAGCAGAGATCAGACCTAACATATCACAGTACTGGGTGAGAAATACCACAATAATTTAGGCACAGATTACATTCTGTGATGCCTTGGGAAGGGTCTGACATGATGTGAGCCAAACAGTAGTGCCCTGCTCTGGCATGCAAACGTCACTCCTCACTGGCTTCCTAACATCTTGGTATGCTGTTGGCAGAACCAAAAGAATGCAAAAACAGTAAATATTGTATTGTTTTATAATTACTAACCTATGCTTCTTTTCTATAAAACAAGACTAGACTAGGGGATCTCTACTTTCTAACTCAGTGCAAGGATTCAATTAAGTCATATAACTCTGACATCTAAACTGACTGTTGATTGCTCTTGTATATAAAACAATGACAAAGAAATTTCAGTGCAAGCAATCTTTTTCTTTTTCTGCAGTCCTAATCATTCACTTCTGCGATACACACGCTCTGCCTTTTTCTTACCCCTTCAAGATTTTAGGGGGCGCAGAGTTATCAGGAATGAATATGTTGTGTCTCTTTCCTTCATCACAGTGCCAGTGTAGATACCTTGGTCAATATCCTGGTGGATGATTGCTGTAAATCTGTTGAAATCAAAATGCCCCATAAATTTCCACTGTTCATGAGATTCATGACCAGTGGGTTTTGGGACAGTCACAAGAGAGCTCCATCACCCAAGCCCATTAGAACTCCTGTGGAAATGGAGCCCAAAGGCCACAGCACCCTGAGCTCAAATAGCTTTCAGGCTCACTTTGCAACTGGCTTTATATACCTCTAACACCCTTCAGAGACTCATTTGCTCCTTAATAAGCTTAGCTGCCAACTTGAATCCTTGACTAACAACTCAGAAACACACTTGCCCTGAGGGCCACCAGTATCCCTCAAAGCCTTCAAATGAACATTTAAAATAATAGCTACATGGGGCTGGGAAGGTGGCTCAGTGGTAGAGTGCTTGCCTTGCATGCGTGCACCAGCAGAAAAAGCTGGTAGTGGTGTTGTAGCTACATGATATGCATGTTCTCTTTTTCATATCACAGTGAGTGTACTGATTCAGAGAATCATAGGGGCGTGGATGGCAGAGCAACTGGTTTTGAAACCCTTTGTATTATCAAATTTACTTTTTCTTTTCTCACCTTGGTAGAAAAAACAAATTAACATTTCACTTTCTTGAGCTTCTGTTGGACACTTTTGTTTTGCTTAGTTTCTTGAGACAGGGTCTATATAGTCAAAGCTGGCCTTCAAACAATCCTGCTTCAGCCTCCCAAAAGCTTGGATTATGGACATGTCTCATCATATCTGGCTCTTTTTTAGGAAACCGCTAATACTACAGTGAAACTTGTATATTTTCAATGTTGTCATCAAAATGTCGCCATAATTTGTTATTTTTTAAAGCATATTTGCTCTCTGCCCTCAAAAGATGAGACACATCTTCAAAGTAATAACATAACAAATAAAAGAACACCAGTTGTTTTGCTGCATATTTTTGCTGCCCGTATGTCCTCATTCTTTTATTAAATGTGGAGGTGGCATTCAAATTTCCCCTTGCTCTTAGAACTCTGAATGATTTTGAGATGCAGGCATCCTTTGCATCATTTACCTATGACTTACAATAACTGATATTCAAACCACAGATATTCAGAAAGGAGGGTAGATGAGACAATGAACTAAAATAAAATTAAACAAGGATATGGATATTGATAGGTTTGTATTTTTTTTCAAAAGTGGTTTCTTCCACATGGTAGACAAGTTGAAGGTCAGTAGAAACCATTAGCTAGCTCCTCAGAAGATTTTCAGATAACTATGTTCATGATTACTGGACATTACCAATGGGAAAAGATGATGTGAAATAAGATTTGGCCCTGAAGAAAATGCTGCCCCCTTTCAGCATTCACTTTTGGAATCCAGATGTCTTCGTGTGGGGAGAAGACAGAGCAGAGTTAGTGTAGACACATTTGGAAGCCCAGAGCATGCAAGCCATGGTAGACAGAACATGATAAGGGTGAGGTTTAGAAGCTGGAGATAAGAAAGAGCCTCTTCCTGATTCGATTATACTATAGTTCAGTATCGTTTGGTGACAGTACCTGTACTCAAGTGGAAATATTCATAAACACAGGGGAATGATTGAAAAAAAACCTATTTTTTTAACTTATTAAATTTTTTCTCTAATTAAGAGAGCTCTGCAAGAAGGAAAATGTATGTGTAACTAAAGTATAACACAAATTGCTAAAAAAGACACATCAATAATATGGTTGGCTAGATAAATATACAAAAGAGCACTTGCCATATGTATAATGATTTTTTCCACACTTTTTAACTGGTGCCACAGGGCACTGCTCATCTACATGACAAGCTGTTTCCAGTGATCCTCTCTTCTGCACAGCATTTGCCTTGCCCAAAGCACGGCTTGGATGTTCATTTCTTTCAATTACTAGTGTTTAATTTCAACATGATCCACTAATTTTGAACATTAAAGATTTACTATATTAAAAAATACAGAAGACAAAGGTCTGAAAGCAAACATATGTGTTTGATTGCATAAACCATCATAAAATGGGTAGGTGGGCTGTAGAGAAAGTAGAACTTCAGAAGAACACACATGAGTGGTTCTTGACTGTTTATTCAGAGCCAGGCACTTACACATTTCTTATTTTGCAGCCACTACTTGCCAGTGAGATAAGAATTACATTTTCCATTTTGCAGGGAAAGAAATGGAGGTGCACTGAGTCCAAAACACTTAGATGAGTAACACTGCTTGTAAGGGGCAATATTGATATTCCTGTGTCTGAAGGAATTAATTTTTCAGTTTAGTCAGACAGACAGAAACAGGCCAAGTGAAAGAGACTGAAACAGAGAAACACCTACAGACTGACTGGCTGCAAAAGAAGAATGTTGCAGATGCAGTAAGAAAGGAAGAAAAATGATGTGATAAACATAGTTGTGCTCATAGCTTTGGTGTGGCCTTGTTTGTTTTCATTTGGGTAAATGCCCAGAAGTGGGATTGCTAGGTCATAAGGGAGCTCTATGTGTAGTCTTTTGAGGAATTTCCATGCTACTTTTCAGAGTGGTTGAACAATTTTACTCTCCCAACAATGCAGTAGGGTTCCCTTTTGGCCACATCCCCTCCAGCATCTGCTGTTATTAGATTTCTTGATTATAGCCATTCTAACTGGGGTGAGGTGGAATCTCAATGTTGTTTTGATTTGTATTTCATATATGACTAGAGAAGTTTAGCATTTCTTCATGTGTCTATTGGCCATTCTTATTTCCTCTTCAGAGAAGTCTCTCTTTAAGTCTTTAGCCCACTTGTTGATGGGATGGTTGTTTCTTTGAGGATTTGTTTATCACAGCATTATTCACCACAGCTAAGACATGGAACCAATCCAGATGCCCCTCAGTAGATGAGTGGATCATATATATATATATATATATATATATATATATATATATATATATGAACACACACAATAGAATTCTATGCTTCGTTCAGAAAGAATGATACTGCCCCATTTGTTAGGAAATGGAAAGACTTGGAAAAGATCATATTAAGTGAAGTAAGCCAGTCCCAAAGAAATTTAGGTCCCATGGTTTCCCTTACTTACAATAATTAGTATATGTATAGGATAATTTTAACAGATGAGCTGAAAAGCTCAAAAGTTACGTACATATGACCATATAAGATGATGCTAAGTGAAATGAACTCCAAAATATGGACACAAGAGATCTGTCTTTGTTGTTGCTGTTTTAAAATGTACTATATGATTTTTTTGTTTCCTTTGTTAAGTTCTTTTCCCTATGGTATATCCCTGTTCTCACTGTACTTGATTTTGGTACCCTGCATCTTATATATACATTTGTCTAATCTGGAGAGGGGAGTAGGAATAACGAAATGCTGAAACAAGGACACAGGATGCCCCACTGCAACAATGATACCCACAAGACAGTATATTGAAAATGAACTTTACAACTTCAGGCAGGGGGAGGGGGGAGGAGCGTGGAAGGTGGGGGAGGGAAGGGATAGTGGGACAACAACAAGGGAAGGGATAACAATGATTCACAAGTAATGTACTGGTTGCTTTACTCATGTAACTATAACCCCTCTGTACAGCATCTTTACAATAAAATAGAAGATGGAAGCCAAAAAAGGTAGAACGAATTAAAAACTTTTTAAAAATACTTTGCATTTATTATGTTGAATATGGCGAAAAACTTAAATTGTCCTTACCTAAGAAAGGCTTAAGACAGATGCAAGTGGTGGCTGTAGCCTGTAATCATAGCTATGTTGGGAGGTAGAGAACCAGAAATCACGGTTTAAGGCCAGCCCAGGAATGAAAACTCATGAGACCCTCATCTCAATCAATGGTTGAGCCAGGTGGTACATGTCTGTTATCTCAGCTATGCAGAAAATTCATTGGCTAGGTGCAGTGTGGTTTGTGTCCATCATTCCCAGCCATTCAGAAAATCACAAGCAGGAAGATTGCAACCCTAGTTGGCCCAAGCAAAAAGCAAGACCAAACCTCAAAAATAAGCAATGCAAAAAGGCTGGAGGTATGACACAAACAGTTAAGAGGGCCTGCTTAGTGAGCTCAAGGCCCTAAGTTCAAACCTAGGTACTGAAAAAAGAAAAGTTGGAGAGAAATAAAGATACTTAAGTTTAAGGAAGAATACAGCAAAAGGCTAAACATGACATTTATTCACCATGGAATAGAATAAAACAAACTAATGTGACTGGTTTAAGGGAAACATTTTCACGAATCAGTAAACACCACATGTACTTAGAAGCCCAGAAAAGAGGGAAATGTGGAAAATGGACTCAAGATATAATTCCCTACTACAGGAATTCAAGTAACAGCAAAGAAACTCAGGTCTTACCTTACAGGGTTTGTGCATAAGGAACTGAACAAGATGGCTTGCAAGATCTCTAATCTTATTTCAAAGATTTTTTGATCAATTCAGTCTGTGGTCCAGCTCTGGCTGTTCAGTGTATTCCTGAGGGTCCCATCTTGGTGGAAGCCTAAGAGCAGCACATTCAGAACAGGAAACCCCCACATGTTGGTGTCCCAGAGGCTTGAGAATGGCTCCAAGTCCTACCCCTGCTACTTGGCTTCCTTGAGTCTCTGCCTCCTGCTCCTTCACCTACCAAGTAAAGGTAGCAGGCACTCAAAGCAAGACGACCATACAGTTTAACTAGAAGCAATCAGTAAAACACTTTGACAAAGGTAAGAATCATTATCTGTTGGTAAAGTTTGTGAGCTCTAAAACCTGTGAGACCAAGAGCCAAACATATAAACTAAATCAACTGAACCTACAGCTTTGTGCACTTAAGGACTGATATTATGGAAAAAAATTCCCTGTGAGACTTCTCTATTTTCTTAAAATCTTAATCTGCTCTGACAGATATGACAAAATTAAATAATCAGGCAAGTCTGATCCTAACGTTAAAAACAATTTAATTTTATCTGAGCCACTAACAGTTTACTGTTTCAAAAATATAAAATACTGAATGCAATTATAATCAACCAATTGCTACAGCCAATCGTTAATGATCTTATTTAACAACTCTATGTACTTTATATGAGCCAACCATTGTCCTATGTGTTTTATAGTAAATATAAGCTTCATAACAACCTAAAAGGTAGTATCATTGTCCACATGTTGCAAATGAGAAATTGAGACACAAGAAAGCTTGAAAAAGTATGAAAGATTTTATGACTAACAACTGGCAGCAAACAGGGATTAAGTCCTGGCAATCTGTCTCCATTCTCTTTTTATCTTTTCTATCTAGAAAGAAGGGAGTAAATTAAGTGAATATGTATGGTATATATGTGTCTGTGTGTCTGTGTGTGTGTATTCACACATATGCACGCATATTGGTGCTAGTTCTGGGATTTCAACTCAGGGTCTGGGTTCCTAAGATTTCCCCCCTCCCCAAGACAAGGGCTCTACCACTTGAACCACAGCTCCACTTCTGGCTTTTTGGTGACTAATTAGAAATAAGAGTCTCAAGGATGGATTTGAACCATGATCCTTAGCCTTCTGAGTAGCTAGGACTACAGGCATGAGCCACTGATGCCTGGCAAAAAGGTATATTTTAAGTGATGTTCATTAACATGTTGTTGGTAAGGAGAATATTTTTTAGTGGTACAAATATTGGAAGTGACTGATCAGACGGGTGACAAATTGAGGATGAAATTTACAAACTATCCTCTGGAAGTAGTATGTAGGTCAAACTGCTAGGGTACAAACTGAGTAGACACCCCCCTCTTCCAGTAAGGAGATATTTGAAACTGCTTTAATACAAGGACGAGAAAGTCAGAACTAACAAGGAAAGAAACAAAATGAGAAAGAAGGAACAGCAAAGATAGAAGTGGTACACCTGGGCAAATAAAATCAGAGATGAGAAAAGTCCTCATCTGTCACTTAATTTCACACTCACAAATGTAAACAATGATAGTATGACTATGCTGGTTGTCACAGGTGACCAGGTAGGGTAGGCATTAGCAGCTATAAACACCAAACAGTACTCTCTTAGAAACTGAGAAAAAGCCAATGTTTTCATATTCTTTGCACTAGAGAACCATTTCTTCAGGAGTACTATTAGACTTCCTCAGGAACCAGCCCGTTCAAAGTCTGATGATATTTTAAGTCACTCATGCAATGATAGTTTGGGTAATTCAGAGGGAAATATTCTTTGCTAAGAATAAGTATTGACATTTCTCCTTCTTTTAACTCTTTGTCCAGTGCTGTTCATTAGGCTGGGATGTAAAGAAGCCTTGACCTTGGAGCCACACTGCTCTTGGAAAGCAAAGTACAGGCCATTGAGATAACCAGTTTTCTAATTCATTTCCATTACATAGGAAAAGAAAAAAATCTCAACTGTTACGTGTCTTAGACCTTAGTTTATCTGACAGATAAACTACCATGAACACTAATGTGGAAGTCCTAAATCATGGTGTTCCAAACAAGTATAAGGAAAGAGAGAACAAATTAAATAACCAAGTAATTAATAGAATAGAAAAAAAACTGATCCTTGTAATGCCTTAAAAAACAAATAAGTTAAAAAACCAGATCTACTTTTTTTTTTAGCATGTGCTCACTTGTATACTTTCATGTAGTTAATTCGGTTTAGAGAAGAGATTAGACACTTATTTTCATGTGAGTCCCTCTCCTACAGTGATTAGTAATATAATTAGTTATATGAAATTATTTTTCCTATCAGAATACGAAGAAAACATTGATAGCAAATGACGTATTAGTTATCTCAGTGACAGATTACTCATCCACATTTCTTCTTCTATTTTGAATATTCCTAGACTGACTTAGTTTAATTTTTTTACTTATTTTTTAGACAAAATTATTTCTGGAATTATATAATTTTATGTTTTCCTAAAGTAAACAATCTTGGTCTGAGGATATAGTTCAGTGGTAGAGTGCTTGCCTAACATGTGAAAATCCAGTTCAACCCTTAGCACTACAAAAGGAGGGTTGAGTTTCTAGAATATAAAATAATTTCTAAATCAATTAATCTTGCTAGACCTTAGTTCTAACTACACTTTTTTAAGAGAATGTTACAAAGTGATTTTGGATTTTGGGTAAATATGGCTATTTTCATATATGTGATTAAATTTTACAAACTTTATCAGATACTTATAATAAACCTAAATTTTGATATAACTAGATAAAAGTTTTCTTTTATCCCATGCTTCTTACTTCTATAAAGAAGTAAACATATTTTTAGCCTGAGAATTTTTTCCTCATAATAAACACAGCAGTTAATCTGCATTTGAATGAACCCTGCACTACTGAAATCAACTCATCATGCATAAATTTAAAAGTGCAGAATATTATCTCTGTCTTCTATTTAGTTCTTTTAGGAAAATAGACACTGTTTCTTTCAAGCTTCCTCAAATTCTCCCCACCAAACCACAAATGCCATCTAAAATACAAGACAAAAGCTTGTGTGTAATGACTTATATTTCAGTAGACAGAACACTTTGAATAAATTTAAATTATTTAAATAAGTGCTAAATAATTACCATGAAGGAATATTTTACCACATGAATAGTGGTTATGGAATAAACAGTTAGGAGTACCTAATGAAATTTATATTATTTTCAACCAAAGTAACTTTACCATTTCTACCTTAGAAAGAAAAGATTAAAATTAAGGCATGAAAAAAATTTTTAAAAATAAAATTAAGGCATGTCAGCAAGGAGCAAGCTAGTCCTAATAGCAAAAGGCAATAACTATCTACTTCAGTAAACATTCATAGATGTGGGAATTGCATAGGATGCAGACCTATATTTCTGACTTGTTGCAGACAGATCTGTTTAGGTGAAAAATAATAAAGCCTATTTGCCCTGGTCATTCATTAATCATTCCTGAACTCAGAAAGTTGAACATTTATCATGCTGAGATGTCCCAGAATGAGGGAAACATTTGTATGCCAGAACTCTTATAAATTGCCCTAAATCGAGAGACTGAAAGTTAGTCTAAAAGCAAGCAATCCTCACATCAGCAATTCCATTTACTTTACTGAATATATGGTCTCTAATTTGACTCAAGAAAATAATAGTATTTTACCAACATTCAGACCTTTAATAACGAAGGCACCTACAGAGGTAAAGAAAGAAATGGGACTAGACAATTACCATATTATTATTTCAATTATTTCCTTGTAACTGTTAAGATGCCATATCCTGTCCATGTTCTCTGATCTGGGCAATTGAGTTTGGACACTTCTGCTGATGTCTGAATTTTAAGTGATTTTTAAAAAATGTATTATGATTATATATCTCAGTATATATTTGAATTACTAAATAACTAGAACATCTTACTTTACATTTTTAAAAGTCCAGCTGGAAGGAATAGGTTAAATATTGCTTTTTTTCCCCAGAGAGAGACCAGAAAAAGAAGAAAAACATTCTCAGCATCCAGTGGCAGGCCAAGTCAGACTTTACATACATGGGGACCAGAAAGCACTAAAGGATATTTCTGTAAAAGGACACTTAATGTGAGACAATAAAAGAAAAGTACTTTCATGGCTTGATATAAAATAAACCAAATTGAAACCGCATGACTTGTGCAAGTCTCTAAGACTTGTGAAAGTTCTACTAAGTGAAGAGTAAGTTGGAAGTTAGAAAGGAAACTTTTAACTATAGAATATCAATGTGGAATTCAGTAGAAAAAGATTTCTCTGTTCTTTCCTCATCTCCTTCTGCATTTACCCCTTTCAACCTTTGTCAAATAACACTGAAATTAGTACCAAGGATGCAGAGGTAAAAAATACAATCTTACCTGGGGCTGCTCATGTGTGTTGGCACCCAAGCAAGAGCAGTCCAGTGAGTAGGTAATTCCATGAGGTAATTCCTCATTTAAGGAGGCTGGGCTCCTAACAGCCATTATGGTACAAATTCTTCATGGCTTTCTAGTAATGCCAATAACCAAGTTTTCTGGAGTATTCCATAGATTGCTTATTGTTTATTTTATTTTCAGCAGAATATGTTTATATCTTCCAAGTTTCTGTTTTTTAAAATTGCTCTCTGAAGCAAATATACTTGCTGCAAGCAGGTGAAAGAAGAAATTTGTTATACACTAGCACAAAAAAAGGGAAAAAAAGTGAATAGAAGAAAGGAAATTCCAGCTACTAGGGAAATCTTTTCTTCTTGAGACCTAAAGTAACCTGAGCCACTAAATTTACTGTGCTGCAATATTTTGTAGGTCATACCATTGGCTCCATTATGAAACCTGTGCCCCACCCAGAGGAACCAGTTTGCTTGTTCTCATCCTACCTATGTTGTTTTCCTGAGTAGACACAGCTTGACCTATACTGTCACTGAAAAAAAGTCAGGAATTATTCATTATGATGACAGGTCTCTTTCATTTGTTTTACATACTTCTGGTGGAAGTTGTAATTTTATAACTTGTTATGGAAAAAACTATGTGTGCACATACATCTGCTGATTGAAATAATACACTTTCACAAGTAAAACAAATGATAAATACTGAGTAAAAATTTCTAAAGGTAATATATGTACAGAGTTTAAACTTTTTGGTCTACCTATTTGTGCCTGCAGATATTTAGCTTATGATGGAAGGTAGAATCTTATTTGCTTATCAGAAATTATGGTCGACTGGGCAAGGACTGTAGGGGCAGAAACTAAAACCTGAGTGGATTCTTTAAAGACCTAAAAGGCTTCCAAACACTGGGACTAGAGGCTTCCCTGACTATTCATATGTGAGTTTAAGACCCACAGGGTATCCGCTAGAGTCTTAACAGGCATGAGAACTAGGGAGGGCCTAGAATTTCCAAATTGTTACTCTCAGAAAAATGCATGGTAGACTATCAGGCAGTGACCATCAGAGAAACTTTTCAGTCACTTCCGGTTATATGATTATCCTACAAGGCAAAAGACAAGGACTCGAAAAAAATATCAATGAGTACCAGAGAGAGGTAGAGTAAATCCAGGACGAAGAATAATAGAAGACACCTACTTAGGACAGCTGGATAACAAGATTAGGACTTTCCTGGAGACTAGAACCATGTTGTAATGCTGCCAGCATGATTTGTCTTTCTGTGCCATTAACTTTAAACCAGGCTTCCTCTTAAATGCTGAGAAAGAGGTAGATCTCCTGGGAATACCTCATGATCCCAGGTTTGGACAGGAAAATGTTATAGAGAAAAAATAATAGTAGTAATTAGCTTGGTGGAGTATGAGCATGGGCCAAGCACTGATCTAAGACTTTCCATATCTTACTTTGTTCACTTTCTTCATACTCTCATTACATGACAAAAAGTTCATAATTGTGACCCTTCCCATTTTACAGATGAGGAAACAGATATGAGAAGTCAAGCAAGTTAACCAGGATGGCAGGTAACAGAGAGTGGATACATGATTAAAGCACAAGAAATTTGCCAACATAACTCACATTCTCAACAGCTACACCAATGGACTGGACATGAAAACCCTTGGAATATGAAAAAGAAACTAAAATATCTCATGCTGGTAAAATGACTTTCACAAATATCAATAGCAATGGTTATCTGCCAGATAATAGTACCCTTAATTATAGTCAGCACTGTACATATATTAAATTATGCAATCTTCCCAACAGCCCTCTGAGATAGGTAAAAGTATTAGATTTGCACAGCATGTGAGGAAACTAAGATATAGAGAACTTCAAGAATGTACTTGAAGCTACCCGAGGGCTTACCAGTATCTTTTCCAGCATCCTTCACTGCTGCTTGTGTGAGTGCATTACATGCACCCCATGCTTTATGGAAGTTTTGATATACAACTTCTGTGACTCAAGTGGACATACTGAAGTCTACCCATGCATATTATTATTATGTATGATAAGAAGCAAATAAGACAGATGTTGGGCAGGGGGGAATTTATTATATAAAATAACCTCCCCAAATTCTCACTTGTCTTATTATTCAAATACAGTGACTCATCCCCTTACCTAGTCAAGATCACTTAATGTAACTGAGTTTCTAATCACTGAATTATTTTTCATGGACTATATTTTGGGTGACATTCATCTAACTCCATCTTTCACTGATTCTTTGTTGCTGTGCTGCTGATAACCTCTCTCCTTCTCCCTCTCCCTTTTTCTCTCTAAGTTTCAATCTGGAATGTATTCTATCATATAATTGAGGTGTAACTATACAGACTTTCAATTGTTGGAAGAGGTAATTTCCCTCTAGGTCCTCTGTATTGCTTTCTTTGGATAATTTATATTCTTCCATGGCTCCAAACAGTGGGTTGAAGATTTTGCTAACAGGTGGTTTCTCACTGGGGAACCTCCTGTTCTGGGAGTCCAGCCAAGCCTTTATTATGATCCTACTTTATAAAATAGGTTTCCTGGCATTTTAACAGCAGGGACTTTGGTGAGAGAGAAATGCATACCTATTTATTTGCATTATTATCCCAATTGTTAGGACATATTAATAGCTTGCATTGCTTATACAGTACTATCTTTTTAATTTAACAAAGTTACCAGTCTCAACAAGATGAAGTAAAACTATGTATGCCATGGAAATGCTTCCTGTTTTTGCAGCAATTCATTTGAATGGCTGAAATGGGCACAGACATAATGTGGCACGTGTTTTATATCTCCCTTTGGACCATGCCAACAAAATACGAAAGGTCTAATGTGACAATGAAACTCAGGTCTCCTTAGCAACCAAATAAACTCATCAGCATCATACCTCGCAGGTATCCTGCAGTTAAGAACTTTCACAAGAAACACTATGCATCATTGTCTTAATAATTCTATGAAGTATGCAGAATGGATGTCCCTGTCTTCCTTAAAAGGATAAGGAATTTGGTGCTAAGATAGTATCATGTTCAGCCCACAGAATGCTCAAGAGTTGAAGGTGAAAGCTTTTACTGTTTTGTTTTTTATTTTTATTTTGACTTTGTGCTGGTTCTGGGATGGAACTCGAGGGCCTGAGGGCTGTTCCTTAGCTTTTTTGCTCCGGGCTTGTGCTCTCTATCTGAGTAATAGTTCTACGTCTAGCTTTTTGCTGAATAATTGGAGAAAAAAAGTCCCATGGACTTTTTCTGCTCAAGCTGGCTTTGAACCAGGATCCTTAAGTCTTAGCTTCTTGAATAGTTAGGGTTACAGGTGTGAGCCACAGGTGCCTGGATAAAAGTTTCATATTCACAAATTGAGTACTCTTTCTACCATTATGATGGCCCATTAATATCTATTGTATGTGTATACATATAAGTATGTATGTATATAATCTGTAGTCCTCAATTTGTTAGATTATATAATTTTTACTTCCAAAACATGATACTTGGATGCATTTATACTGTCATTTTTGTGATCAACTCACTCTGCCTAGATGTGATAATGTATCAATGAGTTAATGGGCACCTCTGAAAATTAAGTAGTAACTAATGTAGGAAATTTTCAAGGCCCATTCATATAAACACACTTTTTAAATACTAATATACAAACTAAATACTAATTGTGATAATAATCGCTTATTGGTGAGATCAGTCTTAATTAGAGAAATCCATCAAATTTTTTGATGTTGTGTTTATACAGGTGGTGTGTGTGTGTTTGTGTGTGTGTGTGTGACCATTTTGCTATGATAACCACTTTTATGCCAATAACTAATTTCTTTTAGAAAATAATGATGACACAGCATTGGAAGCCTTTCCCAAACTCCCAGTTCTTGAACATGCCTTAACAGAGTTTAGCAGTTTCTAGCCTAGCATTATAAGATATTTTTAATGAGCACACAGTGAAGGCTCTATCTCCATGTTCAATATGACGAATACAGCTGTTCTAGGGATATGAGAAAGTGGCTCTTTGTTTCTAGGAATTATCACAATGAAAAGCAGTGATCACATTTCCTCCTTGAGGGATCAGGGACAAGTAAAATAAACAAAACAGGGACAGCAGCACCACCAAAATTAAGAATGGCAGCTTTTCTTCTTGTTTCCACACAAGGTTTAAATGTCTTGGGGCATTCACTTTACGACTGTATCACAAATATACAGAGTTTGCTGTAGCCTGTGCATTGGTGATTTTTCCTGGTGTCCAGATAGGTTCAATGGGGCCTTCACTGGTTTCAGGGCCAAAGGCTGAGTCTTAAAGCAGTACATTTTGCCATTTCACAACAAAATGAGGTACATTACTTTGAACTAATGCTCTCCTTCATGCAACATGAAGATTTAGAGCAGTGATTTCTTTTTTATGTCAACTCCCCACCCAACATTCAGTATGAGTGTGTGTATGTGTGTGTGTGTGTGTGTGTGTGTGTGTGTGTGTGTGTGTGTGTGTGTGTGTGTGTGTGTGTGTGTACTGGTACTGGGACTTGAACTCAAGGCAGAGCACCCTCGCTTAACATTTTACCATCATGGATGGTACTACACCTCCACTTAGTTTTTTGCTTGTTAATTGGAGGAGAAAAGTGTTTCATGGATTTTTCTGCCCTTCATGGCTTTGAATCACAATTTACCAATCTCAGTTTCTGAAATGTCGAGGATTATATGTGTGAGCCACTCTTGCCTGGCCCCTGACTATGAAAGGAATTACTCATGGAAATGAGTAACTTGCTAGGGAGCTTAATAGTCATTTTTTGTTTTATTTATTTTTCTTTTATGTCTGTCTTAGATAAAAGGTGCAGGTATTTTGAGTTGGGGCAAATGATTTGTCAATAAAAGTAGAGTAAACTGATCTAGTAAGTTCATAGCATAGGTATATGCAGCTTGTTATATAGATAGATACATATCTAGCATTAAAAAAGAACCTAAATAACTTTCAGTCAGAGTGGTAAGGGTAGTGTAAATGTTAGCACTTGAAGGATGATATAGAACCATCAGGTTTAGAGATATTAGCAGGTAATACATGTTATTCTGAATCATTATAACCATGACATGAATGAGGTCATTCTTCAAGTCAAGGGTTTCAAAGACGATTTTTCTAAGTGCCAGTAGACCTAAAAGTCACTTCGTTCTCTGCATATTAAAAAATATCAAGCAACAATTTTTATTACTGCTTCACCCTGTATAAAAGTGCTTTTTGATCCGGAAGTGGTGCTGTGGCTCAAGTTGGTAGAGCACTAGCCTTGAGCTGAAGAGGTGAGGGACAGTGCTCAGGCACAGAGTTCAGGCCCCACAACCAACAAAAAAAATTTTAAGTGTTTTTTGCTAAGAATTTTTGGAGTATGCAAGGAAATTTTCCTAAGGGACATGTATATTTTAAGCTTAGGGATCATTACAAGGAATGGTAAATACAGAACAAATAATCAAAGCTGCCTTTTACTTTGGTTGTCTTAATAGCAATTTGTCTTCAACAAAACAGGGATAAACACAATTAGTAACTAACCATATTCTAATGTGACTTTAAAATCTGATTGTAAGCTAGAATAATTCCATAGAAGTAAAATGTTATCTAAATAACCTAACCATTCCTTTGAATCACAAAATGATAGAAATCTATTAACACAATTACATAAAAATTATAATTATATAATTACAATTATATAAAAATTCAATCATAAATACATGGATATTCTGAAGGCTTTTATTTATTTATTTTTTTGGGGGGGTCTGGTTGTGGGGCCTGAACTCTGGGCCTGGGCGCTGTCCCTCAGCTCTTCAGCTCAATAGGGCTCTACCACTTGAGCCACAGCACCACTTCCAGCTTTTTTCTTTTTTGCTTATGTGGTGCTAAGGAATCGAACCTCAGGCATGCAAGTACTCTATCACTGAGCTACCTTCCCAGCCTGGAATAGAGAGCTTTTAAAAGATAAAGTTGGTCTGGTTGTTAAGAACAAAAATAAAATTGTAACTTTGCTTTTTCCTATCTGTGTGGCCTTGGACAAATTACTGAATATAGTCTTCACTTCCATTTCTTTTTCTGGAAAAGAAGGTTAATAGTAGTACCCACTACCCATGACCGGACCCCCCCCCAAAAAAAGAAAAAGAAATATTCTATCGGCTGAATTGTGTCTTCCTTCTCCATTACAGAAGGATTATGAAGACTACTAACTGTAAGCCAGGCACCAAGTATCCTAGTGAAAAAATATATTCCTGTTGTTTAATACTCAGTACATCATATTATTTATAGCACCCTCAGCAGACTAAGACAGAATAAAAGATTATATACACAGAAACACACATATAAAAACACACTTGGAAGAGTGCAATGCATACAATCTGTAGACTACTATCACAGGTGCTGTTATCACATCTTCATACATTACATGGCAGTTAGATGGTATTACATGCTTTATATTGTAAAGCAGTTCATTTTGCTATGCACAAAAATTAATATAGTTAGCACTCAGTAAACACATTCATGGCTTTGCACATATTGCCTTTGGTTGGACACAACCTGCCTCACAGCATGAAAAAGAGTATATAGAGTTATTTTCCCCAGCTGATTTTAGAATTGAGAGTATTTGGCTGATTTTAGAATTGAGAGTATTTTCTCATTGCTGAAATGAACTCACTGTATTAAATCTTACCTTTGTTTATTTATTTTTAATGCCAGTAGAACTGTGAATACACAGTCTCTTCTCTGCACCATTGTCATGTCTGCTTTAAGATAGTGACACTCCATCGCAGTAAAGATAGAGCCTTTAGTTAGAAAAGTTACATATCAATAAAGACAAGAATTCTAAGCAAGAGTAGGAAAACAACTTATTCATACAGCCCAAAATGCTAAACAAGAATTTTCATTACTGTTTTCTATGTTTCATCTGTAAAGAAGCTAGTACTTAGGTTTGTACTGAGAAAAGGAGCATGTATGCAGTCTTTTTACCTAAAAAAAACCTTCATTGTAAGGTGAGCTTATAAACATTTGGGATGTCCAGGTGCTGGAGGCTCATGCCTGTATTCCTAGCTACTCAAGGAGGCCTGAAATCTGAGGATCGAGATATGAAACCAGCCCATACTCTTATTTCTAACTAAGCATCAAAAAGCTGGAAGTGGATCTGTGATGCAAGTGGCAGAGTGCCAGCCTGGAGCCCAAAAATCAGGGACAGTAGCACCCAGGCCCCAATATCTGCATATAAATAAATAAAGCAATAATAAATAAATAGGATGATTTATGCTTTGCTTTTTTGAAAAATAAATCAGTAGTAATACATAGTTATAGATTATCCTAATGCTCTTCAAACTTAAACTGCTTTGCTATAAGATTGCATTAAAATTACACATTGGAGCCAGGCATGGTGCCTCATGCTTGTAATCCTAGCTACTCAGGAGGCTGAGATCTGAGGATTGAGGTTCAAAGCAAGCCCGGACAGGAAAGACCTTGAGACTCCTATCTCCAATAAACCACTAGAAAACTGGAAGTGGCGCTGTAGCTCAAGTGGTAGAGTGCTCACCTTGAGCTAAAGAGCTGAGGGAGAGTGTCCAGGCCCAGAGTTCAAGCCCCACAACCAACAAAATAAATAAATAAATAAAAATAAAAAAATAAAATTACACATTGGGATATTAAAGTCTTTTGATATTAAGTGATCAGTATCTCATATTTTATCTCTTAGTGGGGGACCTGCATTTTAATATATAAGCTCAAACATACTGTTGTAATGAATTTGCTAAACACAGTACCAAATTATAACTACTATAGTCAACATGTCATTAATTTCTTAAACAAAAGCACAAATACAAGATGGATAATGGGTGATTACGCATTATTAAAGCAGAGAAATATCCGGGGGTTCAAGTTATTCACCAAGGGAAAAACAGCATCTCTACAATTATATTGTCATTCTGAGATGTAATAACAGTGTGAAACACAAAGACCATAAGGCACACTTCCACTCTATCTGAATCATGCATTTACATAAGTCACAGAATTCACATCTTGGCTATCTTACACTCCAAATATAAATGAGCAGGAGAAAAACAAGAAACAAAGAAAACCACTACAAATACAAATATAAGAATCATGAGAAAAAATTAAGATTGTTTATTCTCAATTTCTGCAAGAATAAGGATAAGAAATGAATAGATTAAAGTACTAGTTGCATACATGAAGATGTTAGTGTTTGTAAACATGATGGTGATGATTAAACAGAAAAGCACTGCAAGATTAAGGCAATGGTGTTCAGCTAAGACATTAAAAGCATTCCTATCTTCCTTCTCGCATAGAAGGTAGTACTGAAGTGTGTATACAGATTAAAAACGAAGGGAAGGAGACACACGTGTAAGATGAAACTGGACATTTCATTGGAGGTACCCAATATTTTGTTATAAAGAAGGAAACATGGTATATACATCCTTTAATGTGGTTCTTTTCTTCTCAAATTGACAAAAATTCATCCTAAATATACACTTTTTCAGAAATACTAGCAGTAGCAGAAAGACAATGGATGCATAACTGAGGCCATCATAAAAGGTTACTAAAGTGCTAAGATTTTTTTTAATACATGTCAGAAAATACAAAATACTTTGGATAAAAGGGAAAAAATCCTGCTCTGTTCTCATAAAGGAAGAGATGAGCTCCTGATAGAATGTGATCCTAGAGAGAAGGACCTGCCAGGGGACCAGATGAAAGTGGGTTTCACCTCCTTGAAGAAACTGGTGAAACCAAATAGCTCCTAGAAATAGGTCTTCAGTATTTGCATATAGGTCAACCCTCTTCCTCCTCGTCTTTCTGCTTCTAGAGATCACAGGGCCATCCCCAGAGGAGAAAAATATCTACTGTCACTTCATACTCTTAACCTTAAAGAAATGATCCAGTTTACTCCAAAGGCTTGACTTGCATCTAGAGCTATTTTGATTTCAAGGTGTTCTTTCGGCTCCCCAAATACTTCTGCAATAAATTCAGTGCTGCATAAGATTCCATTCTCAGGTAAGACAATGTTTCTCTATGTAAAATTAGAGTGGGAAGGCTGCAGAGGGGAATGCAAAGCTGCAACCCACTTCTCATCATTCTAAATTACTGGGTCGACCACAACTAGAGTAATTGCTGATTAACATCAGCTGCTTTCTGAGATCAGCGATCAAATTGCATGAGAAAACTGGCATCTACAGTCCTTACTGAGCCTCTCAAAAGAAGCTTTCAATGGAAATATATATATATATATATATATAATATATATATATATATTCATACTATGGACAGAGCTACTTTTAGCTTCCTACCATTGTGTCTGCACACATCCTATAGCAAACTTGTTAAATATCTTTATTGAAAACTACAGTACTGTCAGGGTCTAATTAGAAAATGTGATTTTTTTCTCTTGTCAGCCATGGGGCTCGAACTCAGGGCATGGGAATTGTCTCTGCTGCAGCCCCATTTCTGGTTTTCTGTTGGTTTACTGGAGATAAGAGTATCATATAAGACTTTCCTGCCATCCCGGCTGCTGGCTTTGAACCATGATCCTCAGACCTCATTCTCCTTAGTAGCTATAATTGCAGGAGTGAGCCACTGGAGCCTGGCTAGTATCTTACTTTTTTCCCAGGGCCAGCTTTTGCTCTGCCTCTCTAGTATCTGGGATTACAGGTGAGTGCCAACATGCCAAGATTTTATTTTCCAAGCTGGCCTCAAACAATGACTTTCCTATCTCTGCCTTCCAATCTTCTATCTATACCTGCTAGGATTGTAGACATGAGTCAAGGCTCCTAGTCAGATGTAATTTTTATTGAAAAAAAAACTCTTATAGGCTGGATAATTAACTTAAAAATTTCCCTGTTCCAGATATCAGTAGCTCACACTTATGATGTCAGAAGGCTGACATCTAAAGACCCTGGTTCTAAGCCAGCTCAGGCAAGAAAGGCTTAGACTCTTATACCCAATTAACTACCTAAAGGCTAGAAGTGAAGCTGTGGCTTAAGTGGTAGAGTACTATCCTTGAGCAAAAAAGCTAAGGGACAACACCCAGGCCGTGAAGTGAAGCCCTAGAAACATCACCATTTTTTTCCTGTGCTGAAACAAGTTGAAGACACTATTGATACACAAATACATACATACATGCATGTTCACCCCTCATAACAAAAATAGGATTTCTTATCTTTAATATAAAATTCTTTCAGATAGAGACAATGAAGTCCTATAGTGACAACAAGACAGTCAAAGAAATCGGAAGTCAAGACAATTTATAATACAGATTTATAACCAGTACCACTAATAAGGAAATTAAATCACAGTATATTTTTGAAATATTAACAAAGACACTGAAAATTCTTATAATTGTTTTGGCAGTGCCAGGGTCTGAACTCAGAGCCTCATGATTGCTAGGCAGATACTCTATTACTTGAGATATGCCCCTAGTCCTAAACCACTGCAAATTAAAAGATATTTGAAAATATATTTTCTGCTTAGCTCATTCTGTTTAATTTCTACTTTTGTAACTATAGAACTTTTAAATATACAGTAAGTTAATATACCTTTAGGGGATATGCTTGATAATGATTAGTCATAGGATATGTTATCAAAAGACTATGAGGTCATTGGGAGAGAATAATGTAGAAGCAGAGGGCATGAATTATCTGGACTTCCTGCTTTCTTATGCAATCCTCTTCTGAAGTTCTGGAATAAGGAGAATGGCAATTTTTTCTTCCTTCCATTTCTGTTGGGCTTAAAACAGTATCTGACTCTATTGTTCCTCTTTCATTTAAATTTTAAAAACTAAACCAAAATAGGCTACTATGATGTGCATAATGATCATGATGCACTGCTGAGCAAGACTCAAGACAGTTATTGACCAATTGTTGAATATCCAGTTGCATCTTAGGCCAAGATGCTGAACTTCAGACCTACATATTCAAATGATAAATGAAAAGCAGACATTAAGTCAAGGTAGAATGGAGGTAGATATAAGACCTTCCATGGTCAGTGTGCAGATTCTAACAATAAGACCATGAAAGCTGGTTATAGGCACAGTGTCCCATCTCTCTCTAGCCCCAAAACTATGGCTGTAAGAACTAGTGGTATGTACATGGTTACCATATCATCCAGAAAGATCAGCGCACTGGGATGAATGGCAGTCCTCCAACCTCAAGATTTATCTATGTCCTAGATCCTACACATATTGCTTGGAAAAGGAGATTTTGTAGAACTCATTAAGTTAAACATCTTGAGATTGAATCTAATAATAAATATTCTTACAAGAGATGCAAGGGAGATTGAGAAATAAAAGAAATACTCATGTAAAAATGGAGGCAAAGATTGAAACAATATATGTATAAAACAAGGAATCCCAGTGGTTAATAGCACCTAGAAGGAGCAAGGAATGTGACTTCTTATAGAGATTCTAGGGGACCAGTTCTGCCAACATCCTGAGTTTGCAATCTTAGCCTCCAGGACTGCAAGAGAAACAATCTGTGTTGTTTGAAGGCACCATATTTGTATTAACTTGTTATAGAAGCAACAAAGTATTAACACAACCAATGAAGACTATGTAGCACTATCATGTGGTCCAGGAATTTGAAAGAAGTGAAAAAAGACATTACTGAGATTTCTTGTTTGAAATGTATGCAAGAGGGATAGTTGCCAGCTTTTAACTTAACAGAAAGGGAAACCATTAAAACAACCTTCCATGGGTTTTTCAGTTGTGTATCGCCCAAACTCAAGTGATTATATGGAAGCAACTTTAGACTTTATATATTTGTGAACTCATTGTTTCAGACATTTCTCAGGCCCAATGCTTTCTTGAAGCAACTAAGTTATGCTTCTGCAGCACATGGAGGTTTCTTCTACACTTCTGTGATATGGTGGGGGAACCAGCATCTGTTGCTATGTTTTAAGTCAATGCTTCCTAAACTGATGAAACATGCCTCTGAATCATCAGATGAGATGGGTGAACACAGTAGAAGTGCAGGATTTGAGAACTCGCATTTCTAACATTTCCCAAGTGATGCTGATATTGATAATCCAGAAAACAAACATTGGGAAACATTTTCTTAAGACCATACTTACACTATAACTTGATCATTTATAATAAGATTGAACAGCCTTTCACTGCTCTTGACAGTTCATGTATCTAATTTCATTAGGACAAGGAATATGTTTTACTATGTTGTGAGAGATCAGAACATAACTGGCCCCTGGTCTCTTATTTGGGAGCACTGATAATAGAGGTATATCAAACCAAACTTAAAGGATCAGGAAACAAACTGATACTGCCTCAAGTAAACATATACTAAATGATCTTTGAGGATTAGTAAGGCTACATTTTTTTCTATTTTACTGTCCATTTGAATTTCTCATTAGTATTTATCCATATGAATGAGAAAATTGATACTAAGATGTTAACAAAAAGAAAGGCTTGATGCTATGTTGTACAGGAACACAGTCCTGAGAAACAGAGAAGCCACCACTTAGGATGCTGAATTGGGAGTCTTTATTGGAGAGTTGGTGGACTGCTAGTAAACTCTTGTCTCAAAGACCAGCAGCAGCAAATGCAGCTAGCACAAAGCTTACACAGACTAAAACCACGTAAGGTATGAGGAATTTATCCTAGCAAAAGTGTTATGCATAAACAAAGAAAACCAGATAAGGACACTTAAACCTAATAAAGGTTTAAATATAAGCAAAGCAAACCAGCTAAGGAAACAATCATGGAATTCAAGGCCCAATTATCTAAAGGAAGTAGGACTTTCCTGGAGCTTAATAACTCAGGACACATTTGTAATCCAAAGATTGTCTTGTATTACCTCTCGAGTTTTTCAGAGCTGTGTGGAGTCTCCTCTACCATGTAAGGCACCAATATGGCTGTAAGGACAAGGCATATTGGTTCAAGGCATATTGCTTCAACCCAGTCTCCTAACTTCAATGTAACTTTTCTAATAATTCTGGCCAAGCCCTAATGGTTGTATTCTGAGTCCAGAGACCCACAATGCATAAAGAAGGTATGACTAACAAGTCTTCGGTGCATTCAGATGGAGTAAAATTTGGTAGTTAGACGACAGTGGTCTCTTTTTTATAATCCAACATCAACATATGGAGGCACACACACACACACACTCACACAAAACCATACAATGTTCTAAACATCAAGTTCAAGAGCAATGGAATGGAGCTGAATGTATAGATATTTTAGGCCAGGCACCAAAGGCCATTCTCATATTCATGTAGAACTCAAGCTTGTAGAAAGATGCAGTTGCTCTGGTGCTCCACAAAGGGAAATACAGAAGTAGACTACAGGGGAGAGAACTGTTGGGCTTAGAGGTCCTAGCCTTAAAGTACCTAGCAAATCTAAGTAGCTAGCATCTGGAGAATATTTGCCATTGATGTGGCACTGTCAAACATTTGCAGTCTTGGAAAACAAACACAACACTTAGATTCTGTATTTGAATGGGACAATTAAATCTCAACAGAAGGTCAAGGGCTTCAACATCTACAGCATTTATTGTACCTAAACTCAACAGTGGGAAGATAAATTATATGATCTGAGAAAACCAAGACATACTTATTCAAAATTGGGTGGAGAGATAAGACAGCTGGAGCCTTCTCTCTCTCCAGCCCGCCCATTTTAACAATGTGATTTCAGAGGCTTAAGTCTTTATCATAATTTTTCCCTTGGCTCCTTCCTGTCTAGATAATTCTAGGTTAAGTGTCTCCATAAAAATGCTTTCTACCATTTCAAATTTAAACCTTATACATAATATTTTCAAAGCAATCTAATATGGTAGCAGATCTATTTTCTTTTTCAAATTAAGATTGGTAGGGGGAATGAATATATTCAAAATACATGTAAATCTTCCTTTTTCAATAAAGGGGGGAAATATGCAATGCCACATTAAGGCTAGGTTAAAGAGGGCAGTATTCAAGACACACAACAAGTTCTAATTAAGGCTCACATAAATCTAAAAGACCAGATATTGTAGGACAACAGCATTCTGGTATAAACTAAGGTTTTCTTTTCTTCCAAATTTGAGGCTAATTTTATTTAAAATAGAACATTGGTAAATTAAAGGTACTGTATGAAAACTGACCTTTGGCCATAGGATTAAATTAAACAACTTAAAATAATTACTTCCCAAGCAAAAAATATTTTGTGCTTATTGTTGGTGTCTTGCAGATAAATTTCATGACAAAAAGTGAATCTTTTTTAAATGGCATTCTCCAATGGGCAGGAAACACAGGTACTTCGGCATTGACTGCCAAAAATCATGTGGCTTTTTGTTCACTTAGGTTATAGTACCTTTTATGGCCTGTAGGCAAAGGGAAGGAACTGGTGTGTTTTCCCATTGAGTTTAAACCCACATATCATTAAAACATGCTGGGTAATACCTCAATGCAAATTGCTATTATGAGTAATTTTCTTGGAAGATGTGGGTGGTTGAATGGTTTGCCAATGCTTATGATGGTTACTCTCAGGTTTGGTCCTGTTGGTAGAACATGATTTTCTTGATCATATTTAATAAGCCATCAGAGTTAAGATGTTATATAGAAATGACAACTCCCAACATGTGCCCAGTGTTTTTGTAGGTTCTAAGTAATTTTTGATTTTGGCTTTTCCACAAGTAACAAAATTATCAAATTTTCTCTGACCTCTACTCGCATATTTGGTCATATGTTTTAAGTATGTTGCAACTTCTTGACTGAAAAAATTCTATGGCATTAACATTAGGGTTTTAAGTCAACCCAAACACTGAAATCATTACTCTTTTCAATATATTCTGAACAACCATTATGATGTAGCTTTCAATTTCATGTGATATTCACTTGCATCATTGCCTAAGCAGAAAATGATTACTTTGTGCAACTCATGGAGTCAATTTTTAAAGCATAGAGGTGAACATAAATACCTCTTTGCACAATATGAAGACAAAAACTTTTGTTTCCCAATGGTCCATTAGAAATATTAGAATTGGACTGTGCCTTATTAGTGACTTTTACAATTGCCTTTTTGTTTTTGTCTTTTCTTTATTTGGTGTTAGGAATCAACCCAGTATGATGCACTTGGTAGGCAAGCATTTTGCCACTGGGCTACATGCCAGCCCTATAATTACCTTTTTTTTTGGCTATGCTAAGTAGATACTATGTGATTAGGTATCCTAGTTTGGAATATTTTCCTAGATTCTAAACTCACTTCAAAGTGATCTAGAACTATTAAATTCTACTTCTAACTTTTTTCATAACTAGAGTTCCTGGGAAATTATCAGGTGAGATAAAAACAAGGTAGCATATATATAGAAAGAAAAAGAGGAATTTTGTCACAGTTATTATGGTAAGCTATCTAATATATATGCATTTTGACACACACTTTTATCGATGTGACAATCAAATATTGCCTTTTGAAATTGGGTGATCTTATAGGATATTTTAGACTTTAAAACAAAAATCAATTAAAACATTTCTCCTGACCAAAAATTTTAAATCCAATAATCAAGTATCCTTTATATTTTTTCAAAGAATATTTAGTTGAAAGGCAAATTAAATCTAGGTGTCAGTGAGTCATGCCTGTAATACTAGCTACTCAGGAGGCTGAGATCTGAGGATTGCAGTTCGAAGCCAGCCCTAGCAGAAAAATCCCCGTAAGACTTTTATCTCCAATTAACCACTAGAAAACCAGAAGTGGAGCTGTAGCTCAAAGTGGCAGAGCACTAGCTTTGAGCAAAAGAGCCCAGAGACAACATTCAGGCCCAGAGTTAAACTTCACAACTGACAAAAAAAAAAAAAAAGCAAATTAAGTCTCAGTGAAGACTTAATTTAAAAATTAGTCACTTAAATGGTAGGTTAAATAATATATAGATAACTGTAACCCTTACTATAATGACATTTGCATTATACATTCCTTTTCATTTTCCCCTAAAAACTATTGGAAAAAATTTCATTATTTGGTAACCAAAAAGTTACTTACAAGAAATATCAAAAATCTTAATCTCTAATTGATCTCAACTTTAGAGCAATAGCTCAACTTTCTATAAATGATAGTGACCATCTTGATTTATTGGAGTATATATTTATATTTGAGCTGAAAGTCATATATTAGTTGTAATAGTTGCTTTACAAGGCTTTTTAATTATAGAAGACTCATCAATATTGCAAAACATTCACTTTGCAATACTTAGGCATAAGTTACTAATATTCTGTTCATTTTTGCAAAGAGACAAGTAATGATGAATAAGATAGGCAAATAAATTTCAAATTTTCATTCCCAAGAAAAAGTTGGAGATCCTAGTTGCTACACTAATTTGAAACAAAGTTCTCAACAGATCACTTTGCCTGTGTTAATGGTTAATATATTCGTTAGTCATTTATTGTCATTAAGTTAACAAAACACTAACATCCTGTTTGACTTTATGCTAGTTAACTATTATATAGCAGATATTTTTAATAATAATTCATTGGGCTGGGAAGGTGGCTCAGTGGTAGAGTGTTTGCCTTGCATGCATAAAACCCTGGGTTTGATTCCTCAGCACCACATAAGCAGAAAAATCCGGAAGTGATATTGTGGCTCCAGTGGTAGAGCGCTAGCCTTAAGCTGAAGAGCTGAGGGACAGCGCCCAGGCCCAGAGTTCAGGCCCCATGACCAGCAAAAAAAAATCATTTTCAGTACTCAACAAATTCTTTTCTTAAATTACACTTTTATTATCTTTGTTATACAATAAAACAGTTTTCAACATGTTCCTAAAACTAATTTTGCTTAAAGTTTTTGCAGTAGGTGAAGAATTCAAATTGGTGTCAAATGTCGAAACTATACATTATAGTGTGGTCTTTTGGGTCAGGTAAGCTTTTCAGTTCAGCTTTCTGCTGTTTGTAGTTTAACATTCCTATTTTCCAATAGCTGTGTTGGAACATTCTAGAAAGGTAGTGTTTTCACTTGTTATGAAAATTCCTTGGGTATTTAACTCCAGTGCTGTGGCTGACACTGTACTATCACTTTCACATAAACTCTCCAACCCAGTAATTCTTGGAAAAAGGAACAATCCCAATAGTAAAGGCAATGGTCCAGGGGTGGATTCAATATAATCTGCCTCTGGGGATGGACAGTGAAGAAACTGGAAGCACCCATCAAGAAAAGTCCCTGACTTGCATTAGCACCCTGAATGGAGAACACAATGCAATGGACAAGCACCAGTTAAAGCCAAAATCACTTGCAAAAGCTAAACAGAACTGTGAATCACCAGTGCTGTTCAGTTTAAAAAAAATAATTATTTCAGTGCCTGGTATATGCCAGACACTCTGCTAGAAGCTAGATTTACAAGAATGAATATGGTAGTTCCTTCCTGTAAAAAAGTATAAATATTCAGTAAGATACAAATATAAAAGCTGGTTTTGAAAGATATAAAGCAGTTAGCCAAGGCAGGGGGAGGGGAGTGGGAAGTGAACATATAATGGGAAGAATAAAGCAAGCAATGTGTGGAGAATACAGTAGCTTGCTATTTCTGAGGCCAGAAATATAGGCTAGGGAGTGGCCGAAAATAAGATTGAAAAGATAGCATGCTTCCAGATCTGCATGGTTATATTTAACATGTTATATTAATAAGATACTGGAGAAAGAATTTTAAATGGAGGAGAGATCTACTTAGACATTCAGTTTAAAAAGATCACTCTGGCTCATGTAAAGACTGAATTTAGTAGAAAAAAGACCGGAGGCAGGAAGTCAACTGCATTTCAGATATAAAGTGCAGAATAAAGTTATTGAGAACAGATATGAAAAGGAGAAAATGAAAAGAAAATTCATCCGTAGCAAGTATGATCAAAGTCTAGAATGGCTGGTGGTTTATGATTAGGAACATGGGATGGATATTGAACACATTGAGTTTCAAGTGTCTACAGAATGAGCAAGGCCACCTGGCAGGTACTCTGGTATGACTCTGACTTCTGGGAAACTCAAGGTGAAAACACAAAGTAGGAAGTAGTAAAAATACAGATCATTGTTAAGGCTCTCACAATACAAATAGCCACCCACTAAGGGTATATATATATAAAGTGAAGAGTCACAGGTTCTAAAGAATATATAGGTAGGAAACAGCTGGATAATACTGAAGTCATTTGTTGATCAAGTTGTTAAACATTTATGCATAAATCAAATATTAGTTGTTATTAACTAATATATGGTCTTTAGTCTATATATAATTTATGGTTAGCAATGTTCAAGAGTTCTCCATACTCCACAATTTTTGAGCCTAAAGTTCTTTTACTTGCTCAATTTAATGATTTGTTTGTGTTACAAAAAAACAATTATAAATCAATATATTTTACAGCTCTTTTCTTACTTACATCTGTGTCACCATTTCAGAACCATGATTTCTAATTTCCACTAAATATTAGGATTTAATATTGGTATTCAAATAAACATAATGACTTTGTGACTTCTGTGTAGCACTAATTAAAGTGCTTTTGAAAGCACTTCAATTTTAAAAAATCTAACACAAACTAATTTATTTGTGAAATTCCTTAGGTTTAAAAGTTTTTGTCAATTTTCCCCCTATAATTAATGCAGAAACTGCTAAGCAAGCTCAAGCATAATCTTGCTATTTTGTTCCCATGTGGCAATGACTCCCTGTATGGTACTAAAAGCCCTCTGTTTTGTTTCCTAAAACCACATGGATTGAAATGCAACGCATGCTACCAGACATGGAGTTTGGTTTCACTCCTGCCATGGTACGAATGCAGTGACTGTCTAAATTCCCCGCACAGTTATCTTGTAATTTAGATGCAGGCCCTGCAGAATTGAAGGTCTGTCCCTTGATTAATTAAATTGCCTAGCATCATAGACAATCCAGAGGTTGTCTCCACTTAGTTGTTCGTAAATCCTTTCCCTCCCAGGCTTTCACTTCATCATTGGTGACTTGTACATAGTAGGAAATCTCTCTGCTTCCTTTTCTCACTCTGATTGCAGCAGGCATTGGTTGAAAGAAAATGGCTCTCATTATTCCCCTTTGATAATTTACATTTTAATTCTAGTTCCAGAACAGCTGGCCCTCACTTTGAAAAGCAGTACAATAAATCCTTTGGGCACACCTCTTTCCCCTTCTTTTCCAAAGCATCATGTCCTCCTGTAGGCTTTACTAAGAAGAAAACATTCTCAGAAGACTTAAAAAGACATTTGTGGGGGCTGGGAAGGTGGCTCAGTGGTAGAGTGCTTGCCTTGCATTCATGAAGCCCTGGGTTTGATTCCTCAGCACCACATAAGCAGAAAAATCCTGAAGTGGCGCTGTGGCTTCAGTGCTAGGGTTTAGCTGAAGAGCTGAGGGTTCAGGTCCCATGCTGGAAGCTCCCCCCCCCACAAAATAAAGCGCCATTTGTGGATCATCTGCCCACAACAAGAAATTTAAAGGATTTATAAGGAATGATTTCTTCATAATAAGACTGATGAATTGTTTTAGTACTTAATACATAAGGAAATAAAAATGCAGTATATTGTACATTAGTGAGTAAAACATTTTATTATTTTTTATTACAAAATGCTTTGTTCTGAAAGAATTTCTTGTTCTTCCAGGCACTAGAAGGGCAAATATAACATGTAACATATGTAGAATTATATGTCTCTTCCTTAGTCTCAACCACATTTTCCAACAGCCCTGATTATCTGTATTATTATTCACAGTTACGTGTTACAATCATCATGTCTGAACACATGACAATAAAGGCTCAGGTTTACACATAACCATCTTAGGAAATTCCTTTTATTTAAAGACTATTTAAATGTTCCCTCCCTTAAGTTTGATTACATATGTGTACTAGTGATTTAAGTGTTTATTTGCCTATTGTTCAGTTACTAAAAGAAAGTAAGGTAGCTGTCTTCCTCAACTAGATAACAAGTTCCTAGAGGGTAAGGAAGCAATCTGGTCTTTTCTTTATACTGCTAATAAGGCTCATCACAACATGGGACTTATATTATAATTGGTTTCTAATAAACATGCACTGAATATAAAATAGATGCCCACAATGAATAATTTATTTCCTCAGCAAAGAATCTCATAATCCTAACTTTCCTATATTGCATTTAGCTTTCCCTAAGAAATCATATCTATCCAGCAATTTAGCCTTCCAACTACTTAGGTTTTGCAGAGAAAATAGATAGCTAAGTCTATGAACTCATTTGCATAAGAGTTGTTAATATTAATATGAGTGACTTTCCAATTAGCCTTAGAACATGAGGCAGTCTTAGAGATAATTAAAATCATCTCCTTTCTTTGTAGATTAGGAAACTGAAGCCCAGAAAAGCATTTTCTCAAGGTCTTAACAAGATAGAGGGCAATGGGAATCATTTTTGTGTGTTTAAATAGCCAGTGTTCAGTCCTTCACATTTAGCCATCTTAATAAAAAGGAGTAGGTGGGCATCAGTGGCTCATATCTGTAATCTTAGCTACTCAGAAATCTGAGATCTGAGAGGATGGTGGTTCGAAGCCAGCTGGGGCAGAAAAGTCTGGGAAACTCTTATTTACAACTAATCATAGAAAAAGTAGAGTTGTGGTTCAAATTGCAGAGCAAGCTAGTCTTAAGAAAAAAAAGTTTAGAGATAGTAGCCAGGTCCTGAGTTCAAGCCCCAGGACTAGCACAAAAAATAAAACAAAATAAAAAGGAGTTATCATATTTTAAGTATAGGAGTAAACAAATTGTGTTATGTAATTTAGGGTCCTAAACAAATTGCACTAAAATCATTCATTTATTTAAAATATTTTTGACCACTCTTGATCTACACTATTTTCTTAATAATAGAGATATCATGGTGATAAGAGAATTAAGTATCCTTGTAAGACTGGACAAACCAGGAAATAAAAATTATGCAATGATATGGTGACACGTTTCTTACTTCAAAAATCAAAGTGTTGAATTTAAAAAGGTATTCTATAAGTAAGTGATTCTATAAAATATGCATGTGTATTTGATCTGCATTGGTAAATATAAACACAATGGTTTTTAATTTGTTTGTGACTTAAAAAGTTATTGTGTGGAATAAAACTATAAAATAAATAAGGGTCAATAAAAAGTTACTTTCATTGCCATTCTCTTCCAAGTAAATTTTGTATACTGCCCATGACTCTAATCATGCTCTATACTCAACATGAACAACAAGGAAAAGCTAACGTTGACTTAAATTTTCATGAACTACTTAGTATTATGTTCAAAAGATGACAACTACTTAGTTTCCAAATGTTCACAAAGGGTTGGGTAACCCTACTTTACCAGCATCTGTATATATGGTAAATCCATCCTTTTTCCTTTCAGTACCATGTTGGCATGGGAAATATGTTTGTTCATGTCTCTTTCACTTCCTGAAAAACTAGAATTTTTTCTCATGAAAGGTATGTCTAATGGACCTCTAAATTCTTAGCTGTAATTCCAAAACAAAATAAAACAAAAAGCTTGAGAGATCCTTTGGCAGTTGTCTTCACTTTAAAAATAATAAACAAGGGCAAAAAGGTCATGGTTTAGGTTACACAAAGCCTCTTTTTTTTAAAGACTTCTTTTATGAGTCTATGCGAAGACAATTTGTCCTGTATAAATAATACACACACACACACACACACACACACACACACACACTTTAGGCATCCAAATAAAAAAGTATAGATGTTAAGAAATATGAATCATAAAAAACCACATGTGGTTGTAGAATTAGGTGACTGATTGTGTAGGGGTTTTTTTTAGCAATTTTTTATTGTGACTACATAAAGTTCACAAATTTCACAGTATTGTGGGATAGTGAGACAAAGTCACAAACACATTCTAACCTTCATGAGGCAAACTGTCTTTATCGTGTTCTATAAAGTTTATGAGTTCTATGAACTTTGACAATATAATTATTTCTTCCACATGGGGGATATGCACATTTCTTTCCTTTTGCTTAGTGTTAGCTATTCCCTCTTTTCTGTGCATTCCCTCCTCCCATCGCTGCCATTGAGTAGCTTAGTTTGTTTTGATCAATGACCAATGCAGCTGATGGGTCCCACTGTTGTATGTTTCCCCCTGTTTCCCTCTGTTTCTGTGTCCTCCTCTTAGTATCCCTCCGATGTGTACATATATATACACCATATATGTGGTCATCAGCATGGGATCACTTAGTAATGATTTAGTAATGACTGATTGTGTAGTTTTATAAAGGACAAAGAAAGCAACAATGGGTTTCTAGAAAGAACAGTGCAAAGCAAAGCTGGACTTTTCACCAGGGATTGCCAAAAGGGTCTTATCTTTGTTTCCCATTTCATCCTTTTGAATCAAAAATAGGTTAAAACAAGATATTTTATAGAACTTTGACGGTGAGTACAGTGAGGCTTTATAACACTTGTGCTCAAATTTCCAATGTTTAGCTTTTAAATTTTATTAGCCCTGATAGTAACAGAATGATAATCAGTAAATAATTTGTTTTGTTTTCAAGTTTATTTTTAATTGAACAGCTAAAATTGAAATGTTTATCAAGTACAACAAGATACTCTGAAGTTCATAAATGTTGAAGGAAGATTAAGTCTAGCTAATTAGGATACATACTACCCATGGTTATCATTTTTGGTAGTGAGAATATTTAACAAACACTTTGCCAGCATCGCTCAAAAATACAATACATCTTCACTAACTACAGCCACCATGTTGTGCAATAGATGTCTTGGAAATACATTCCTTCCATGTAATGTAATTTTGTATCCTTTGGCCAACATTTTCCTATACTCTTATTACAACTACCTCTGCATCTGATAACTATAATTCTTTTCTGTTCTCACAAGATCAGTGTTCTTCTTAATATTCCACATGAGAGAGATAGTGGAGCATTTATCTTCCTGTGCCTAGAAATTTTCAAGTAGAAAATGAAATCCTTATTAGAGGCAGTATAAATTTATTTTCCCACCACAGTAACTTATTTTTTCTTTTATAGTAAGGTATACATAATTGCCTAATGTAGTTATCTCAGATTTAAAATCTGTATTAACTATGTTTTAGATACACATGTGCCCACCTAGATTTTATGGAGATGATATGTAATAGTAAATTTAAGCACCAGGGAACCATGATGTAATTTTTTCCAGCTAGAGGACTCTGACTCTGAGCAGAAGCATTTTGTAGACATGCCTGGCCCTCACCCAGGGATGCTCAATTCAGTGATGAGAATAGATTCTTGATGTAAATATACAACTTTCTCTTCATGTCTCAGAACCTCACAATACTGTAAGAATGGTAAGTAAATTGTTCTATATCTTTTCCTGGTTATATATCCAGAAAGATGGTACATAAAATCCATGCAATTACTCATAAAATAAAATATATTTTATTTCAAGATACAATGCCAGAGTTAATTTATTGAAAAATCTCCAGTGGCTGTTCTTAGGTGTTTGAAGTGATTTGTGACGTGGGTCTGACAAAACCAACAACAACAAAAAAAAACCTATCCTATCAAAAGCATGCGCTACTTTTCTTTTCCCTGAAATAAGCATTTTAAAATAATAAACAGATTTTAAGCTTAAACATTCATACTCTAACATCTTTATTTACAGATTGTTTCCAGAAAACGTGGTATCTACAAAAGTAGACATTTTTGCCATGAGAAATACAAACTGAATTTGCTTTAAAAAATGTTTTTTTTCTGGTGGTTCAGTAGTAGAGTGCTTGCCTTGCATTCCTGAGGCCCTGGGTTCGATTCCTCAGCACCACATAAGAAAAAAAGCCGGAAGTGGCCCTGTGGCACAAGTGGTAGAGTGCTAGCCTTGAGCTGAAGAGCTGAGGGACAGCGCCCAGGCCCAGAGTTCAGGCCCCACAACCGGACCAAAAAAAAATGTTTTTTCTATTATGACTAGCTTAATAATTTTAATGCTATTTTATTTCTAACTTTTGATTTTTTAATATTTTGCTACAATATCATGAATTCAATCTCATCCCTTTCCTGCTATGCTTACACTTGTGCCTGGCCAATAATTTTGTTTTTAAATCTGCTTCTGATGGTACCTGCTTCCATAATTCAACATTTTGTTTATGTTCCAATCTGTTTAAAACACAACTTGTTATAATTTCCAATTCTCTATCACTTTAAGCCATATAAAGTATTTGCAGAAAAACAACTAAGAAATGATTAGCGATTCATTTTTAGTCTGTCTTATTTTCCAACGTTAAAAGTTAAAAGTAGATACTTTATATATAAATGACATAACCCCAACAGGAGTCCATATAATTAAATGACTACATCTCTATGACCTCTATTTGTTTTGGCTTCCCCAAGTCTGTCTTTCTTCATGCCATCTCCACCAGCAGCATTAAGCATTACCTTTTGGTGCTGATATTCTCCTAATCATATGTGAACATGTCTGCAACCATACTTCCAAACAAGTCCCTTACTTACCTATTCTAAATAGGCTGGTGTCTCTATGTCAAACCATAAAAATTCTATACTGGCCACTGTTGCCCTTCAAATTTGTCTTGCTGCTTGTAATTCATCAAATTTTATGCTATTGCCCATGTTCAAAAACTCTACTGAGTAGCTAGGATTATAGGCATGACCATCAATGCCCAGCTTATTTTGATTCTTGTATCACTAGTGATTACCAACTACAGGAGAGCAATATGCTATATTTTTAATATTGTACAATGTAAACACAATTGTATAAGAGAGGAAAGTCAATAAAATTGGTTCTTAATTCTTTTTTAAAGCCATGTCATCAATCATTTGACACACATTCTACTTTATATGTGATTTTCAATGACAGCTCATTATAAACCTCATAGTAAATCCTGTGAAAACTATTCTGAGTTTAACACAATTCTGATAATTTGATTTGTTGTTCATACTTTTAATACATGAGTATCTCCAGGTTTGGGAGGTAAGCAAAATAAAACAAAAGTAATTTACATCACTAAATAATTAGGAAACAAAATGGAAGGCAAGGAAAGAATTTATTAATTATAGCTTATCAGCAGTGGTTTGATATACTTCAGTGTAAAATAAGAATACTAATTTATCTAAATTATATGACATTTTGAAAATGTCATGTAGATAATAAGAAGGAATAAAAAGAATAGCAACTTATTTCTTCTTAAAGATACAGGGGAGGGGGGGGAGAGAAGGTAGGGGGAAGAGGGTGGGAAGTGGGAAGGGATGGGAAGAGGAAACAAAGGAGGAGGCAACAATGCTTGATAAGAAATTTACTCATTATCTTGCCCATGTAATTGTAACACCTCTGTATGGTATTTTCACAATAAAAAAAATCAAATCACTGATTCTTCAGTGAGAGAACTCTATTTGGCCCTTAGAGCCATGAGCTTAATCAAATTAATATGATTTCGAACAAAGTTTATGAAACAATTGGTTATGGCTGAAGATATCAGAGTTGTTAGCCATGGGAGCCAATTAAACAATTTTTGGAACCAGTAACAACAACAAAAAAAAGATACGCTGAGGAAAAAGTAGACAGCCTTGAACTATGCCAAAAGTATCATCAAATACTGTGCAAAAGTTGGGCGCCAGTGGCTCATTCCTGTAATCCTAGCTACTCAGGAGGCTGAGATCTGAGGATCACGGTTCAAAGCCAGCCCAGGCTTTGAAAGTCTGTGAGACTCTTATCTCCAATAAACCACTAGAAAACTGGAAGTGGCACAGTGGCTCAAGTGGCAGAGCACTCACCTTGAGCTGAAGAGCTGAGGGATAGCACTCAAGTCCAGAGTTCAACCCCAGGACCGACCAAAAATAAAAAACCCCAAAAACAAAAAAAAAAAAACTTGCAAATTGCATTTAATCAAAAGAGCATTACAGTAAGTCTGCAGATAACTACAAAATACATTAAGTCATATATCTCAGAGGTGATCTAAGATCATAGTGAAACTGGACCTGCTCACTTGTCAAATTTCAGATTTAGACCATTGCCTAGAAGCAAAATATGTTTTCTTTTTAATTAATTTATACATTTCAGAACCATGCAGACTGCCACTTGGAACCTGACTATTTACAACTGTAGTAAATAGCCAATAAACTATTATTAGAAATGGAACTTTTTAAGGACAACTTTTTTCACATATGGATTTGTACCTTTGTGTTTAGGTTGCTTTTAAAAACTTAGTTGGGGGCTGGGAAGGTGGCTCAGTGGTAGAGTGCTTGCCTTGCATGCATGAGGCCCTGGGTTTGATTCCTCAGCACCACATAAGCAAAAAGAAAAAATGCCAGAAGTGGCGCTGTGGCTCAAGTGGTAGAGTGCTAGCCTTGAGCTGAAGAGCTGAGGGACAGCGCCCAGGCCCAGAGTTCAGGCCCCACGACCGACCGGACCCAAAAAATAAAAAATAAAAATAAATAAATAAAAAACTTAGTTGGATGAAAAACACTACCAGTAGCTAAAACTAATTATACATATTCTATTTTGCACACAGTGATTTAAACACAGTTTAAATCACACGCATTCCCAGTATTACATCAGACCAGGGTGATGAATACTCTACTCTTATCTCTGCCATTGATTTCTGATTTCCTAAATTATTTCTCTCTTGTGATTTAACACATTAGTGAATAAGATACAGATCTATCTACAGGGATTTAGAAGAGATAATTAATCTTTGAAACCTTTTATGAGATTTTTAAAAAGCCTGTTTTTACAATCTTCAAAGTAACAGGATGATGCAAGGCAAATAAAAACCAAACTCCTTATCATGATCAAGTCAAACCAGGTGGTCCAGCACTGCCTTCTGCTCTAACCTCCTGTCTGCTACCCACTATCAGGTTCAGTTAACTCTAATGCCATTTAGAGGCCTTTCCCTATGCTTCTCAAATATGCCAAACTGAATTCTAATTTGAGGCTATTCCCTCTGACGTGGGAGCTGGGATACTCTTACCTCCCACTGGATCCATGCTTTCTCATAAGTTTTCTATTGTATATTCCTTATAGCATTTATTTGTGCCTCCCACACCACGGATTTATTGTTTTACTTGTTTATATGTTTTCTGCTGCTAAAATTTAGCCTTTATGAGAGCAGGAATTTGCATAATTTGTCCCATTATCCTCCACACACGCAAAAGTGCCTACTGTATATTAGTAGCTCAAAATCATTTATTAAATAAATACATGATGGATGAAAGGCCAAGACACAAGAAACACAGTACACCATGTGATAGCCAGATGGAAACAATGTATCCTTCCCAACTGAGAGCATCATTTGCTAAAAGATAATTAATATTTAATTATTTATAGGTCCTTTTAATTTCAGACTACCACATCCAAGAGGAAGAGCATAAAACTAGTCCTCTTACAAGATCTGCACTCAGAGGGAATTGATTCTTGGTGTGCAATTAAGTTGGTTTTCTTCTGTATTTGTGGCCTAAATAAAGATCCTCAGGACAAGATAATATGTACGGTCCAATCTTTCACCAGTGTGTATGGGAAATGCATAAGGAAATTTTCTTATTTATTTTCAAATTAAACAGTCACTCCAATTCTAGTAAGTGATTAAACATGTTCAACAGAGAATTAGAATATACTATGTGGCATTCTCTAACAGAAGGATAGTATTAGAATCCCTTCACTCCTTAGATAGTGATATAGTTTCAGTTTTCAGTGCCTAAGAATATGTTCTGCTTCAAATATTTAAGCATAGTTTCTGCTTAATTTCTTTCCTTCAAGATGTTCTTCATGCCTTTCAAATATTTGTCAACTTAAGACTCCAATGCCTAAGCAGCGTGGGTGCAGGTGTAGCTCTACAGAACACAGTAACCATAGCAACATCTAATGCTAATTTAATTTGCTGTCTCCTTGGAAAAAAGCAGATACACAAGAAGGAGGAAGCACCCACGGTGGGTGGAGAAACAGGAAAGCATGAAGGAGTTGGAAGGCAAGTGGGGAACAGGTCTTAAGCCTTTCCAGCTCATTTCCTTTAGCTAAAAATGTCAACGCTGGGGAAACACAAAAGCAAAGCTATTTTGAGGAAAAATTGATGGTGTTGTAGTTCAGAAAAAAAATGTTCAACCTGGTTATTTCTGTTGGATTCCCTTGTAATAAACCAAGTCAACGTGGAGGCTTCCATATGGATAAATCAAATTCAAAAAAAAAAAAAGTTCCCTAGAGTCTGGGCACTCACTGTGGAGTTTCTCTCCTGAGATCCAAACCACAGGAATGGCCCTGGGGCAGGAACACTGTTAGTTATTTCCTGGATCAGACTTAGCCTCAGTGCTCTCAGTGCTGAAGCAGGCATTCAGCCTGTTGGAATGGCCCTGTTTTACAGAGATGTGAAAGTCATAGTTGAGTCACAAAAAAAGACAGGTAAGTGCTTCCTAACTCCACCCTTAGCTTAGAGAATAAGAATATAGCCAGGATTAAGAAGGAAAGTCAAAATGAGATGGGTTCTATTGGTACTCTTTACTAAATGCTGAGATTAAGGCTCAATTATTCAGTCTCAGACCTGGTTCCACCTCTGATTTACCTTAGGAAAATCATTTACCTGCTCCCTCTTTCAGTTTACTTATATCGAAAGCCTATGAATTTGCTTCTGATTACTGAAAACATCATAAATGCATGTACAATTAGCAAACCTTGATAATTGATATCCTTTCAGAGGTACAGCAGAAGCACAGAAGTAAATTATTCATTTGAAAAGTTAATTGTTTTAAAAGACTACAATGAATGATATTTTATATTTCCAGACATGCAAGTATATAATCCTTCTAAGCTACCCGTTCTTAGCGAGACAAAGAGCTGCACTATTATATGAAAAACAAAATTACAGACCAGGCAACAATGGCTCACATCTGTGATCCTAGCTACTCAGAAGGTTGAGAATTTAAGATCAAGGTTTGAAGCTAGCCTAGGCAGGAATATCTACAAGTCTATTATCTCCAATTAACCTATACAAAGCCAGAAATAGAACTGTGGCTCAAATGGTACAGCATGAACCTTGAGCAAAAGAAAAACTCAGGGACAGCAGGACCCCTAAATTCAAACCCTAGTATTGACATGCATATGCATGTACACGCATGCACACACACACAGGAAGAGGAGAGAGAGAGAGAGAGGGAGAGAGAGAAGAAAAATGAACAAAGGAAAGAAAGAAGAAAACAAAACAAGAAAAAAAGAAAGCAGAAGCCAAGATGTATGTTTTTCAAAATAAATTATTATAGCTGAGCATGATCAAACATATCTGTAATCCAAGCACAGAGGAGGCTAAGGCAGGAGGAAGGAGAATTTGAGGCCAACTTGGGCTATATTGTGAGTTCTATGTCAACATGAGTTACAGAGTTAAACCTGGTATCGAACATTTAAATATCTCAAAATAGCTTATTAAAATATATGTATAAATATTTACATTTGTAAATAATTGACATTCATCTAAATTACACATATTCACGTAAGTGTATATACATATATGTATGTATATATAAATGTATGTATACAGATATGTTAATTCATCTCCTCTTGTATGTTTTGTTGAAAACAAATTATTTACAACTTCCCCAATGTCCCATAACATGAACTTAATTATAGACTGAAAGAAGTCCTTGCTCTTTATTTGTCTAAATTTCCATATAATTTCACTAAATGTACAGGGAAAAATTTTATAGTCAAAGTATTACAACTAAAAGGAAAGTATATATCTCTTGAGTATGAAAGACCAAAGTTCAAGGTTTAGACTCAAATATTTTAAAATAAAACATCATTTAATTATATTCATATTGTTTTAAACTTTTTAATTCACTACAGAACTGCTTCCAATAAGAATCTGAATAAATTTTACAAGGAAACACCCACAGCCATAGCTGAAAGTAATAACAAAGAATGGAAAAGTACAACATAATGTGTAGAGGTAGAAAAACAAAACAGATTTCTTCCTTCTCTCCCATGTAGACAAAAGCTCATCTCCATCTTACATAGCTAAACATCAGCAGCTGAGAATATGCATTCATTCTTTATCTCTCTCTGGCATACTAAGCACTCAAAATTTCCATAGAATCTCACTCTTGATTTTGTCCCTTTGGGCACCACATCTTAATTTGCAGTTCTTCAATTGCTTTTTGATGCTTAGAATCAATTCTGAAAATCTAATAAATTTTTGAAACTATAAAAATGGTGTCTCATAACAAAAAAGTAAATAGAATCAATGACTCTTGAAGTGAATGATAAAGGCTAACCTTGTATCATGAGCCTAAGAGCACTATGAACAAACTGCTTTGAGAATAGTTAGCCTAACATTAAAATATTTACTAAGCAGAATGATGCATATTATATTAACATATCTGAGAAAGGTACCTGATATTCAAAGAACATATTAGCTTCTTTAACACATATGTATCAGAGACAAGTGTTTGCAATTGTTCTAGAATTTACTTTCAGATTTGTGCATTTATAAATTAGTGATTTCCTCTAATGAGTACTTTTGTAATAAGGCATATACTATTTACCTGGAGGTATTTTCTTCTCTATTAGCTTGGGTTCTTTGTTTGAATCACTCAAAAGAAAATTGATTATTGAAAAGAATGTAATAGTCATAATTACCCTAAAACCCCCAAGTTAGCTTCCTAGTATGGCATAGGGACATCACCTAACTATTTAGAGATGTACTTAATGTCATCCACACCTCAAAGCAAGTGCAATCTAATTTCAAACGCCAAAAATGCAACTCTATTTGTCAAAAACACAAACCTCCAGTCTATTATTTAGTAAAACTCAAAACATGGAATACGAAAATATTACTTAAGCTGGGCACCAGTGGCTCGTACCCGTATTTCTAGCTACTTAGGGAAGGTGAGATATGCAAGATGATGATTGAAGCCAGCCCAGGCAGAAACATCCTTGAGTCTCCATCTCCAGTTAACCAGCAAAAAGGTGAGCTGAAGCCATAGCTCAAGTGGTAGAGTGCCATCAGTGAGTGCAAGACCCTGAGTTCAAGTCCAAAGAGAAGGCAAAAAACAAACCCTGAAAATATGGAAGAAAAAAGTATCTACCAGCAAGTAGTTCTCTAATGTTTAGAAAATTTTCAAATTGGTTTAAATCAAAAAGGGTAAAAGAAATGAAATGATTCCTTCAGGCTTAGTGGATTCGATGCCAAGTTTCACTTCTGGCTGCACATTTCTAAATCCAAGATCCCTGAAAATAAATACATGAAGAGAGAAAAATCTCCCTTTTGCCTCAGCAGAGCAACATTAGTAGAAGTTGCTGAGAGGGTGTGCTGCTGGGGTCTGGTTTCCAGCAAGAGGATGCCTGCTCCCTCTGAGAAGCATGAGCACCTACAAGGATGAGGTCACACTGTGCTAGTTTCATTGGGTCATGCTCTTTCAGCACATTCTTTCTCCCTCTCCTCCCAGAGAAGGTACTGTCAACAAGCCATCCTGAGACTGATCACATCGAATTCAAAATTCCTAGGAACACTGTCTCTGCAGCTAGGAGTATAGACATAACTAGAAACCTGAAGTAGTACAGACTCAGCCAGGGAGTACGTAGGCTGTCTGAGAAGAGGGAATACTTATGACAGAAGAGAAATGAAGAAAATTAAAGTTAATTTCATAGAAGTAGTATTTTTAAAACAAAGAAAAAACCCTCTTGAGTCCATTTCCTGGAGTTCACTTCAATAAATATTATGATATACGATCAGATGCACATAGGCATTGCGCCTTCATGTTCCTCTCCTCAGAGTATATCCTCCTTTGGTCTCACTTTGTGTGAAGTACTGTTTGTTTGTTTTTAAATAAAGCTCATTGTTTAAATTGCTTAGATACCCTGGTGTATGTTAAGCAATTTCCTACTTAGGCTTTTTTTCAGAAAGAAATTTTTGGAAATAACTTTGATAACAACCTGTGAAATATGAAAACAAAATCCGCTACAAACAGATAAATACCAAGTGCCACCTCCTCAAGCCATCAGTGGCTCTGATAATACACAAATCATGAATGCAGATGTAAGTCTGTAAAACTCAAACTAAAGCACCAGTAAATTACTGTTAACACACATATTCAAGAAAAAATTCTTCTACCTTTTCTTGAAGTGAAGTCCCTTCGCATGTGTTGGGGGAGGAGATTGAAACACCTATGATTTTCAAATTCACGAGGATTTCTATTAGAAAAACATACTTTCTGTAGAGAAAGCTGGGGAAGAACTATGGAAAGGTGAGACTGATCAACATACATTGTACTTATAAACTGACATATTGAATTGAAACCCTGAAGGTAATAATAATCTTAATTTTTAAACACATTTATTGCTCAGTTATTTTTAAGAAGGTGGGTTTTTTGTCACAGTAAGGTTTGGTCATAAGGAGTCTGTAATCTTCCTCTTAGGCATACAATCAAAAGTGTTCTAAGGGTTTTTATTTATTCAACCTACTCTGACTGCCAAAAAAATCATAATTGCCTAGAGTAAAATGACAGGGTGACAGTGCTCTGCTTTTAAACAGGTACCTGCAGCTCACTGAAAGAAACATTTTGCATAATAGGGCTCACATAAAAAAAGGCTTTGTTCTCCATCGCCTCACCGCGGCGGTAATCCTTAACTGCAGTCATTTCTCCTAACCGATCATTTAAAAAAAGCAGAAGAAATGTGCTTTTTCTTAGCATTTAAGTTAGTTCCATACTAATACTTACTAATCCCTTTACTCACACCCAAACCCGTCTACCACCACAGACAGTTTTTTGTTCACCCTACAGATTCCATTCACAACCCCACAGACCAGTCCTCTCATAAGATCTGTTTGTAAGTATTCACTTTACTTTCTGACATATCCACAGCACATCTTAATGTGTGCGGACATACGCGTCCGTGCATGTAAACAAGAAGGTTTCACACTTGCTCTGTTCTAACAGGCCTCTGTCCGGGAAGCGTTCTGATGAGGGCTCGCCACAGATGGGCTACAGCGATTGTCACAGACGAGGCTGATGTGTGAACCGGGGCTTTTCAATTTCTGACAAAAATCCTGCAGCCTCCAGGCCAGGACGGATAGCATCCATTATTTCCCCGTTTTCAAGGATGGTGTTTTCTGACTCCATCGCTTTACTAACCCTCCCCTCCCACCCTGCACCCAAACACACACCTCCCTGCTCCTGGCCCCCTCCATACTCCTTTCTCGATAGTTCCATCCTTAAACAAAAGGCGAGGTTGGGGAAGGAAGGCATTCAGCCCTGCCGCCCCCAAAGAAAGCCTTTAGGAAAAAAATGCAGAAGAAGAAGAAGAAGAGATGGAGATCAATGACGCTCACCACCCCCATGCTTTGAGAAGAAAGAATGACAGGACGATATCGAAGAGCTGGCCGAATTGGATCTAGTCCCTTCCTCCGACCCCGCCCTCCAACCCCGTCAGATGCCGATTCCCTCCCCCCCATTTTCCAAAACCCGTACATCTGTATCAGCCTCCAGCCCTGTCCAGCCGTCGGGGGAGAAGATGTAACCCCTCGCGCCTCCCAGCCACCCTCCTCCTCCAGTTTCCCCTCTCCTGTTCTCTTTGTGTCATCCCCTGCCTTCGACGGCTCGGGTCCCATTAGCTCTCAAACCACGTATCCCGACACGAAGTGTCCAGTCGTTTCCAAGTGCTGGCCAGCCAGGTCGCTACCCCGTCTCCCCATCCCGAGTCCGAGCGCGGAGGAGCGCCGGGTCCCAGGGACCCCCCGGGGGGTCGGGTCCCGAGCGGCCGCGGGGCGCAGACCGGACAGCGCCGAGCTGCGCCCAGCCCGGGGACCCGGGTCCCTTCCGCGCCCTCGTCTTTCTTCCTGGTCTAAGGCTCCTCTTCTCAGACACCCAGGCTCGCGGACAGCGCTCTCCACAGCACCCCGGGCGGGCCGGGGCTCTTACCTGGACGCAGAGCGGCGTGCGCCCGCCGCTGCCGCTGCCACTTGCCCACGGGCTTGCAGAGCAGACGCGCTCCCTCCGCCGGGGGAAGAAGGGGACCCGGGACGGGGCAGAGGGGGAGAGAGGGACAAAGAAGAGAGCGAGGCGGAAGGGACGAAAAGAGAGCAGGCGACGGAGGAGGAGGACGAGGGAGAGGAGCTGGAGGATGCTGCAGCCGCTGGTGCCGAGAGCCCGCGCAGCCGGAGCGCCCGCGCAGTCTGAGCGCCGCGCCCCCGCCGCCGCCTCCCAGCCGGGCCGCACAGCCCCACCCCTCCTCCGCTTGGCCGCCGGCCCCGCCCCTCTCCGGCCCCGCCCCTCTCCGGCCCCGCCTGGCCCTGGCCGTCCAGTCCCGTACAAGCCGAACAGTCCCGCCCCCTCAGGCCCCACCTCCGCAAAGGCCTCGCCTATAAAAGCCCCGCCCCGTGAAGGGTCCGCCTGAGTCCCCGAGCCCCGCGCCGCCGCAGTGCAGGGGAGAGGGTAGCGCGGACGCCCCGCCTCCTGCGGCAGCCTGCGGACCTCCCGCCTCCCGCAGCCAGGTGGGGAGTCTCGCCGAGCCCCGCCCAGCCAAGGCGGGGGGGGGGGGGTTGGGATCGCCAGCCGACGTGTTGCGGAGCGGGGGGGGGGGGGGGGGGGGTTGCTGGAACCGACAGCACCTGATCCCGCTGGACCCTCGCTAGAGCGTGGTCCCCATCCCGCCAGCACCGTCACCCCAGCGCCCTGAACCGCTGGGAGGAGCAGACCACCCCGTCGTCCTTGGGAAGGACGGACCGTCTGCTGAGGTGCCCCTCCTTCCCTTCCTGGCGTGGCCGAGGCGGGCAGGGGCGCCTCCGACCCCGCCGTCTCCTGAGGCCGGGGACGCACGAGCCGTGGACCGGCTCCTGGGCACGCCCAGCTCGGGGCTGAGGGCCCAGCCAGGCTCATCCGTGCGCTGAGGGGCCCGCGAGGGGGCAGACCCGGTGTGGGCACTGCGGAAGCCCGCGGCCGGCCGGCCTCCCGCCCCCTGCCCACCTCCCTGCCTCCGGGACGGCGCCTGCTAGACAGTCACAGCCAATTGGCACAATGGGACTCCCAGTGTATTAACGAGTCCAGTGACAGCTGAAACTGCAGGTACCACGCTTCTCACGTGCGAGAAGACGGCGAGTAAGAAAGGCCTTTGAAGAATACGAAGAGCCATCCACACTCCGTGGGTTAGAAAGCGCCGCAAATGTTACCGTGGCCTTACTCACCTCCAATGCGTTTGACGGGACAGTATCTGAAGTACTCATAACCAGAGTGGCACTTGATGGTAAGAGGTGTAAAACGCAAGTTAGCTTTGGCTTTGTCTCTTTAAGCACAAAAATCACGGAATTCAGACCACCAGAGTTGATTTCGCAGGCATCGGGGCTTCATCAGTTTTCAGATGGAAAAAGCCTCAACGGTGGCTGAAAGGATTAAAAGCCATCACACAGCCAAATGTGGAACTCTGGCGTCCAGAGTCACACCCCATGCTCTGCCACTGCCTCCCTCCACCCAATTTCAACCCACGTTCTGGTGACTACACACAGGAAGTTGAAGCGTCAGGGCACACCCAGGGAGATGGGAGGAGTGAGGGCTTCTCCTCAGAAGGTGACCTGATTGGGAAGAAACTTTTCGAGACCAGGAAAGGATAGATGGAAGGAAAGGAGTAGAAGCCTAATTGCCATAATTGACAAGCAGTTGGTATTCATGATGGGCACATGTATGTGGGTGTTTGGTCATTAAGAGAATCTCTTCAGTCCTGTTTAGTCCAATTATTGGATGTCCACCTGTTCCTATGAGTTCTGTACTACTTTTCACAAGAGGTACATTCCTACAGCAAGGTACTCCCATTACCTTTCCTCATGTCATACAGGATTCCTCTGGTTTGCATCAGCCCTGAGCAAATAGACCCACATCACCCCATGCATGGAAAACAAACTTGCCTAATTCTCACTGTGTCTGCAAGCCAATTGTTTCCTCCACCTCTGCAGATGCCGAGTCAACCAATACAAATGTCCTTTCCCTTTGAGGAACCCTGTCCTAATAATGTGGGAGATTGCCTATTCTAACTGCATCAGTGTTTTAGCCAAACTGCTGTCAGAATAGTAACACCCAGATGCATTAGCTTGGTAGAGGGAATTTGATATGAGAAAACAATTATATAGGATTAGAACAACTGAAAGCCAAATAGGGAAAGATGGGTCCACAAAACATTAGTTATGAGTAGGAACCTACTTATTATCAAGACCTATAGGAGGTTTTATTTGATAAGAGGAGCCTGAGTTGCCTTAAGGGAATTGAACCCCAGATGCCTGCCTGGTGCAAGATGGAATAATAGAGGAGCAAGAGTGACTGTCAGAGATTTCTTCAGAAACCAGGAGGAAAGGAGAAATACTGTGGGTAATCTATTTCTTTCTTATTTGAAAAGTCCTGCCATTTTGGGTTGACTGAGAAGGAGGTCAGTTGACAAAGGAGTCTGGGAAATGCACTTGGCAGAAGTCAGTGGCCTGGCATGTTGAACCACTTTAGGTGGAGACTGCATATGTTTAGGCTTCCAGTTTAACAAGGGACGTTCAATTTTGTTCCTGAAGAGAACTCTTTTCTTCTTCTTCTTCTTCAGTGATACTTACCTTCTTTGGAGGAGGAATCCTTCTCAGGGTATGGTTTCCCAATCAGTAATGGACTGAATTTATAATATGGCCTGTTCTTGTCACATGGAGAGATTGGTCCAGGGTTGTTTTATGTTCCAAATATTTCCAATCAACACTTTCCCCCATGAGATATGTCCTGTGGACAGTAGCAAATAAGGTGGATCTAGGTACCAAGTTAACAACTCTTTACTTCCAGGTAGAAAAATATTAGAGAGGAAGAAAGTAGAGGAGCTATTGAAAGACACACCCTTGCATTAGACCATATCTCAAGGTAGATATGATATTATTTAACCAAGAGATGTCTTTTTTTCTTCTTTAAGTGTGCTTAAGTTGAATTCTTATTATTTACAACTGAGAAAGCTTTGATTATAACAGAGCTAGATCTCAAAAAGTAAAACTGTGGGTAGAAAGGACCTGTTAACATTGATTTTAAACATTATCTTTCTTGTCTCCAGGTTAAATGCTGAGTTTGTGTTTATTGGCCAAGAAGGTTTCATACATGAACAGTTATATCACTTTCTTCAGGAAGAGACATGATCATTTTTCAATCAGAAAAGTATTAAGATAAATGTATTTCCACTGTTAGTGGACAGGAAATACTATCTCCCAGAGTCAGGGGCAGATAGGCCTCTGTACTTCATACCAGAGAATAAGTCAGCAGCCTAGGACTTTGAAATTATATCTGCTCTTACCTAGCTTGTGACCTTCACTATTTAGAACCTTTGATTTCTAATAGCTAATGAATCTAATAGCAAATGCTGTCTGCAGTTCACTTCAGCTTCTCTAAACCTGTTTATGAGATTTTAGATCTTAACTAGACGTGTTTCTATACTACTGGTGCACATAGTGAAGTGGTCATTGCAGAAACCAGAAGTTTCATACATATGCATAAATGATGCTAACTGTGCAGCTATCATAGAAGAGATGTGGATGTGAGAGGTGATTTACTTTCTGTATGTGAAATGGAGACTTTTAATTTGATTTTTATTTATAACCTTTTTTTGGTGTGGATGATCTGAGATGACATCTACCAAAAATTTACTCATGGCTCAAAAGCTTTGACCACCAAAATGCTTTTTATAATGAAAACATTTTCTGAAAAGCATAATTAACTCGAGACTCTTATTTTTTATTCTGTTTCACTTTTTATTTAGATATAATTCATATTCACAAATACTCACTTTATACATGCAGCTCTATCCCATAAAGGCAAATGTACTTTGGGTTTTGATTTTGTTTCTGCATTATTTCACATTGCATGTTCCTGGGTAACAGAAAATAATTCAGACAGACAATGATTTTATGTTTGCTTGTTGTTGTTGTTTTTGAACACTTTGTTTTTGAGACTTATTGTTTATATAATTTATATGCAATTTATTCTGTTTTGTCACTAAGTCATATTTTACTGCATGGGAATAATAGCTTTTGTATGTCTACCATCTTTTTTAGACATTGCATTAATTATAGTTTGGCTTATTATTAATAGGGCTGTATGGATATCATTAATCAGTGTTTGTGGATATGTTTCATTCCTTTTAGTTACATAATCAAGAGTGAAAGTTCTGGATCAGATGGTGGGTATATGTTAAAGACCACAAGAAATTACCATAGCTTATGCTTCAGTAATGCTAAGTAAACTTTCATTCAATGTAACCATTGCCCTGTTAACAACCATATTCTCTGTGAGAGAAAGCATACTGGAAGCAGTACACAGTAAACAAATTGAGAATCTTGTGGAGGAGGACTGATGCTTGGGTCAAGAAATGGCACGGTTTTTGTGTCTTTTCCCTTGAGATCAGATGGCAGGCAGTATACCAAAAATACTGTTAGGAAAAAAAACATACTTTTCACAGACTGCAGCAAGAGAGGACAGAGTTCTAGACAGTGTTCATAAGAGGAAAGTAAAGGGAAAACATGTAAAAGAGCAGAAACATAAAGACAGTCTTATCTACTGAGCATCATCTATACCACATCTCCACTTTATTCCTAAGCTATGGTTGTATGAGGAGCAAATGCAACACAACGTAGCTAAAGATTGTAAAACAAAACAAAAACAAAAAAACTCAACTGGGATCTGACTTGCCATCCTAATTATAGATTTTGCATTTTGAATCTAAGCAAATTAACTGGCTAAGGCAACTCTTTTTATTAGTGTCATAATATATAAAAATTCAGAGTCTCCACATTACTTTATAATGTCTAGGAGAAAGTCTAAAATTATTCAGTATGATAATATGGAATCTCTTTTAGATTGCATAAGACTTTTACCTTTTCCCAAAATTATTCAGCATACAGGGGAAATGTAGCCTACACTCATGAAAGAAAACAACCTACAGAAAATGATTCCTGGATAACACATCTGTGGCATTAGCAGACAAGATTTAATGCCAACCTTTAAAGCTATATTCAATGAACTGAAATAAATCTTAAAAATGCAGAATCAGAGTAAAAAAGGTAAGATTATTAAGAAGAAACCATTGACTTGATGAGTAATGATTTCAATATTTCCATGCTTTTATTGACTATTTATATTTTGTCTTATGAAGCATACACTTTGTTTTTAATTGAATCTATCTATCTGTGGAAACCTTATATTATTTACATATAGATAGAACATATATTATGAAAATATTTCCCTAATACTTTGTATTTATTTATTGTTCCAGTCTTGCAGCTTGAATTCAGGGCCTGAGTATTGTTCCTGAGCTTTTATGCTCAAGGCTAGTACTCTACCCCTTGAGCCATAGCTCTACTTCTGGCTATTTGGTAGTTAATGGAGATAAGTCTTACAGACTTTCCTGTCTTCCCTGGCTTTGAATCTTGATTCTCAAATCTTAGCCTTTTGAGTAGCTAGGATTATATGAGTAAGCCACAAGCACAAATTTTGTTCCAATTTTATCTTTAAGTTCAATTTTTTTCTACCTTTATGATTAAAATTGTGAAAACTTAAATATATTGTATTGCTTATTGTAGTAGATATCTTATTTACTGATTTCTCATTTATTTACAGTATGGTTAGAGATCATATTTTGAATGCTAGCTTGGCTGTTCTCCAGATGTTTGCAAAAATACATTTGCTTATTACTTTTTAAGAGCTTTTGATTAGGCTTTATATTAAGATGCACTGTGAAGATCTATGCAAAAATTCCATTTTTTCAATTTTTATCAATATTTGTTTTAATTATCTGAGGATATGCTAAACATGTTTATAATATTCATCTATTTTGATGAATGGATTATTTTATAGCTGTAAGATCTCTCTCTCTTTCAGGCTTATGTCTCAAAGCCTGCTTTGGCTCCTATGAATTCCCCTTTATAAAACTTTTTTTGTCTAGTGTTCACATGATATAGCCATTTATTTATTTATTCATTCATTCATTCATTCATTCATTCATTTTGTCGGTCGTGGGACTTGGACTCCAGGCCTGGTCGTGGGGCTTGAACTCTGGGCCTGGGTGCTGTCCCTGTGCTCAAGGTGAGCACTCTACCTCATGCCACAGTGCCAATTCTGGTTTTCTAGTGGTTTATTGGAGATCAGAGTCTCACGAATTTTCTGCCCACGGCTTTGAGCCGTGATCCTCACTTCTCAGCCTCCTGAATAGCTATGATTATAGGCGTGAGCCTCTGGCACCCGGCACCTTTTTATTTTTTATTTTTTGTCATTTGGGCTTGAATTCAGGGCCTCAATGCTCTGGCTCATTTTTTTTCTTACATCTGGTTCTCTACTACTTGAGCCATGCCTCTGGTTTAACATTTTGCTGGTTAATTAGAAATGGCATCAAATTAGGGCTGGCTTTGAACTGTGATCCTCCAGGGCTCAGTCTCCTGAGTAACTAGAAGTATAGGCATATACAACATAGCTGACATATACATAGTTTTTAACATTTATTTCCAGTCTTCTCATGTCTTCTTAAGCCATGTGTACTTCGTATCAACATGGAGCTTTGTTTTTATTCACTTTGGCAATTTTGTTCAGTTTTGTCTGTTTCCAGTTACCGTAATTTTAAATTGTCTTAATTTAACTGTCATTTTACTATTTATTTTTTGTTTTCAAAACTGATTTATTTCCTTCTTTCTTTCATTAGTCTGTTGAATCTTGTCAATAAAACAGTATGACAGATGATAGTTTAAACAAGAAATTTGTTTTGGCTCATGAGTCCGAAGGTCTAAGGTTGGAGGGCTACATCTGGGATGACAGAATCCCAAGGCCATACAAAGTGTCACATGGTAAATAAAAGACAGGGAGTGTACCTGTGTGCATCCTCTGACCCTTCTTCTTCTTATAAAACCCCCTGTATTTGATTGTGATAGCCTCATCTGGATAACTTTATCCCAATTGACTTCCAAAGGCCCCACCTCTAAAAGTCAAAGTCAGATTATATTTCCTCCTTTTAATACCTCACAAAAGAATTAAATTTTAACACATAGATCCTTAGGGAACACATTAAACCTAAATCCAAAACATAGCCCTTGCCTTTACCTGGATTAAATGCTTTTATGATTTCATGTCATGTCTATTAGATGGTTATTTGTACACTTTTTGTGATTAAACTACAAGTTGCTTGATATTGTTTTCCAGAACTGGGATTTGAACTCAGGTCCTTGTGCTTGCAAGGCAGGTGCTTTGCCACTTAAGCCAGGCCTCCAGTCAGTATGCATGTCCTTTCACCACTTCATGGAAATATGAGAAAATTTGACCACTTTACACTTTCAGCTCTTGACTCATATGAAATTTCATATATTTTATCTGAACATTTCAAACTTCAAAAGTCTTATTATTGTTTAATGTCATCAATTCTCAGTGAAAGTTACTTTTCATAGATGTATGTTTCTATTTTGTGTAGCTGTTCTTGTACTTCTTAGAGATTTGATCTCCACTAGACCATTCTACAATTTCTATAAGCTGTCAACCCCAACATTGATTTATGTTATTATTCATTCTTGAGCCAGATTTTATGATAGACAAGAACACTTCTGTCCAAGCTATCTTGTGATAAGCCAAAACCACTTGAAATTCTTTAAACATAAAGAGATTAAATATAGTAAATAAGATACTGACACATTTTGTAGGACAGATGAATTATGGCTTTAAACAAGACTCTCAAATGCCAAAAGATATAGTGTTGTTGAATTGGTTGATCAGAAGGCTTGTTACTTCTATCAAAATCTACAGACCATGAAGCTGCTAAAAACTGTATCTAAATGGGATCTGATCATCAAGGAACTGCTCTGCCAACTTGCCATTGCTTCTTGAGGACAATGCAGGTAGCCACAATCGCAACAAAAATCTGACACCTTTTCAGTTACACTGGTCAGCAGCAAACACACACACACACAAAAAAAACAAAATCACCAGCCTTATTTCTCTTTACTAAATGTCAAGAAATCATGAATTTCCGGAACCCAATCTACAAGAGCATGGGCCATGCATATAACTTTTCTAGCTTCTGCAGTACGCAGTGGCAGAATGACTTCCAAAGCAATGCTGTGTGCCAATTTACCACATTCAACTTAATTAAATTACAATGTGTAAGCAAGTTGTTCTCCAAACATGAGTCATTATGATTTAGTTCCTCTCCAAGTCATGTACCACTCAGAACTTCAAAAGATGTCATTTAATAATGAGACATCGCTACTGAGAATGAATAAACCTTTTCTTCAAAAGGGCACTTTTACCTGTTCTGGATGAGTGATGCCTTCTCACTGATCAAGGTATTTTTGGCTGCACATCTGACTATACAGATGTACAAATGTGCCAGCCAACATAAAGTGCAAGTAGTTGTTCTTGTGATTGACAAAACTGTAAAGCCTGAGTAGAATGAATCTTAAAGTGGAGACTATCATAAACTCTAGCTGCTAAGAGAGATGGGGGTTGCCTTGTTCTGACACATAGAAGTCAACTACATTAAGGGTGATCAGTGCTGGAAAAGCAAGGGGCTGCTCAAGAGGCTGGAAATGGAGCCAGAAATTGGCGTACAATTATAGGGGAAAAGCCACAAGGCCAAACTGCTCTTGACACACAAGCCAGTTTGCTCCAGGGCCAATGGGAATAATTCAGAGGTTTTGTACTTTTCCATCAACAAACAACAGTACTTTTGTGTTGCACTTAACCATCCCCAAGTAATAGTGATCACAACCAAGAGTGCTCAGCCATATTCATGAAGTTGGAGCCTACCTTCAGTTCTGCAGAGAAAGATGAAAGCAACAGAACTAGACTTTAACAGATGCATACTCATTTTTTTTCTTGCTTACAAGCAGTATTGGCAGTAATTGAAAGTAAAATAAAAGATAACTACAAATACAATTTTCCTCACACATAGTAGATCCTTTGTACTTTCTTTTTCACTTCCCAGAGTCTTACCCTTGAAAAACCTATCTTCTCTCACACACAAGCCCAACTCAAAAATTCCGACAGATAAGTGATGATCTCATACTCTAAATAGTCAACGTAATTAAGAAAAACATTTCCGGGCTGAATGTCATTTTTCAAAAATCATAATACTTGACAAGGTCATAAGATAAAACGTTGTAGTAGCTGGAGGCCAAATAATTTTGCAGTGATTTTGTGTTCCTCTTGAATGAGTCTTTGATTTTTTAAATGACAGGATTGAGAAATGTGGAGAGAAGTGTAGCTTGACATAAAGGACACAGAAAGCCTCTTAATTATATACACAGTTCCCACTAGACTATTCCCATTTTATTGTGAAAAGCAGGGAAAACAATTAGATAGTTGACACTATGCTATGCCCTAAAATGTATTTTATACTTATCTTTTATACCAAAACAGGAATTTATGCTATAACCTTGATATCTTTAATGGAACACACTATATTTGCATGCCATGTATTTTTATTTAGCTCTTTTCTAGAGGAATGGGAAAACTCACCAGCTTAGAAACTCAAATTAGTGGGGTTGGGAAGGTGGCTCTGTGGTACAGCGCTTGCCTTGCATGCATGAGGCCCTGGGTTCGATTCCTCAGTACCACATAAGCAAAAAGAAAAAAGTCAGAAGTGGTGCTGTGGCTCAAGTGGTAGAGCAATAGCCTTGAGCTGAAGAGCTGAAGGACAGCACCCAGGCCCAGAGTTCAGGCCCCATGACTGGACCCCCCCAAAAAAAGAAACTCAAATTAGTTTTATTTTAAATATAATCAGATATAAATGTAATTAAATACAACTGGATATTAATGTAACTGGATAAATATAATTAGATATACATTACAGTTTGATCTAAATTTTTTATTTTTTAAGTTTTAGATCAAGATAAAAATTTAGGCCCAAGTTCATATCAACAATTGATATATTGAAACTGGATGCCCGTGGCTCATGTCTGTAATCTCAGGAGGCTGAGATCTGAGGATCATGGTTCAAAGCCAGCCTACTCAGGAAAGTCCATGAGACTCTTATCTCCAGTAAACCACCAGAAAATCAGAAGTGGTGCTGTCATTCAAGTGGTAGAGCATTAGCCTTGAACTGAAATGTTGAGGGACAGTGCCCAGGCCCAGAGTTCAAGGGAACTGAAAACTTAATTAGTCAATGAAATACCTGTGTGCAATTAATATTTGTCAACAAAAGAGTAAAAAACAAAAACTAAAAATAATTAGTATATACAAGGTTCTAGGTGCTATATAATATACAAACAGAAACCAAATTTTCAGTTAAGTTTGATAGAAAGTACCTTTTACTGCACTGTGTTCTTTGCTCATCCCTTCTAATAAATACAGTTACCATAATCCTGTTGGTTGGTTCTGCAGTGCCATTCACCTGGTGGCCATGCCCTAATAGCACACAGGGCATATTAAATAGCAGGTAGAAATTACTCAGCGAGTCTGGCCTTACAAATCAACAAGTAAATAATTTAGAACTTAAAATAATTTTTATGAGCAAATTAGCATAAAAGTTGTATTTCTGGATGCTTATTACAACACCAAGTTCTTCTATTTTTTTTTGCTAGATAATTATCTTCACGTATCTTATAGTAAAAATACCCCTGTGTATGCCAGTACTGGGGCTTGAAGTTAGAGCCTAGTAACTGTTACTTAGCTTTTTTTCTGTAGGCTAGTATGTATTCTACCACTTGAGCCACATCTCCATTCTGGAGGTAAGAGTTTCATGAACTTTCCTCTCCGGTCTGGCTAACCTTGATCCTCAGATCTCAGTCTCCTCAATAGCTAGGATTACATTGGTGAACCACCAATACCCAGCTTACAAATGCATTTATTTTTCTCTGGCAGTCCTTTATGCAGATATTTCTCCAACCCTGACATTTCTAAATCAATTGCTATTTTACTGAACATTTCTTTGTTATCAAGAATTCAAAAACCAAATGTTCTAGCATGACTTAGTTGCCCATATGCTGTGTGAGAATGTGATTGTCTTTTTCTCTCTCCAAAAGCCCTTTGCTTGCTTATGACTGTTTCTCCTAGATGGGTCATCCACATATCCTAGTCCTTTATGTGGTATTACTTTTGTTCTAATGATTGAGTTGTCTAAGCCATACAAACTCTAATCAAGCTGAAATTCAGTAACTAGGGATACTGCAGGTGCCCTTACATTGCAGTTTATATTATCAGTATTATTCTCAGCTATAACTATGATGTTTAAGTAGCAGGTTAAACATGCAGGTTTCATAAGCTTACTTCACCCTGGAAGTGAGCTGCTGTCTATGGCCCAAAACTAGAACGCAACATGTTTGAAATAATAGGCTTTGTAATCGTGTAGATTTCCTAAATTTAAAACCCAGGCTGTCTTCTCCTTACTATCTGTGTGAGATTGGACAAGATATATGATTTATTTTAAAGCAAGAATAAAGCATCCTTCTCTTACAGTGTTTGGGAGAATTGATTAAAAGAATGTAACCTGCATCAAGTGACTAAAAGGCTTTAAAGGAATAAGGCCAGGGGTAACAATGTTGGTATGTAACTGTAATCCCTCTGTACATCACCTTGACAATAAAATTAATTTTTTAAAAGGAATAATGCCTGTGATCACATGGGAAAAGCTGTGGCCTCTATTTTGAGTATATTTATCCTGCATCTACTTACAATAGATTTCATAACCCTATCTTAGAGCATCTTATAGAAAAAACAAGGCGTTCTTTGATCTATCTCTTCTCCATTTATCAGTTCAATAATTTTTTTCTCTTGACATTTTTGTACCTTTAGAAACTAGCTCTTTGAGGACTTGCTAAAGTATTTCAGTATCTCTCATCTAAAACAAGGAAAAACTATATATAATATCTGTTAAGATGTATAAGTAAATCTTCCACAATAAAGATTTTTTCATTAGGTTATTTTTATATTTAGTTTTCTTTGAGTCCAAAATTTTGCATTTTTTAACAGTAGAGCAAAAAACATCATGCATTGTCTTTCAAGCTGCTCATACAAAATTGCATACACTGCTATGATTTTTGTGACAGTTTTCTATAGCTGTAATTTTTTTTTTTTTGGTCATGGGGCTTGAACTCTGGGCCTGGGTGCTATCCCTCAGCTCTTCAGTTCAAGTCTACTGCTCTACCACTTGAGCCACAGTGCCACTTCCTGTTTTTTGAGTGGTTTATTGGAGATACGAGTCTCCCATACTGGAGGTATGATGCCTGGCTTATACCTGTAATTTTTTTTTATTCCAATCAGGACTATGGAATTTTCCATGGCAACATTATCTTACTGTTTGAGGGACGCTACATCACAGCATAGAGGAACATGTGATTCAAAAGTTCATAGTCCCAATCAATTCTTTGATTTTTCTAACCACTGACTTCCTACAATTCTTCATGACACCTTCATCTACCTTGTTTCTCCTCAAGTCAAACACAGTTGATATACTGATTTTATTTGTTTATGTTAGATACATGTATAGTTATCTCCAGAAACAAATTGATCCATGCTTTTGAAGTCTTGTCCTCTAAAATATATGGTTGTTTAGGGGACTTTTTTTTTCAAGTAACCTATAAATGGGTGACTTTTGCTCTATGCTCAGGATTTCAAAACACTCACCTGCTTCAGTACCACCATCATTTATATTTATTGTTTTCTCAACACTGGATAATGCCTGTTAGTATTCTTTTAACAGAACTTGTTCCAGGGTCAGTTATTTCACACTGATGTTGTAAACCTGGAATGTTCTGAAATGTTTAACTATTATACACAGCCTTTCTTACTCCAGCCATATACATGCTGTCTACATTGCTTATCTTAATGGAAGTTACATCAGTTTATGGCATGATTTTGGAAGTCTAACACCTCTATTCCCTGCTAAGTTAGGAGCTTTATCAGGCATATTTTCTATCATGAAGATACCTTAATTTTATATAAAATTCTTTTCTATCTTAAATTAATTGTAAATGACTAAAAGCCTTAAAATGAATATACATTTTAGCTGGGCGACGGTGGCTCATGCCTATAATCCTAGCTACTCAGGTGGCTAAGATCTGAGGATTGTAGTTCAAAGCTAGCCTGGACAGGAAAGACCTTGATACTCTTATCTCCAATAAACCACCAGAAAACCAGAAGTACTCTGTGGCTCAAGTGGTAGAGTGTGCTAGCCTTGAGCTGAAGAGCTGAGAGACAGCACCCAGGCCCAGAGTTCCAGCCCCATGATCCACAAAAAAAGAAAAAAGCATATATATTTTGATTAGAACAGATACCTGTATTCATATACTGTTTTGTAGAAAGGGAACTTCTTAACTACTTAATAATAAAAAAAGTTTTTAAAAAAGGAGAAATATTTTGTACAGGAATGCACACTATTAATTTGATAATGATGAAAAACTTGGAAGAAACCTCAGAGATCATAGATGTGGATTGTTTGATTAAATGAAGTGTGTATGAAGTGTGTCCCTATCTTGGGGTTCAGTTTGCTTAGCATCACCTTATATGGTCATATGTACGTAGCTTTTGATCTTTTCTGCTTGTCCTGAACATATATTAGTTAGTGCAAATAAGGGAAACCATGGGAACTATGTTTCTTTGGGCCTGGCTTACTTCACTTAATATAATTTTTTCCAAGTCTTTCCATTTCCTAACGAATGAAGTGGTGTCACTCTTTCTGATGGAGGCATAGAATTCCAGTGTGTGTGTGTGTGTGTGTGTGTGTGTGTGTGTGTGTGTGTGTGTGTGTACACCACATTTCCTTGATCCAGTCATTTACAGAGGGGCATCTGGGTTGGTTCCATATCTTAGCTATGGTGAATAATGCTGTGATAAATATAGTTTTGCTGGTAGCATTAGTATGACCTTATTATACTGTATTATGTAATTTTTTCATTTCTTTTTTTATGTTCTTCCCCCATGGTATACACCCTGTTGTCACTGTATTTGATTCTGGTGCCCTGCATCTTGTATATACATTTTTCTAATTTAGGGAGGGGAAGGAAAATAACAAAATAATGAAATAAGGATATAGGCTGACCCATTGTAACAATGAGATGTACAAGACAATATGTTGAAAACGAATTTTACAACTTTGGTGGGGAGAGGGAGAAGTTGGGGAGATGGGGAGGGAAGGGATGGTAGGAGAAACACAAAGGAGGGGATAACAATGGTCAATCAGAAATGTATTCATTACCTTACTCATGTAACTGTAACCCCTCTGTACAGTATGTTTACAATAAAAATATATATTAAAAGGTATGTATGACATTATAACAAGATAATATATGTCAATAATATGAATAATTTAACGGCCAGTGGTGAATGTTAGGCACTCTCTAAGTACCTTATATATTATCTCATTAAATTTGAACACCAGTGCTATAACATATGTACTTGTATTATCCCCACTGTGTGTATGTATGAATTTTCAAGTATGTACATGTTCAAACCTCATTAGCAGAATACACACAAGAAAAAAATCATCAGTATAGATGACCAGTATAGATGATCAGTATAGACGATCAGTATAGATGACCAGGGACAGCCCACAGAAGCTTACATGTGAATCCTATCACATACCACCAAATAATTCCATGGACCTTATACAGCCTCTGTATTGAACATTCCTCACCCCATTTGAGAGCCACAGCAATTAATTATTCTATGTTTGTCTCGCTGGTGGGTGTGGAAATTTTGTGCTTTTTTTTTAGACATCACGGGTGGCTTAGTTGTTGATGTACAACTTTAATGATATGTGATTTTTTTCCATTTTATTTATATAGCTGTTCTTCATGCATCCACTATTTCACTGAATTGTTTACTCCATTCATATTCCTTTTTCTTACAAATCTAAGTGATGGAGATATTTAGGTATTTGAGATATTTAGGTCTTCATCATACTTTCAGACTATATATGCTTGTTTTTGAAAACATCATTCGTTTTCCTTTCCTTTCCATCTGTAATTTTATCCATCCCCATCAGAAAACCTGCTAGCCAGTCTTGGATGCTTTACTGCCAAGACAGCTTCCTCCATTTATTCCAGCCTTGGCGATCCAATATCCAAGCCTGTCTACCTTGTGGCATATCTTCAACATCTTCAAAGCCCCCATGAACCACACCATCATTTACTCTTTCATGACTTTCTTCTAGTTCTTCCAACACACAAAAATTAAAACAAACTTCAGGTTTCAGGATCTGGTCCATCATTGGTCAGCTCCCTTGGCTGAAATCGTCCTGATGGAGAGATACAGTGGAGGAAAGCTGCTTGCCTCATGGCAGCAGAAGCAGACAAATATCTTTGTCTGGAACAAACAAACATAAGGAGAGCAATATTCAAGTTAGCAAAGTAAAGAAATAATAAAATAGAATCACCATACTTAGATTTACAAAACTAACAACTTAATAACTTTTACAGCACTCTATGTGCCAGCTCCTTGTAGTGCACTTACATGCAGAACATCACTTAACAATTATATCGGTGGTACAGGGTTTGAACTCAGAGCCTCATGCTCATGGGGCTGGCTTGCTTGCTTGACGGCCACTCTGTCATTTGAGACATGTTCCTTTCATCTTATTAATATTTAGCAAACTAAAAGTTGTAAATCCTTTAATAAATATTTACTTGTAATTTTAACTAGTTTGCATATCTAATTTGAATTCTAAGCCAAAAATGTTAATTTCTTGTATCAGTGAATTTTCCCAAGAACATACAAATGTGTAATATATAAATATATAAATGAGTTTCATCTGGATTAATCATATTCTTGACTCATATCTCTCTGTCTATGTCTCTGTCTCCATCTCTCTCTCACACACACAAACACACTCACAGAGTAAACAATTAATGAAACTTTACTCATTTATTTTTACATTAAAGAATCTGTTTCTGTACAAGTGTTGGCAAAGACACCAAGCCAAAACTTCAAAGTCATCCTCCTGTCTAAATAGATTAACATCAATCTTCCTTTTCTGACTTTACCTAGTATCTGTGGAATAAATGAGTAAAAAGTGATGATCTAGTTTGATCATGTATAAAATGACCAGGGAGTAACTTGCTCTACCAGCTGCTTTTTTCTAGAAGACTCATACTGCTATGCACTCAAAATGCCTAAGGACAAATGCATTATTTCAGAGAACTGTGGAAGCGTGGTCTCTGGCAGACATGGTCAGGCTACCAATGTGGTTATTTACCACTATTTAAGAGGTCTGGGGGAGTCACATCATCCTTTCTATTTCCTCAACTTGAAAACAATATCCTTACCTTTTGCCACAGTCTCTAAGAAATCCCAGGTCGTTATGTTTAAGGTTAATTTTTAGGGCTTAACAGACAATATACAAAAAGAAACTCAAGTTTGTTGGAAAGAGCATCATATTTGAAGTCAGCTATTTTGACTTGAACAATATGCACTTTGGCCTCCTACTATAAAATGGAGAGAAGAAGGTATTCTTAAAGAGTTCTCCTGTAGCTGGGCATGGTGGTACACACCTTTGGTTCTGTTACTCTGGAGACTGAGGTAAGAGAATAATGAGTTCAAGGCCAGCCTGCGCTCCATGGAAAGGCCATGACTTAAGAAACAAACTGTTCTGTGAGAACTGAATATGATTATGTAAGTGCCCATATGCAGAATGATACTTAGAGTAATGCTATTTCACTTAGTTTTTCTCACAGTGGATGATGGCTCACGAGTTAGGGAGATGAGGGCACCAGTTCTCTGGTAAGAATTCAGGTATGATGATAACTACATTGTCAAAATAGGTAAGCCAGACCCATTTGGATGACTTCACTGTTTTGTAGGAGGCTAGTCCTCAATAAAAGGATTGAAACTTTGATAAGCATGTGATAAAATGGAACTCTATTAACTGATCTGGTAATTCCAGTCTGCCCTTCAGATTCCAGGATGGCACGGTTCCCAGACAAGTTATTCATCCTGTTCCTAAAACCTTCAGGGAAAGAGTTTTCTGTCTTAGTAAAGCATCCTGGGGTTGCCAGCCACAACAACATAGAAAGCCTTCCAAATTCATTCCTGCTGCAGTTGGCCTGGTTGGGTCCTCATTGGAGATGGAAAATTACAGCTGGGGTTTGCTTAAAAGAAATTCATTATCTATGCAGAAAAAAAATTGATGATGCTGATGGTGGACTTGGAAAAAATACTTCTTGCCTTTACATGGAAAATTTATTGTCAAATGCAATACTTTTTAACCTATAAAATAAGGTATAAACGTCAAATAAATCAAATAAATATAAGTAAATTATTTTTTAAAATATTATTATAGTCAATGACTGAAGAAAGAAGGTTCTTTGGGTTCTTAACATTTTTAGTTAACAAAGGTTTAAATTAATGTAGTCACCCTTGAAAATCTTTTTTTTATTTTAAAATTTTAATCACAAAATGGTTGGACAGGAGGGTTACAATTTATCATGTTGATTTATTGTGTGTGTGTGTGTAGGTACTGGGGCTTGAAGTCAGGGCCTGGCTGCTGTCCCTTTGTTCATTCACTCAAGGCTGGTGATCTATCACTTGAGCCACAGCTTCACCTTTTTGTGGTTAATTTAAGATCAGAGTCTCATGGACTTTACTGCCAGGGCTGGCTTAAATGGTGATGTTCAGATCTCAGCTTCCTATATAGTTAGGATGTTAGTACCCAGCTTGACCAGTGCTTTTTGATCAGTTACCACTTCCATTATTATCCCTGATCCTCTATACTTCTTCTTTCCAGAGTCCTTGTGATGATTTCCACTTCCTTTATCACATATATAAATTGAATATTTATGATTGTATTTATGCCCTTCTTCATTCATTATCCATGTTCTTCTCACTAACAGCTCTACCTCATTCAGACTACATTTCAACTTCCTGCTATTCATTTTGTTATACTGTTAATTACCTTTGGACAATTTTGATTCAGCTTAGTAATTGAAGAATTTAGAAAATATGGAGCCACAAAGAAAGAATGAGGGCTACAAGGAAAGGGGAAAAGACCAGAAAATCTTGTCAAACCAAATTTGGTTGAAAACTAAAACTAGAAAAATGTGCATGTCAGAAATGAAATGTGTTAAATAGGGAAAAAGATTCTGAATAGACGAAAAAATATGTCTAAGAAAAAAATAAAGTTTTATTTTTATTGTTTCTAAAAACAAGTAACATGTATGTTAACAATAGTTTGCCAGTATTTTCAAATAAATATTCTGTGTTCAATATATGCATTAATCTGTTGTTCCCCTTCCCTTCCCTAATTCAGATAAACATATATACAATACTAGGGTACCAAAATCAAATACAGTGACAACAGGGTATATACCATAGGGGAAGAACATACAGAGAAAGAAAAAAACCACATAGTACATTAAAAACAATGACAACATAGAAAAACCTTTTGTGTCCATGTCTTAGAGTTCATTTTGCTTAGCATTATCTTATATGGTCATATGTATGTGGCTTTTGAGCTTTCTGCTCATTTGCTAAGATTATCCTAGATGTATACTATTATACTAGATGTATACTAATAAAGAAAACCATGGGACTTATGTTTCTTTAGGTCTGACTTACTTCACTAAGGGACAATGGGGGGACCAATACAACAGCGATATTCACAAGACAATATGTTGGAAATAATTTGTACAACTTGGGGGAGAAGGGAGAGGGGAAAGTGGGAGAAAAATGAGGGAAGGGGTGACAAACTTAACAGGAAATGTACTTATTACTTATATAACTGAAATCCTCTGTACATTACCTTGACAATAAAATAAAAAAGAGAAAAGAGAAAATGTGTGACAAAAGTCTCAACCCCAGTATTGAAGCTTCTCTCTCTCTCTCTATATATATATAGATATATCTATATATAGATATATCTATATAGATAGATATGTATATATATATCTATATATATGCATTAATTTTTTCTAAAAATCCCTACAATGGTAAGAATAATGCTTTGTAATGGACTTTTTATTGTTACTAAAATAGATTAAAATGTATTAGGAAGTAAGCACATTGAATGATAGAAAGTGGTTACAAATGTATTAACTTAAATATATCAGATTCAAGGAAGAACTCAAATATAGTAATTCCTTAGAAAGACCGTCAAGCCCCCCAAAATAAGCATCAAGAAATGGGTACTTGCAAGAGATTAAATTAGGCCAAGAGGGATCAAAGTAGATGAATGAAGAGAAAGGGGGAGAATGCAATATATATACTTCACAATTAAGAAAAGTAAAGGTTGAACAAGTTTACATTCTCACCAACAGTTGTAGTAGTGTTCCCTTTTGGCCACATCCTTTCCAGCACCTGTTATTGTTAGTTTTCTTGATAATGGCCATTCTAATTGGAGTAAGGTTGAATCTTGATCTGCATTTATTTTATGGCCAGAGATGCTGAATATCTCTTCATGTGTCTATCGGTCATTTTTACGTCTTCAGAGAATTTTTAAGTATTCAGCCCAATTTATTAATTGGGTTGTTGTTTCTTTGAGGATTTGTTTTTTACCACAAACCAGGCCACACTAAAGCCACCAGCACAACCACATTCATTGCAACGTTGTTTTCCATGGCCAAGATATGGAATCAGCCTAGATGAATGGATGGATGAATGGATCAAGAAAAATGTGGTATATATGAACAATGAAGTTCTATGCTTCCATCAGAAAGAATGATATTGCTCCATTCATAAGAAAATGGAATGACTTGGAAAAAATTATATAATACAAAGTAAGCCAGACCCTAAGAAACATAGGTTACATGGTTTCTTTCATTTGTAATAATTAGAATGTGCCTATAAAGCTACAGGTAAATCCAATGAATAGTGAAAGACAAACGAATTATACTTGGACTTGATAAATTAACCAGGACTCTAAACATTCACCCAGTGACAAAGGAGGATATTTTCAGAAGAGGATCACAAGGGCTCAATAGCTATGTGTGATCATACAAAATTATGATTATCAAAATGAACTCCAAGAAATGGAAACAAGGTTTTATTTTTATTTTTTATTGTGAGAATACCGTACAGAGGAGTTACAATTACATGGGCAAGATAATGAGTATATTTCTTATCAAGCATTGTTGCCTCCTCTTTGTTTCCCCTTCCCCTCCTTTCCCATACTTCCCCCACCTCCCCCTACCGGATCCTCTCGCCCCCACACACCAAAGTTGTGAAGTTCGTTTTTCAACATAATGACTTGTGCATCTCATTGTTGCAATGAGGTTTTTTAAAAAACTGTACTGTGGTTCTTTTTTTCTTTTTACTTTAATTTATTCCCTTTTGTTGCTGTTTTTGATCTCTGTATCTTTTGTCTTGTATCTAAGTTTATCTGATTTGGGGAGGGATAGGGGAAGCACAGAAATGGTGGGCCAAAGGTGAACCCATTCAGCAATGATACTCACTAGATACTGTGTTGGAAGTAAACTATACAACTTGGGAGGGAAAGGGTCCAGGAGGGGAAAACAGGGAGAAAATGAGAGAGGGCATGATAGTGTTCAAAAAGAAATGTACTTGTGTAACTGTAACCCCTCTGTACATCACCTTTACAATAAAAAAAACTTAAAAAAAAGAAAAAGGAAAAGTCAGGAGGGGTAGAAGAGAATATTGAAAGGGGTGACATGATCAAGATATTTATATTCATAAACTGCTTTGTTAAATGACATTTCCTTTGTACAACTACTTAAAGATAATTAAAATATAAAATGCATTAGTCATTTAAGCAAGCAAAAAATCCTTAATTTGGAGACAAACATTTGGACAACTAGAGTAATATCAGTACACCCTTGGTACCCCAAGGAATGATCCTGAAATGATAAAAAAATAATTAACTGAATACCTAAAATATACAAGATATTATTAATGCTTTACAAGTATTAGCCTATTTATGTTTCACAATCTGATGTACTTTCATTTGCATTCCTATCTTATATCTGTGAAACTGAAATGGGAGACAATATAGATATTGCCCACAATCTAATGACCCAAGAGGGACAGATCCAGAAATGGAAACTAGGTTGTCGAATGCCAGAGGCCTATCTACTTATCCACTGGGCAGAAGCATGGCCCATCTCACTTGAGCTCTGGGCACCAATTTCTCATATGATGAAGAACAAATGAGCAGAGTTCAAATTTAATGTCATGCTCTGCTCTGTAAAGCAAGAGAAAGTACTGGTACTTTTTAATTTTTTTTAACTTTCTTACATTTGCCAAAAGAGATCGTGAATATGTAGTAGGTAACATACATAACTATATTTTTTGATTAACTAAAGTTAATCCTCCTTAATCTCAACAGAATGGTCTTGGTTGTTACAAAATGTAAAACTTTATACTATGTAGAAACAACCAGACAACAAAAACCATGTTAAAGTATTGGCTAGTATTTGAGGACTTCATATTTACCTTTTACTGGGCATCTTCTCCTGAGAATGGGAGCCAGGTCACAGAGAACTCTCACTGACAGACAACACATGGCATCATATTTTGGTAACTTGAAATTCTTTGAGATAATCCGGTCTAATCCTGTCATTTCAAAAGAGGAAGATCCAAGACTAATGTATTAATATCAAACAGTATGCAGGAATGATTAAAACACAGACTGTTTGAACCATAAATAGAGCCACTGGAGACAGAATGGATCTACTTTGCAGCTTCCATTTCCTCCTGTATTGTACAATGAATACTTTATTAACTCAAGAAAAAAAATGAAGGAAAAAAAAAGCTTTGGGATAGAATTTCATTAGTATCAAGAAGTGTCAGAAAGTCTTAAAATCTAGGGAAGGATTATCCTCTCTGATGACAAGGGATCATCTTTGCTAGTGTGGATATGGTGGCCTGACATGACTGCTGACTCCCTGGGGCATTTTGATATTTCTTAAATAAAGAGTCTTTAGAATACCTTGGCCAGGATGAGTTGCCATGGAAACAGTAGAGTCAGCAGCGGTTGCAGCCAGTTAGTAAAAGATTTCATCTATTTGTGTACCTTCCAAAACATGATTGGTACATACTCTCAGGAAGGCAGCGCTGTCTCTGAAGCATTTGACACGGACCACTTACTGTGTCAAGGGGTCACCTTTTAAATGTGCCTCTTGTAATCAATGATGCTAACGCAATCTGCAAAATAAATGCTGTAAGGGTTGCCAAGTCGGTGGTCGTGGTCTTACCATGAAGTTCGAAGCAATAAAGGCTGTGTTAGAAAGCCAGCAAAGCATTTTTGACCCGGCTAATCTCTACCCCCTGCATCTGCTTTTCATTCTGAAAATTTACCTTCACATATCCCTCTGGTTCTGTGCCACTAATGGAGTATAGAGAAGAAAGCACAAAAATAAGGAAGGGAGCTAAGCAGGGAGAGAGAAAGAAAGGCCAAGTGCAGAATGACTTGCAAAATCAAAAGCAAAGAGCAAGCAAAAATCAAAAACCAAGAGTAAGCAAAGAGGAAACCAGTGTGAACTCCTGTGCACCACTGATGATAATCTTTTGGGGGAAAAATATTCTTAATGGATTTGCAAGTGTTTATAATCCCAGAACTTGCACTCCTCAGAGCAATTCAGGACACCCTTGCACAAATCCATCAGAGCACATATACCAAAACATTCTGGGTATCCCTATGAGTAATAGCAAAAGTACTGCAGGATTTCCTGAATACTCTATTTGTACCATATTGAGGTGCTTTCAAATTAATGGTAAGCAGAAATGTAAGTCATAAAGGGATGAATGCAGTTAAACATAAAATATTAAACAGTACACAGTTAAGGGAAGCAGACAAAAAATGCATAAGGAAGAACAAGGGAAACTAGTATTGTGTTTATTTATTTTTGGAGAAGAAGGAGAAACATTTTGTTTGGGGAGAATAAAGTGGGCACTAGGTATTTTCTATTAGTAAAATTTTTTTAAAAATTCAACTATGTTTATCCCTGTGGATGGTCTTGAAATGACTGCCAGAAAAATATAAATCTAATCATAGAAATTGAAAGACAGAAATTCACCTGCTATAGGATAACATTTTAGTCATTTTTAATCTTTCTCTAACAAAGAATGGTATAGATAATTAGACACTGTTCATAAGAGTTATAATAATAGCATTTGCATAGAATTCTGTACTTTATCTAGAGTATTCACAAGACTTTAAGGAGGATTTGATTATGTCTGAGCAATACTCAAATAATAGAAGATCAGACGTGCAAGGAAACATAGAAAATGAGTAAACTGACAATGTGGTCTGGTTGCAATTTTCCAAAAATCTTGTGTTATTTATTGTCCTCAGGGTTTTGTATATTTTCTTCCTCTACCTGTGGTGGCATATCACATCAAACTTTACCTCTAGTCTTTGTAGATCTGTGAATTTCAATTAATATGGAAATGGGTTCTAAGTATTATTACTTTAAAAATTTGTCATGTCCAGCCGGACGCTGGTCGCTCATATCTGTAATTCTAGCTACTCAGTAGGCTGAGATCCGAGGATCATGGTTCAAAGCCAGCCCAGGCAGGAAAGTCCGTGAGACTCTTATCTCCAATAAACCACTAGAAAAGTGGAAGTGGCGCTGTGGCTCAAGCGGTAGAGTGCTTGCCTGGAGCTGAAGAGCTGAGGGACAGCGCCGAAGCCCAGATCACGATTTCTTGTTCATTTATGAAATATAAAGATTATAAAAGCTTCGAAGAAAATTGTTCTACTGCTGATTTTACATTTGTGATATTGAGGGCTCTCTGCCTAACACAATGTATTTATTCTGAGTTTAGGGAAGCTTGGTTAAACTACTTACAGTACACACTTTACTTCCAGCCTTATTTATTACAGCCATTTGGATGATAAAATTCTAATTCCTGAACTCAGAGCTCAGACCGGTATTTCATATTTGAGACCACAACAAGATCTTTGTGGGAAAAGACAATACAACCCCATGACAATGGGAACTTTTGTTAGGGAGCTCTCTTCCATCTTTAACCCAAAGCAAAGATGTTAGCTAATCTTGGAAAAAAAGTTCCCTTACAGCACAGCACTCTCTGATTCAATGGCTGTGACTCAGCGTGCTTGACAGCCAGACCTAGCCTTGAAACATCAGAAACAATTTCCTGGAAGCTGTTGTCAAGTCTGTTTACAAAGCCAAGCAGAAAAGGTTTCATCAGGAACTCCATTGTGAGCTTACTTGTCTTGGGTATGTGTAGAAGCTCTTTTTTGTTTCTCTAGCCATGCTTTGGAAATTGCATGGAGGAGGATGAGATGTGAAGTGTTTACCAGAGGTAGTCAACTGAAGGAAGGAATAAAATGTGTTTATTTCCTTGTACTCATTCTTCCACTGCAACTTCTTTAGCAGCATCAACACACACACACACACACAGAGAGAGAGAGAGAGAGAGAGAGAGAGAGACTTGGGAAGGAAGAAAAATCTGTAGATTGCCATTGCAAGGGAGACCTGGCTAGGTGTCAGATTAAGGCCTTTAGGAGGCGATTATAAGAACCAGAAAGACTGGTTCAGCACTGCACACTTAAGGTGGAGAGCAAAAACAAAACAAAAACAAAACAACATGGTTTGAGAGGGAGAGAATTTAAGACACAAGCAAAGAGGTATGTAAGAGGTGAGCCGCACCCCTCCAGCCATCCCTCCAACCCACCCTCATGACAGCAGTGATTGATAGTTGACATTCTCCCATGCATGGACAGGCCCATGAGGTTTCGGGTTAATATTTAGTTATGGAATTGTGAGTTTTTCTGGACGGGAATTTGTCCAGGGTAGGGGCGGTATGAGGAAGGGTATGAGGGGGAGTAGGGGGTGAGAGTAAGCGAATAATATTTCTAAGTGAAACAAGACACAGCCCATGGTCCCTATGGTCCTTTTAAGAAAGGCAGTCATTTCGGAATTTCTCATCGAGGTCAAGGGCAGAACAGAGAAATTAGTTCGAAGAAATTTTCTGAAGAAATTTCTCAGCAATGTAGGAGCTGGTCACCTGGGTGATGCTCATTAGGATCCAATGATTATGGAGTGGTTCACAACTGGTACTTGCACATTTTGTGAAATTCACCTACAGCTATCCACAACTGGCCTCGTAGACAAGAAGATGAGAAGCAGGTGGAACTGAAACCATATGGATTGCCCCTCCCCCTGTCCCCAGCAGCCCTACACCTTCCCCAAGCTGTGCTTCTGTCCGTTTTCCATACCAGACACCTTTCCATTCCGTTATAAAAGAAGGAAGTGGACAAAGAGTAAGGAAGAAAGAAGAAAGATCAGATAGATGGACTATAATAATCTTAGTGTTAGACAGAACTATATTGTCTCAAAAAATAAAGTTGATCATAACAAGAAAGAAGGCTCCTAAATTGTTTGATTTGTGATAAAATTCAATTTTATACACCCATCTAACTGTGAATGGTTGAAGGTAATTTCTCGGTCACAAATATTTATTTACTTTTGTTTAGGTACATACAATTTGCCCAAACTTAAAGAGAAGAGGGAAAAATCCTTGGTCTTGACTTTATTGTAAGTGCTATAATTGTTGTAACAAATACACACTAAAACCTCAATGACTGATCATTTCAACAAGATTGTCAATTAGTAGTCTCATGTACTTTTTTACCCTTGATTAGATATTCTCAAAGTTTGCTACCCAGTGGAGTATCCACTAACTGTGTGTGGCTACAGTGAACTTGAAATATGTCTACTCTGAGTTCAAATGTGTTTTATGTATCAAATATACACTGGATTCAGCAGACAGACTGAAATGAATATAAAATATCACACTCATTAGTTTTATATTGAGAATATGTTAAAAGGATATCTTAGATGCACTGGATTAAACAAAATGTAGTAAATTAATTTATCTATTTTGATGAAATTTTGAAATAAGAAATTTTGAAATTATGTATGTGACTGACAACATATTTCCACTGCATAATAGCACTGATCTAGAAACATGTGGCCATTAGGATGGAGAAGAGTGGGATCCAGTGGCTCACATCTGTCATCTTAACTATTTAGGAAGTGAGATCAAATGGATTGTGATTTAAGGCCAGCCCTCTGCAACAGAAAAAGCTAAACATAGTACCTTGTGCATGCCATCCTAGATGTGGTGGAAAACATAAATAGGAGATTCATAGCTTAGGCTAGCCTGGAGGAAAAATGATGCTCTATCTCAAAATTTACCAGAACAAAAGGACTGGAGGCATGGCTTAAGTAGTATAGTGCCTAACTTGCAACAGTAGAGCTCTGAGTTCACACCACACTTAAAAACATGTACCTGTTTCAACCTTCAGAGTCTTCTGATTCAGCTCTTCTCTCAGCTGTCTCATACCCATGCTGTTGGTATCCAAAGCAACAATCCATCACATATTTAAGATCTGAGAGCCAAAAAGGTTAGTCAGGTTCGTTGGAAAAGCTGTCAGGTTAATCTGAATCATTATTGCTTCCAGTGTGAAACAATTTCTTCCGATAGAGTCAAACCAAACCACAGAGGTTCTTCTGTCCCTGTAATCGAATTCTGGGACAGTAGGCTGGGAAGAATCAAGTTTCATTTTTTCCTTCTGCTACTATCATCATAGAAAGCACTGTGTACCACGTCCTCAGATACATTATCAATTATAAGATCCTTGCCGGCTTCATAGGTCCGTGCTGAGTTGTGATACATAATCTTTGATATTTAATCCATGTGAGATCATGGGGTAACTGTTTAAAGCATCCAATTTTAAGATTTCTTATATGGATATTAGGTATAAACTACCTAATATGAATACCAGTAAAATCTGCTGAAGAATTAAAAACAGCCAAAGGAATTGGCAGAACCAACTGGAGAAGATACCCATTCTAAATGCTATGCTATTCTAGAAATCTCCATCAGTGAAAGGCTAGCAGAGATTTGAATGATGATCTTTATTGTTATCCAAATCACTCCCTACTTCTAAAAACTCAAGGCTGCAAATATCATATATCTCATTGAACCCTAATTCCTCATTTTTTTCAATAAGAAACTTAAAATGACAAAGTAATTCAGAAAAAAAGCAAGAAATGTGCTGTGTAGCATACAGAAATCAGATTCCAGATTGAACTGGCCTAATAAAAAATATTAGGAGTTATGGGACCTGCTCTACTAGGTTTTCTTTGGAAACACCCTGCCTCAGTATTTTACTGTGTAGCTCTGATGGGAGAGCCACAGGCCTATCAACTCATTACTGGGTTTAGTCAGGTGTGGAATGGGTTAAGGATTACTATCGTATCTCATTAGGTTGCTATTCTGCTCCATTATCCAATGGCCTAGGGCAGTGTGTTGAATATGACACCATTCTGTAGTGCAGGAAGAGACAACTTAATTTCAGAGATCTTTAAAATCTTATCAGGAGAATATTTTACGTATCATGTCATAAACAAGGAACTATCAGCTTCTACTCACTTAACTCCAATGCTGAGATACAGTTGCTGTCTTCAAGCTAAAAAGAGGAATAAAGGATCCCCATGGCAGAGAACGTTCTCATTGAGATCAATCTACACATTCCATTTCAACTGGAAGCTCAGGAAAAGCCCCTTTATTCTTGGTTAAACCTAGCATCATTCCCTCTTATTGGGATGTGGAGCTAGGACTCATGGCAAGGTCCAGCGCTGTTATGCCCTGATTGATTCATCCTCCCAGACTACTTTACTGGGAACAGATGAATCATTCTCTCATGGTAGTTAAACCATCAAATCTATCTGCTTCCAATACAGAGGCTTAAGAAGCATTGGAAACCCTGTAAATTACAAAACTCCAAGAGAAATGTTGCTCAAAAATCCCATTTGGGTATAGGTGAATGGAATGTAAGTTAAAAATAGAGGTTTTTTAAAAAATGTTTTTATTGTAAAAATACTGTACAGAGGTGTTACAGTTACATGATTAAGGTAATGAGTACATTTCCTATTGAACATTGTTGCCTCCTCCTTTGTTTTTCCCCTACCATCCCTTCCTTCCCCATCTCTCCAACAACTCCTTCCCTACCTGCCCAATCCTTGAAGCTGTAAAGTTCATTTTCAGCATAGTGTCTTGTACATTTCATTGTTACAATGGGTCAACCTGTATTCCTATTTAAGCATTTTGTTTTTTTCCTTTTCCTTCCCCAAATTAGAAAAATATGTATACAAGATGTAGGGCACCTGAATCAAATGCAGTGAAAACAGGGGTTATACTGTGGGGGAGGATCATACTTAAGAAACAAAAAAATCACAAAGTACATTATAAATACATTAAAAACAATAGCAAGAAAGAAAAGACCATTTATGTTCCTATCTTGGGGTTCATTTCACTTAACAAACCAACCCAGATGCCACTCAGTAGATGAATAGATCAAGAAAATGTGGTGTATACACACACACACACATGCATACACAATGGAATTCTATGCCTCCATCAGAAAGAATGAAGAAAGAATGACATCGCCCCATTTGTTAGGAAATGGAAAGACTTGGAAAAATTATATTAAGTGAAGTAAACCAGGCTCAAAGAAACATAGGTCCCATGGTTTCCCTTATTTGCAATAGCTAGTATAAGTTAAGGACTCAGAAGAGGTCAAAAGCTACATACATATGACCATATGAGATGATGTTAGACTTGTTTAAATTAAAAGCAATATAATTCCTTAAGGGAAAACAACAGATTGTTCTATATGTACTGGATAATATAGTAACAATCTCAAATGCATTTTAGTACCAATATACTAATAAATAAATGATTACTTGGACACTTGTTTTATTATTGTTTCCTTTGTAGATGATTAAGTACTTGCTTTATAATTATAATACCTCCAAATTTAGTAGGACTGATATAAAAGTTTCCAAAGTCATTTAAGAATGGGCAAGTCTCATGTTTTTCCCAACCATAGTGATGTGGTGAAAGTATTTTACCACTTTCTCATCCTTCACTTCCTCTTAGTGGAATTAGGTCTGCTAGAGTCATTAGATCTTCTCCACAACCGAGTTTGGGGTATACTTGCATGCCTTCCTGTGATGTGGGGGTGGGGCTCATGCGGGAGTCATATACTCAGGTTTCATAGAGTCCCTTTAAATAATTACAATATCAGAGGAAGCAATGAGGTAGAAATCACTGGACTAGAAGCCAACAAAGGCTTACTTTGGCATGTAAATCATGTTAAGAAGTTAGCTCTCTGAAACTCAGTTTTTTCATTAAAAATAAGAGAGACAGAGACAGAGACAGATGACAGAGAGACAGAAAGAGAGAGAGAGATGAAAAAAATGACTGATTTGTTAGCATTTTTGCCTTCCTTTTTGTTGTTGTATTTAAATTTTCTTGAAACTGGATTGAGGAAAAGCCATGGATTTGCTTGGCATATAGTACAAATTTAATTCATGTTGAATCGGAGCTCCACCAAAAAAAAAAGTGACTGTCAGACACAGTTCAGATGTAGAAGATAACAAGTGTTCTCTAAACCTGACCTTGGCAGAAAGCTGCAGAGCCTCCCAGCTGGCTGCTTTCTCCTTAGCTCATTCACACACAACTCAAGTGCACGTTCATCATATTTCTGCCCTGAACTCTTGTGGCTACTTGTCACATTGAAAACACTCCTATCAGTAGCAGAGTCGTATGACAAGGCACAAAATGTGAAGTAAACCGTATGGAATGTGGGTGCCATCTTGATGGCAGACTTTGGAATCCCTAGAATGTCTGACTAAACTATCTTCTTGATCTAGAAATATTAGAGTGATCACATGATTCTTGAGTCATATTTTAGGAGATTTGTTGGGACCACAGAGGACATATTCTCATATTCATCTTTCTAGGGTGGGAGGTGATCAAAAAAAGTGAGGCACAGCAAGAGTCAGAAGTATATGGTAGATCCCATAAGAAAATAATTGTGCTGTTAAAAATGGAATTAGGATGTAATATTTTAGCTTACCTACAAAGTAATAGATAAGATTGTGGAATTATCTAATATGGCTATATGTTGCATTCACCTAAGCACTAACCAGTGGTTATATTTTGAAAGCCCTCAGTATCTTAAAATACCAAAAAATAAATTAAAACAGTTCCAGAAAGGAAAACCTCATATTTCTTAAGTGAATTGTTCTTATTTTTGATTTGTAGAGTATAGTTATATCTCTCAAAATTTGTCCATTATACTAAAATTTAAGTAATGCTAAAGATCTTTTCTTCTTCCTGCAGAGTTTTTCTGATGGTTTTTGGTCAGGGACGTGCACTGCCTGTCATTTTCAGTGTGCACTGGTGGGTAGAGCTCAGCAAATGCAATGCCTTCATTTTAAGCCATGCTTTAAAATACTTTTTCTCTACTATCCTTCTTACTAAAAGGTTGAAAACCTGCCCATCCCCTTCTGCTACATCTGTTCTCACAGCGATTCTTTGAATAATGGTAATTAACAACCATGCAGGCTGATTTCTATTCACAGAGTTTTCAGATATTAATTAGTGTTATATCATCCCTAAGAGGTAAGTAATTATAATTCTCACATGTTTCACAGAGGAGGAAACTGAGATATGGCTGGGTTGTCTCCTATCTAAACTCAGACATAAGAAGGCAAGGACCTCTCAGAGCAATGCCAGTACTCTCTGCCTGATACCAGCAGTCTACCTGTATGCCAACTGCTTAGCATCATGCTCTAGGGCCTCCTGGGTCATGGAAAGCCTATACTTGATCCTGATAAGGACAATCTCAAGCAAGATATGACAAAAAGAGGAAACTTTCTGGGAAGCCAGTCAGAATGGATGATGAGCATGGGTTTCCCCATGGAGCACTCTACGCAAAGTAAATCATTTTACTGAGAAAACATCTAAAATGACTTGAAGCTGTATATGATGTTAGTTAACCATATATATATATATATATATATATATATATATATATATATATATCCATCTTCATACCAAACAGGACTATCATACAAGTATTTATTTTTATTGTGAAAATACCATATAGAGGGATTACAATTACATAGGCAAGATAATGAGTACTTTTCTTTTTTATTATAGTGAGCAGGCAATAGATACCATGGATTCTGTTGAAACTCTATCATTTTTGGGTCTGATTGTGGGCCTGAACTCTGGATCTGGGTGCTGTCCCTCAGCTCTTCAGCTCAAGGCTAGCGTTCTACCTCTTGAGTCACAGTGCCACTTCCGGCTTTTTTTTTTCTGCTTATGTGGTGCTGAGGAGTAGAACCCAGAGCCTCATGCATGCAAGGCAAGTACTCTACCACTGAGCCACCTTCCCAGCCCGATAATGAGTACATTTATTATCAAGCATTGTTGCCTCCTCCTTTGATTCCCTTTCCCATCCCTTCCCATCTCCCACATCCCCCCCATACTCTCCTAAAGTTGTAAAGTTGGTTTTTCGACGTAATGACTTGTACATCTCATTATTGCAATGGGTCCACCTGTATCCCTATTTAAATGATGTATTTTTAATTACCATATCTAAATGTTATTTGATTTCTACTTTATGACTTAATGTTTTTTGTTTGATACGTTTAGGGATTATGCCACTAGTAACAATGAGTATTTCTTTAGTTAGACTTTATTTTAATGTTTGCATTTATTGACAAGACCTGAAGGTTACTGCTTTGTGTATGCAGTCAGTGTGATATTTAATTAACAACAGGACATTCTATGATAGGAGTCCTATAAGATTATGTTCCCCTGCAGTGATCCAATGATCTCAGAACCATCTTAGTATATGTGAGTATTCAATAATGATCATGAATCATGAAATGCTCTAACGTTACTCTTTAACAATAACTCCATCACTCTATTTTGTTCACTGCTCACAGACTTTCCTTTTTGGTGCAGTGGTCCTAGGACTTAAAACTCAGGGCCTCAGTATTGTCCTTTAGCTTAAATTTTTGCTCAAGGATGGTACTCTACCAGATGGTACCACTTCCAGCTTTTTGGTGATTAATTGGAGATAAGAGTCTCATGGGTTTTCTTGCCTGCAGTCTTCAAGCTACTAGCCTCAGATCTTAGCCTCCCAATTAGCTAGGATTATAGGTGTGAGCCACCATTAGTGGGATTCAGAATCAGTTTCTAAAATTCCTCTTGTTGTTGATTTTATTAGTCTTAAGTTTACAACTTATAATTAACATTTTACTTTGTAAGATAAAATTAAATTAGATAATGATCTTGAGAGGTAAGAATTATTGTTTTCAAATGAAAGTCAAAGGTTTTTGAGAAAGACTTGAGGCAATGATCAATTTCTATAGCTGCTGTAAGGAACACATTCTCCTGACTCCACCGCCCCTTTCCTCTTAGCTGCGGCAGAAGTGAGGACTCTAATGTAGTTCAGTAGATTTCTTTGCATACCCTTGGGGCCAATCTGTCTTAGCCTTGGTTTCCTTGGGATAGAAATAGCCATTGAATTTGTACATTTTATTTAACTCTACAGTCCAACGAAGCAATATTGCCATTTTAGAGGAAAATATCTCCAGATAAGATACTGAGTTGTACAATTTTGAAACATATACTTAGTCTATTTTGTCATGGAGCACATGAGCTGGTGACTTACCACTATATATTATACTGTCCCCAAATGAAATGGAGGAATGTCCTAAGAAGTAAAAAAATGTTACTCATTTCGGGAAGCCATTACTGAGGTCATCAGTTATATGTAAAGGCCTTGAGTGCTCTTAATTTTAGTACGTCTAAAATGACAATTGAAAATGTATGCCATCTCTTTATCCTCAGTGCTATGGTTTAATGCAGTTCTGTCTTCTCTGCAATTTCTTCTGCTTGTTGTTGAAATTAATGAATCAAGCCAGTACTTATTTACAGAGATAATGTTCTAGAATGCAATCATATCATTTGCTCCTAAATGTAAACTCCTTTAGTCCTTCCTAGGGTTCTAAAAGAGATTTAAGATATCAGAGCATGCTGTATAATATACTCATCTAGTGCTGAATACATTCCACACTTTTCTGCTGGAATCTTGTGGCTCATGTAGGCCTTCTGGACTAGCTTAAATTTAATTAGCTGCAAAACACATTTCACGCTTGCATACCTGGTATGGCACAATGCTTCTAGGAACATTTTCCCTCCCATGCTGAGTGAAATATTGTCCTTCAAACATTCCATCACAACTTTTTTTTTGTTGGTCATAGGACTTGAACTCTGTTCCTGGGTACTATCCCTGAGCTCTTCAGCTCAAGGTGAGTGTTCTACTACTTAAGCCACAAAGCCACTTCTGGATTTCTGGTGGTTAATTGGAGATAAGAGTCTCACAGACTTTCCTGCCCAGGCTGGCTTTGAACTTCAATCTTCAGATCTTAGCGTCATAAGTAGCTAGGATTACAGGTGTGAACTACTGATACCCAGCTTCCATCACAACTTTTTTTTTTCCAGTTGTAGGGGCCTGAACTCTGGGTCTGGGTGCTGTCCCTCAGCTCTTCAGCTCAAGGTTAGTGCTCTACCACTTGAACCACAGCTCCACTTCCAGATTTTTCTGCTTATGTGATGCTGAGGAATCAAACCCAGGGCCTCATGCATGCGAGGCAAGCACTCTACCACCGAGCTAATTTCCCAGCCCCATCACAACTTTTATAGGTATACATTTCTTCCCATTCTCTGACAAACTACAGTTAGTTGCTCTTGCCTGATGGACCATAAAATATCTCTCTACAGAACACATCCAAAACACATCATATTAAATTCAGAAACTTTTTATTCTCTTCATTTATAAGGTACATAATCAATCAGTACCCAATAATAATTTGTTGCATTTTCATTTCTTCTTTTCTATGTAATCCTTCCTCTGTAAATAATATCATCAAAATAAATCTTCTCAAAGTTCTGTGTTATTAGATACTTTGAGTTTCAATGTCTAGTTCAAGAAAGCTGTGAAAATTATACTTATTCACTTTGGAAAAATATTGTGTAGATTAATTAGTAGAGTCACAGCATTCTGAAAATGTAGGGCGCATTACTATTCTGGTGTTAAACTCTATGACCTAAGATCAGCTGTGAAGATTTCCAAATGTCAGGAGGAAAATTTGAGAACCTGTTACCATAGAGTATCTGCAGGGAGGTACAAGAGAGGGGTGAAATTTTCTAGTAAGTAACTTTGTTTCTAGAATTTACATAATGTGTTAAAAACTTGAATTTATAGGAAGAAGATTAAGGTGAAAGTAATTGTGTGTTTGTAGTCATGTGTGTATGTAATTGTCACGTGCACACAAGTATTTATGAGATATATATAAACATCATGTACACACATATTGAAGTATTTTTACACATATGTGTATATGTATACATGTAGGTGGGTAGACATGTATATATATATAGAGAGAGAGAGACAGAGAGGTAAAGCTACTGAAAGGGTTTAGGAAACACCCTTCTAATTATGGACACTGACATTTTGAGTCTTATCCATTCAAGCTGCAGTATGCATAATCACAGCCCCAGAATCAGCTTCACCAATCAATTCTTCATTGGTTTTGTTTTGTTTTTATTGTTTTGCTTTGTCTTCTAGCATTGGGGTTTGAACTCAGGGCCTTTTACTTTATACTCAGGTACTTTTCCATTTGAGCCATGTCCCCAGCCCTTCTTCATTGGTTCTTGGACTCTTCATTTATTAACTGCAAAGTATTAATAAGTCATAGGTATATGTGATCTAGATTTTCATGAACCTTAATCACTTGCAACATTCTTTCAAATATATTTGATATGATAGCTTGTTCTCTAATATTATTGACTTATTAATCAGTTATAGAAATATAAAAAATTAAAATATAATGAAAAGCTATTATTTTGAAAGTATAAAAATAATACATTCCTAATATGGATGTGAAACAGACTTCTGAAATAGGCATCAGTTGGTCAGTATTTGGATATTATGCCAAACTCTTTTCTTTTGTTCTGAAGTCCTTACTTTGAATTCTATTTACTTGCTAAATGAACATCAAAAATTCATTATATTTTCAGTTTTGAAGTAGAACACGAATTTAAAGATACCTGTGCAAATACAAAACAAAACAAAACAAAAGATACCTGTGCAGACAGTAGAGCACATTTTCTTCTTAAATATTTTATGACTTATCAACATTTTAGTTCTCTTAAAGTATTTCAATAGATTCACATTTAAGGCAGTCTTCTCCAAATACTCAGTTAAGGCTTCATAGAAACAACCCTTTTTTACATATATATTTCCACTAATGATTACTTCAAATATATGCTTATGACACTAAGATTCAGTGGCATATACTACCAACCAGTGGGCAAAAGTAAGCAATCAACTTAACAGATGGGAGAAAAATTGAAACAGGGCTCCTAGGGAGACGCCTGTCACTATGTTGACATCAGTATGTTCTACCGAAAGAGAAGATCCTGGCAAAGGCAGAATGTCTTCTCTCTTTCAAAGGACGTAAAAAGGACCTGTGGGATAAAAACTGAGGACGAGCATTTTCCATCAAGTACATGGTCAGCACTGTTCATATAAACAAGGAGTGGATACTCTACACTTAAAAAGCCCTATTCTCTGAGATCCTGCCCAGAGTTTTTAATTTACTAAATATGTTCTTTTAATTATTTACTATTATTAGATGGGTACATAATTTATGTTTCCAATATTATCAGCCACTTTTCATTTTATAGTGATAGTTGCTAAGGAAGTCAATTTAAGAGTAATATAATTTCCCATAACCTTAAAGAATAGCCATAGATAATCCCAGGACTTGCCCACTCTTTTGTAGCCTTGTAAGTCTGACAAGATAAGCAGTAGGGCAGATCTCCAAAATGAGAGGAATTATAAAATATAGGGATACTAAATATAAGAAAGCTAGTTTGTGTGTGTGTGCATACATGTATACATATGAGTGAGACAAGTCTAAATCGATAGACACCTGTGGAAGCATTTCACATTCTTTATCTTAAGCCTGAACTAACTCAGCTTTCTTTCTTTTATTCTGAATAGAATGTAATTCACCCATTTTTACAATTTTTAAAAACTTTTCCAGCTTTTCAACAAAATACTCATAATAAGAAGAAGCACTGTAAATCCATATGCCAAATGACAGTCCTTTGTCCCTAATTTATTCATATTCTACTTGTGGTTATTGTGTGGTATTTTATCACCAGTTATATCATTTAAAATTAATTAGTTTCAAAGAGTGATCGGTAATGTTCATCATCTTCTTAATATAGAACAGGGTAAAGGGATTAAAAAATAATGATACATCTTCTCCTGGTTTCCAAACAAACAGAAGGGATGATGTTAGAGGTGTGAGGCTACTCATGATGCATTATCAAATGTCTTCCTTGAGGCAGAAGAAGGATCAGCAATCTTCTGTACCCAAGACTTGGATTGCTTCAGAATGTGCTTTCTTTGCTGGGAAGGTCTGTAGATTCACATATTATTCTATAAGTGCTGCTTCATGGTGGACAAAGGCAAGTGATTTTTATTTACAAAAGCAACACAGAAAATTGTTGTGGTAGGTACAGTGATTTGTCCAGAACATGCAGATATAATGTTTACAATATAATGCTATAAACAAGGCCAGAGTAATTACAGATTCAGCAAGAAATGCCTCAGCAATCTAAATGCAAGAAAGGTGTTCCAGCCATACTTTGTGACCAATATGAAGGCAGAGCTCCTGAGGGTGAGTTTTTGGTGACCTGTCCACAGAACTTGTAGTCTGAGTCCCAGCTGGTTGAAATCCAGCATCGTGAGTCAGTGAGCTCTTGTAGTTGGCAGGTATCAGTGGGGAGGATTTCTGACAAAGATTCAACCAGATAAGGAAGAATCTAACCAGCTAGTGATTCCAGGTCACCCTGTGAGAGAACAGAAAAATGCCAGTGTTGGCTAGAGTTAAAAACCAAGATAATAAGACCTAGCCATGGACAATACATGTGACTACAATAACAGATACAGAGTTACATAAAATGTGAGAGAGTCGGAGAGGCCCATGAGAGGCCTGTGGAGATCGGAGAGGCCTGCAGAGAGTGGGAGAGGCCGGCAGAGAGGTGGAGAGGCTGGCAGAGAGCTGAAGAGGCTTGCAGAAAAGCTGAGAGGCCAGTGGAGAGGCCAGCAGAAAGGCTAGCAGAGAAGTGGAGAGACTGGCAGGGAGATTGGAGAGGCCCATGGACAGGTGGAGAGGCCTGCAGAGAGGCCTGTGGGAAGGAGGAAAAAGGAAAAACCTTGCCCCCTTGGAGGTTGCAGCTACTCCTCATTCTGCAACCAGGATAGGGTTGCAGACTGACTAATAAAACTCCTTTGTTACCTTTAAAGTGCCTTGATGGATTTTTTTCACTGTGTGCTATTATAAGTTACATAGCTACTGTTGTGAGTAATTTCACGTAGAAGTTCATGTCATCCCCATGACATGAATTGAAGTGCAACAGGAAAGAATAACTCGGCCAACTCCACACTGCTGAGGTTGGGATGTAGATTCAGGATGCATGACTCCCAGATCAATAAGCTTTGGGTTAAATGAAAGAAAACCTATTGTGTATCAAAGTACTTTGTGAGGATATATCTCAGTAGTAGAATTCACAGTAGGTAGGTATGAAGTCCTGTGTTTAATCCCTAGCAACACACACACACACACACACACACACACACCAAACAAAATAAATATCTCATAGCCAAGTTATCTTCCTCAATATAGCTTCTAATTTTACTTGAGGGTTTCAAAACTGTAGTTCAAAGACTGCATTTTCTCGACATCTGTGGAGCAATAGGAGACTAAAAGAATGTAAGTAGATGCTGTTGAGCAACAAAAAGCATGAGAAAATCTATGGCATGTGTGTGTCTATGGGTAGGCACATGTGTATAGTCTATGTGTATGTGTGTCTGAGAGTTGTCATGTGGGCTTTCTGCCCATCAGGACTTCCTTTCTGATTTCTTCCTGGACTTGATAGCTAGAACTCTAGCTGCCACCTTTAACCAATAAGAAGGCTTGAGGAAGTAGTTATTTTCTATGGTTGGGAACCAGAAAAGTAAGATGATGGGAGCTTCCCAACCATGGTTGCCTTACCTCAGCATTATTTTTAATGCAAAGTAATTAATTTTTGTTTTATTGAAGCTAGTTATTAACAGTCTCTTACCAGAACCTGACATTAGTCATTAGAAATTTAGTCACTAAAATAATTAGATTAAAGAACATGGATTTTTTTTTCCAGTGTGCTCTGTGCTACCCAGTGTAAGGAGAGAGGAGAGAGCTCGTAAAACATAATTATATGTGATTTTGCTACTCAAATGCTTATGCTTTTATGGTAGAGAGAAAATAAACATGTGAAACAACATTGAATTGTTTAATAGTGTTTTGAAGATTTGTTAGAATCTATAAAATTTAGAGATGAGAGTGATTCATGATAAAGCTTACAGATGGCAAGTCTTAGACTTAGTGTTTGGGAATAAGAAGGCTTGCCCAAGAAAAGCAAGAAGACAAAAATGCTGTACTAGAGAAGGTGAGAGCTGATCGCTCAGGGTAGAAATGTTCTCATGGGATACGAAAAAGGTGTTGTGATTAGAACAGAGTGAGTCACAAGATAATACATAGTCTTTTATCATTGTTTTTGGCTTAGAGTAGTTCAACATTCTAATAGTTTATATCCCAGATTTTAACCTCTGCTCTTCTCAAAGCAATTATGCATATTGCTTCTCAATTTTTTTCATTTTAAATCACTTAAAATTTCTCTTGTGATTAAAATTATTCATTAGTTTTATGATGGAAATAGTTTAAATCATTTTGTCCTTGTAAGTTGGTGTCTGTTTTATTCTTCAAATCTTTCCTCACCCCATTCACTTCCTGTATTTAAAAAGTAATGACAGAAATATGCAATGCTGTTTAAAAAAATGTATGCCTTTGAACATGCTATGACATCTCTCTGGAATGCCATTATCCCCATATCTACCAGGCAAACAGGTCTGTCTTTCAATTGCCAACTCAGATAATGATCCTTATTTCAACTCAGAAAACCAAACCTACCTTTGCATGTATTCTGGTACATGTGTGAAATGTGTGTTTAATATTAAATATGTTACATTTTAAAATTAGATTGCTTTAATAAATGTATGCACTTGAAGAAACAGGAAACTATTCAAAAGATAAATATGCAATTAGAATGAAAATAAAAGAGTCAAATGCTAGAACTGTTGAATGAGCATTCAAATGTTGAATGAAAATACTGTTCTAAGCATCTCACAGAAGAGAGAAACTTGAAATTCCTACTTTTTAAAAGTCAAATGCTTTAGAATTATATAACTTCCCATTTCTCCAGAGGGTAAATTCACATATAAGGGATTTCATAATATAATAATCAAATTTTCAATTATTTATTTATTTTAGTGTGAAAATACCATACAGAGGTGTTACAATTACATGGACAAGATAATGAGTACATTTCTTATCAAGCATTGTAGCCTCCTCCTTTGTTTCCTCTTCCCATCCCTTCCCATCTCCCCCCCACACACCCATTCAAATGTTTTTGCCTTCACGCAATTGTTTCTAACATATTTATAAGATGATTTCTTTGTTGCTTTGTATGTTCCTCCCCCATGGTATAACCCCTGCTTTCACTGTATTTGATGTTGGTATAATTTGTGGAGGGGAAGGGAAAAAGCAAATCGTTTGTATTTATTTTTTATCGGTTGTGAGGCTTGAACTCAGGGCCTGAGTACTGTCCCTGAGCTTTGTTTGCTCAAGCTAGTGCACTACTACTTTAAGCCACAGTCCCACTTCCTGTTTTCTGGTGGTTATTTGTATATAAGACTTTGGAAAAGATTATATTAAGTGAAGTAAGCCAGATCCAAAGAAATATGGTTTCCCTTATCTGCAATAACTAGTGTATGTCTAGGACAAGCAGAAAAGGTCAAAAGCTATGCACCTATAACCATATAAGATGATGCTAAGCAAAATGAATCCCAAGATAGGGTTATCTTTCTTGCTGTTGTTTTTAATGTACTTATAATGTACTACGTGATTTTTTTTGTTTCTTTTGTATGTTTTTTCCCCATGGTGCCCTAATCCCTGTTTTCACTGTATTTGATTCTGGTGTGCTGCATCTTATATATACATTTTTCTAATTTGGGAAGGGAAAGGAAATAACAGAATGCTGAAATAAGGATGCATGACCCATTGTAACAATGAGATGTACAAGACACTATGTTGAAAATGAACATTACAACTTTGGTGGGGGAAGGGAGGAGTTGGGGAGGTGAGGAGGAAAGGGATGGTAGGGGAAAGACAAAGGAGGGGTAACAATGCTCAATAGGAAATGGACTGGTTACCTTGCTCATGTAACTGTAAACCCTTTATACAGTATCTTTACTGGGCTGGCTTCAAGACTTGATCCTTTGTTCTCAGCCTCCTGAGTAGCTAGGATTACAGGAATGAACCAACAGCAACTGGCTATCATCAATGTTTTAAATATGCTTAGAATTAATATTTAAAAACAAGTTTATATTAGGAAATATGGATATAAATGAAATGACTTATGACTTATACATGACTTATGACCCATATTCTTTTTTATTTGGGCAGGAAGTGTGGGGGGGTACTAACGTTTAAATTCAGGGCCTAACTTTCTAAGTAGCTGCTCTACTACTGAGCCACAACTCCAGCCCAAGTCCCATTCTGTTCCTAAACATGTAAAGGAGAAATCATTCATTAGGGAAATCAGGAAGTAGCATATATTAACTTGTGAACAATAATGTGAAATTATCACCCAAAGTTGATAAGAACTATGTAAATGAACTTATAGGAACTGGTATATTTTTGCTTGCAATAGTATTTGATGTTTAAGTAGTTAATAGGTAAGTAGAAAATTAATTTCCCAGAAAATATTAATGATTAATGTTATATCTGAAATACAAGAACATTTCTCAATGTAAATATCACAGAAGATAAAGTTATTACCTAATAAGAAACTTATTTCCCTCCCATTTTTATAAAAATGGTGTATGTCCAGATTCAAGTCAAATTTGTAGTCTCTGAAATTTATGCAAGATACACAGTATTGCACTTCTACATCACAACAAAATTTATTGGCTTCTTAGAAAAAGAAATCACATATTTGCATTTTCACTAACATCTCATCTAATAAAAAGCTTAGGTTCCTGTTCAGGAACATTCTTTTGCTAGATATTAGAAGTCAGTTGCTTCTTTGCTTATTTTGTTATAGACAAGATGATAAAATGCAACTACACAATATCTACTGATACTTGATTCATGAAATATTTATTGAATAAGCGTTCATCATGTCATTGTACTTGGCTATTCACTTGGGAAACATAAACAGCAATAAAACACCCTATTCATGAACACAGGGAATCATAACACAAGGTTGAAGTTGGAAGGGAACAGATAAACAGGAGAGAAGTAATCATGAAACTGTGTTGCGTGAAATTACCAACAAATACCAGCTTCCTGACCTGATAGGAAAAGGAGTTATTCTTCACTTAAGATGTCATTGTTGGATCAATCATGGTCATTTTGATAGCAATACACTTTTTGAGAAGGATGAAACTAGAAATCCTGATAATAAACAGATAAAATATTTAATTAGCAACATGATTTTTCATATTATCAAGGATGGTTTCTTTGTATTTTCTTCACATTTTATCTATGAAGATTCTATTAACTTACTATTATTTGGGGTAAATTATACATAGCACTACACATTGCTTTCCTTTTTCTTTCCTTTTTTTTTTGGTCTGAGATGGGATTCAAACTCAGTACCTGACGCTTTTGCTCATGGACTAACACTCTATCAACTGAGCGACACCTTTAACTCCAAGGGTTGTTTATTTCTTTTCTTTTTCTTTCATTTTTTCCCCACACATTGTTTTTCATATTATGATTTAAACCATGTTAGTACCATTATTACCAATATGTTTTCTTTAATTTTATTTTGTACATTTAAAATATTTAAGATGTAGGGCTGGGAAGGTGGCTCAGTGGTAGAGCGCTTGCCTTGCATGCATGAGGCCCTGGGTTCGATTCCTCAGCACCACATATGCAAAAAGAAAAAAGCCAGAAGTGGCACTGTGGCTCAAGTGGTAGAGCGCTAGCCTTGAGCCGAAGAGCTGAAGGACAGTGCCCAGGCCCAGAGTTCAGGCCCCACGACTGGACCCCCCCAAAAAAATATTTAAGATGTAAAGTTTTGTAAAAATTTAAAGCATAGGAAAGAATACCAGAATAGTTTTGCATTTCTTCTTTAGGTAAATATATACAATTGTTTTTCATTTAATTAACTTTAGCATTTCAAAAATTTAAACATCAAACTTTTAAGCAGCCAGGGCTATTAGTAAGCACTTTTTAATAATTTTAAGTAAATCAGTCAAATGAACTCCCTTGATAAAATAGTCTTTGATTATTATAATTTTTAATTTTAACTGCCTTAGATCACTCAGTGTTAGGGCAAAATTTAGCTTTGCCTACCTGTAGGTTTATTCTTCTGAGTTGATTCTATAATACTGTTGATGGTTGCTTTAACAGGAGATATTTACAGGTGAAAAATCCTCCTGCAATGGATATTTACATTTATAGATAATACATGCTTCATAGATAGTTCACAGATGTAGCTTTATCTGCTTATAGACAATGTTCATGGTTCAAAGGTGTCATGTGTAGGGAAATAAGACATGCTTTATGCTGCTGTTAATAAAAAGCCATTGTACATAGATAGGCACATTTTCCCCCCAGCAAAATAGGCTCTATGGCCAGGCTCACATCTACAGGCTCATGTCTATAATCCTATACTCAGGAAGCTGAGATCTGAGGATCACAGTGGTTCAAAGCCAGCCAGGACAGGGAGAGTTGGTGAGACTCATCTCCAATTAACCACCAGAAAATTGGAAGTGGAGCTGTGGCTGTAAGTGGTAGAGTGTTATCCTTGAGTTCAGGGACAGTGCCCCAGGCCCTGAGTTCAAGCCACATGACTGACCAAAAACAAGAACAAAAAACAACCAAACTAAAAAACAAACAAACAAAAAACCCTCTGTAGATGAGAACTCTAAATGATTTGATTAAACTTGGTGACAGTGGAAATAGTTGTGCTGAACTGATTGAGCCCTGCTCACAGAGGGAATCTTCTTAGAATCTTAAGTCACTTTCTGTGAGCCCCTGGCTAAAGGCCTCCAAGACTCCCCCTGCTTCACTAAAAGCAGATAAAGAATCCATTTTACTTTGAAAGAGGCTGATTCTGTTTTTCAAACTTTTTGCCAGTGTTTATTGTAATAAGTCTCAAGAATATCACGAAACTTCATCTTCTTCCTACTGGTTTCTCCTTTTCCAAGGGTGATCAAAGATGGGTATCTTTGAAGATATTAATTCCAACATACATTGAGTTCAATATATCCCATTTAATCATCAAGCTTTTACCACAGAGAGCTACCTCATTCTTTGTCAGCACTGCAGAATGTTTCATTATATAAACATGGCATTATCTATCCAATAATACACTTAATATAGGCCATATTCATTGATTCATTTTCCATTTTTATAACAAACCATGCTATCATAAATACTTGTATAAGGAAATCTTTGTAATTATACTCTATCCCTATAGAATTCCCTAAAGTGGAATTACTACTAGAAGAGTTACATACTTTCCTCTGACAGTTGCTATAACAAGCTATATAAGACTTTGTCTCACTTTATTTTCAGTTCTTTACTGAAGGGCCAAGACAGAGAGGATATGTGGAAGAAGACTACTGGGAGAGGGTGGGGAGAGGGGAGGGGAGATGGAGAGCTGAATGACTGCAATGTACTGGAAAAGAACATTGCCCCAGTGGTAGGACTGGTGCAATTCTATTTGATTAAGCTGGGCATAAAAAATGCTACTTAGAAATTGGCAGTCTCTCAAAAGAAGGCAAAGGAGGAGATAAATCTGACTTTAAAACATGGTCGGCTCAAAAATCTCCCAAGAAAATAGATTCAGGCAAATGTAAGATTGTGGTTTACCTTTAAGCAAAATGTTGCTTATAAATATCCTCTCCATTTGTGATAATGGTTTAATTATATTCCAGAGTAATACTTTGTTCCTTATTAGAGTAACTGTTGGTTAGAAATTGAAAACCAATTTGCCTAAACAATTTATTCCAGCTGTATTTGTTTATTCTGTTGGGTGTCTGTCTCTAATAAACACCTAAGTTTTCACACATCATGGCCTTCTTATTTTCAATTTATTTCTGATACAATTTAAAAAGATTTCCTGAAACCAAGAAATGAATTACTTTTCCTTTTGCCAAGAACAGACTGCATTGCAGTAGGTCCTGGAGAAATCCATTAAAAGTGCTTTAGTCAGAAGAAATGTTTTTCCAAATTAAGATAATGCAGTAGGAGAGCTATAAAACAATAAATTTAAATTTCTTATTCCAAATGTGCTAGTGTATATCTGAATGGAAATAACGTAATTTGTCTAGGTTAATAATTTAATTATTAATCTCTCCTAGGTCATTAGAGTCTGGGACAATTTATTTTTTGTTGATAGGCTCTGTTAGTTATTTAGTATTCCTTCAATTTAAGAGACAATAGTAAATAAAGTACACATTTTAAAAATATTTGTAAATCTGAATACCAAAATTATTGCCTCCCACTACACCTCAAAAAACCAAACTCAAAAGATCTTTTCAGAACATTTAAATCATAATTTAACTTAAAATTCATTTGTATATCATTTATCAGAACACTCTGTGTCTATTTGAACACAGCGAGAGATATGGAAGTGAAAGGTAAAGCTCAAAAGTGTATGAGCTGGAGTATCATGACATCACAGGGTACAGGCCTGAGGGTCTTGGCATGGTTGTACAATTCACCTGGATTAGGTATTTAGGTTAATGAAAATATTCTAGTAACAGTCACATGCCTCTTTCAAAAATTTCTTACAATACACTAAGAAGAGTGTCAGGGTGATTTATAGATAGCTCTGTTCACTTTGAAGAAAGGTCATGAACTTGAACCTATCACCTATAATGTCTCTGCATCTCACTTTACTCATTCCTAAATAATGAGGTTGGACCAGATAATTACCACTGAAAGCTTATCCAGAATACAGAAAGAGAATGGGCATTTGATAAAGACCTCTGACTGTTGTCTATATACATCATTCAGTTTGGAAATCACTAACCTTGCACATCATTATACTATCCAAATTGTGCTGTTCTTTGATGTTCTTCTTTAAAAAATTGTCTCCCTCTATTGAAACTCTTTGTACAACCATTTATAATTTAAAATGGTATAAAAATGTCTCTCTCTAAAGGAGGTGTGGGGCTTAGGAAAAGCTCAAAAAGTTTCCCTGAGTTTTGAAGTCAGACAAATTTGAGTTGGAAAGTTGACTCACATCTACTTTGTACATTTGGATGTCTGCTTTATCTTACTTGATCACAGCTTTCTTATTCATCAATAATGCATATTAATGTGTTCCTCACACATTTGCTATGTTAATTAATGTATATCAAGCTTCTAGCACATAACTGAATTTAATCGCTGGTATCTAATAATGGCTACTATTTCTATCATTTTTATCATCCTAAATTTTCCTCCTTAACTCTTTTTTTTTTAGCAAATAGGTTAGTCTAGCTCAGGATGACTTAAGGATCAGTATTTTCACTCACTACTGTGTTTCCAGAAGAGACTCCTACAGGCTATTTTCCATGGTAGGGCTGAGAGACATGTCTGAACTGTGACTGCGCTCTGGATCAGCCTCTACTCCTGACCTCATTGGAGTACAGGGAAGAGCCGTATTTAGCCAGCCTTCTATTACTATAACAAATATAAGTGGAAATGGTCAGATTAGGAAGAGAAAAGGTTTATTTGGATTATGGCATTAGAGGTTTCAGTCCATGACTGGCTTGTTGGCTCTAATGTTTTTAGGCCTCAGATGTGGGGGCCACATGGCGATGGTAAGCTGTAACTGATGCAGAAAAGCTGATCACCTGGTGGCCAGGGTGTCAGAAAGAGAGAAGGAGACAGGGCCAGGGTTCACTTCTCCTGGGCCAGACCTCCAGTGACCTTCATCTAGGCCTGACCTTTAAAAGTCCCAATACCTCCTAATTGTGCCACAATGGGAACCAAGCCCTTTTACCACATGGAGCATTGCTAGTCACTAAGATCCAAGCTAGAGCAGATAAAGACATGAAGCTTGCTTGCTTTCCTTCCCTCCCTCCCTTCCTCCCTCCCTTCCCTTCTTCCTGCCTTCCTTGCTTCCTTCCTTCCTTCCCCCATCTTTCTTTCCTTGTTTCTTTCTTTGTCTCTGTCTCTTTCTTTCCTTCATGTGTGTGCTAGTACTGAGGCTTGAACTCAGGGCTTGGGCACTGTTCCCTAGCATTTTCACTCAACAGTAGTGCTCTGTCACTTGAACCACACCTCCACTTCTTTCATGTCCTGCCTGATTTCGAACCACAACCATCAAATCTCAGCCCCTCCCACCCCCCCATCCCAAGTAGGTAAGATTATAAGCTTGAGCTACCCATGTCCTGCTGATATGAGGCATATTTTAAGATCAAATGTTTGTCTTTGAATTGCCTTGGACCAACTTTCTCTGTGGCTGGGGTGGAAGTGCAAAAATTTCAGTTCCAGAATGATGGCTGAGCTTTGTCTTAAGGGTTGACAACCAGCAGTCACTAGATACTGTCTTCCAGTGGCTGAAAAAGGAAGCTCAGTGGGAGGGAAGGGATGGCAGGGGCAAAACAAAGGAGGAGGTGACAATGCTGTAACTGTAACCCCTCTGTACAGTATTTTCACAATAAAAAACTTGTTTTTTAAAAAAGGAAGCTAAATGTCAATGCTCACCACACACACTACACACCACACCAGACACACACACACACACACACACACACACACACACACAACTGTTTGGAGGAGAAAGTAGCCCAACTTGACTTCTCTACCACCCCTTGGCAGCCATTGCTAGAGCTGGATGTTTTGTAGAGGGGGTTATGCAGTCACTGATGCCCCGATAACAAAGTTTACCTAAACGATTTGACCCCAAAGCAGGTTGGTTCCTAACATTTCCACCTCAAACCAAGGAAACAAGTAACAAGTGGAGGCTCTTGTACCATATGTCTAAATTGTTGCATATCATATCAGAAGTTTAAATCAGAATGGTTTAGCTTACTGGAATTTTAAAGGTAATTAAAAATTTTAATTACATGTATGTCACCGTAATAAATATATGATCAATTCTAGCATCAATATATTTCTAGTTGCCAAAGAGAAAAACAGTATTCAATGTCACAAAATATTTTTCCTTGTTTTTTTTTTTGTTGTTGTTGTTGGTGGTGGTGGTCATAGGCTTGCACTCTGGGCCTGGACACTGTCCCTCAGCTCTTCAGCTCAAAGCAAGGGCTCTACCACTTGAGCCACAGAGCCACTTCTGATTTCCTGGTAGTTAATTGAAGATGAGTGTCTCACAGACTTTCTTCCCAGGCTGGCTTTGAACCACAATCCTCAGATCTCAGCCTCCTGAGTAGCTGGGATTACAGGTGTGAGCTACCAGCACGTGGCTTCATAAAATATTTTTAATTTCTCTCTATCAAATATGGCAAATACAAGTTAATAAATTCCTACAAAATGAGCTCTAAAGGGAAAAAATAAAGCTGACCATCATCATTCTTAGGGAAAAAAGTAATTATATATTGAGCAAAAACTAGTCTCTAGAAAGAATATTGCTACGACTTCCTTGACAAGCCTGTCTCTAAGGGTTTGGACGACTTTGAACCCCGCACTCCAAAGCAATGTCTGTTTCCCTAAATTTTCATGGTATTTGTCTTCAATTGATTTTTCTTTTGTGAATAGAAAGCCAACGATGTTGAGGAGGTTTATTTTTAATGGAATTTATACAGTGTTCATCACAAGAGAGGGTGTGTTGATTATAGGTTACCCAAGTCAAGTAGCAGAAGAGTCCTTGTGCTCTTTAATACATCTGTTCACTGTGTGAAGCCCGCTAAGTGGAAGTGCTCATTGTAGAGGTGCAGAGCAACACTAAGCTGGTGTCTTGGATGATCCTGCAGAGGTAGGTGTCAAAAAATGCTCAATAGAACCAGGATATATCAAATGATATCCACACTATCTCAAGCAAGCACTTAATTTGGAAAACTAGTGACTAAGTGGCCAGAGTTTGTGTCTCTAAAATGGCCAATAAGATAGAGTTGTGAGGGTTCCTTTAGATGACATGATTTTGAATGGCTTTGTTGCTGATAAAAACAATTTCAGTGTTTTCACAATAAATACATGTCCTTATGGCAATGTGATTTTTTCTTCACCACTTTCCAGGTGACCCAAAGAGCAGATTCAACACTCAGTTTTCTTCCAAAGAACTCCACTTCGAACTTGCTTATCTTCTTCAAGCCTCTCATATCTTAATGCTTCTAGTATCTTTTAATATAAAGTGGAGGAAGTTATATCTGCTTCATGGGCTAAATACACTCGTTCAGAAAGTATTCAATTAATTTCATCTAAATATATATCTAAAAAGGATCCAAACCTCAGAAACACTTTTGTGACTTTTGTAATATATTTACAATTCAATAAGACTTGGATTTGTTTTTGGTACCATCATGTTTTGGACCTTGTCAGATACCTCTAATGATAGTCTCACTATGATGGGCTGGTTTAGCACCATAACCAATCAGCTGTGTCCCTTAACTGGTGAAGCTTTTAGGAAGAGGCAACTTAAGCTGAGGCTGGTTCTTGAGTTAGGCTCTACTTGAAATCTGTGGAGTTGGGATAAGCATAGAGATCTTCCCAGGAGCTACAGCAGATTAGCTTGAGGGAAAAGGAGCCTTGGGCCATGAGTAAAATGTCTCTGACTATGTATCTGAGGTATGTTCTGTAGAAAACAGTTAAAAACAACAGCAAAAAACCTTTTATTTTCTTCAGCTGCTGTTTTTTTTTCTAGTTTTGTTTTTTTTTTCTTTTCTGGGTCCTATCATTGGTGAATTCTATAGCTCCTATTAAAACTTGTAACCTGAGATTTTCTTTTATTTATGCATTCACTTACTTTATTTTTTTTACCTTCTCTAAATATTTCTAAGAAGTTGTAAAAAGGGGCTTCCATTCAACAAAGCAGTTTATGAATATTGTTCATCTTGATCAATGTTACCCTTTTGATCATCCTTGAGATTTTTTTCTGAATGCTCCTTCTGGATTATAATTCCCCAAGAAATAATTTTGAAAATATATGCATGGTTCAGAGTTACTTTTAAATTTGATATCTAGCATCAAGTATTGAACAATAATGGAAAATTTCAGGGAAAATATATTACATTTGCATCTTAATATTTTATCTCAATTGTTTAAATGTATTATTTGTCATTCACTAGTTTCCTAAAGGGATTGAGGTATCAAAATAGTGTTGACAGGTGTTTTTTTTTAAAGTAATATCAGACCAATATCTTTGGGTAAAGAAAAACTTAAGAAATTTAGAATTACCTGCTGTTACTTAAATATTTGAGTTCTAGAATCCAAAAGGGAAGAGTTCCCATTGAAACAGATTTCATACTCACCATGTGAGAAAATGGATGTGCAAATTCAGCTGAACACACAAACAAGTGCTTTCCTCTGTGAATGTATGTAAGCTCACCGAACACACCCCCATGCTTCGTCTCTTCGAGGGGACATTGCTTTTGGAATAACTCCAACTCTCTTTTTCAGATGCTGTGAGTAATAAGCATTTCTCCATTATTTTATTTTGGAGTGGTGCTTACTGACTTTGTAGTCACCATGAAGAAAACAAATTATGTTCAGCAGTAGTCTTAGATATTCCTTTCTTTTGGACTATCTTCCCCTGTTGAAGAAGTACAATCATGAGAAAACATTTATTTAGTTCCCTGTTTTACTTCTAACTCCCATGAAGATGCCAATACAGTATTTGCTACATAAATTCCTTATTGAAATGCCCACTTAGAAGTTGAAAATTGCCTCCCCAGTGCAGAAAACTGAACTCAATAATCTAAGATCCAAATTAAACATGTTTAGAAACATTTAATCAGCAGATTAAATTTCTTAATTCGAAAAAGACATCCTCATAAATAAGAATGATTTTATTTTATGCTATGTAGAATAATTAATTTACCAACTCAATTCAATGTATTAAAAATAAAGCCAAAGCCAGGGGCCGGTGGCTCATGCTATAATCCTAGCTACTATGGAGGCTGAGATCTGAGGATCTCAGTTTAAAGCCAGCCCTGGCAAGAAACTCCCTGAGACTCTTATCTCCAATAAACCACTCAGAAAACTGGAAGTGGCGCTGTGGTTCAAGTGGTAGCTCGCTGGCCTTGAGCTGAAGAGCTGAGGGGCAGCGCCCAGACCCAGAGTTCAAGCCCCACAACCGACAAAAAAAAAATAAAATAAAATGAAGAAATAAAAATAAAGCCAAGCAAACATCTTATTTATTTATATATTTCCTATGCCTGGAATTTGACCTGTTAAATTACCTACGTATTCTGGCTATATTCGATACAACAACAAATAGAAAAATCCTAACAGCCTTGGGTCTTACTCTGATTCTACATGGATGCACTCTGCATGTACACTTAGGGTCCGATGAATAATTGTGTCAGGTAGTGTTAGAAGTCTGATCTGATCCTCTAATGCCTACATTTCTGTACTTTGCTCTTCTGGCTCCTTCCCCAAGCACTTTCTGCTCCTTGGTTTTGGGGTTTCGGCGGCTAGGCTGAGAGTTCCTCTTGCTCACAGCCACCCTGAGCAGTTTCTGTGGCCACCACCCACCTGTGGGAATATTAAATGTGACTTCCTCCATCTCAGGTGTGGACAACGCTGAGTTTGACTTCATGTGCCAGAGTTCCCCTGAAGGAACAGGTTGCCACTGTGCGGAGGAACTTCCAGCACAGACCACACCCTTGTCTCCTGTGACTCACATAAGAGGGTTTCCTTCAGAATTACCAGCATAGCCGGGCGCTGCTGGCTCAAGAGGCTGAAATCTGAGGATTGCAGCAAAAACAGCTGGGTCAGGAAAGTCCTCCTGAGACTCATCTCCAATTAGCCACTCAAAACATCGGAAGTGGAACTGTGGGTCAAAGTGGTACAGTGCTAGCCTTGAACAAAAGAGCTCAGGGACGGCTCCCAGGCCCTGAGTTCAAGCCCAGTGACTGACCAAAATAATAATAATAATAAAATAATAATAATAATAATAAAATTTTTTACTTGCATATAGATTCTCTTTGTGAGATCTGCTTCTGTGAGCTGTCATAAGATTCTTTTTTTGTTTTTTTTTATGGTGAAAATACTGTACAGAGGGGTTACAATTACATGGGCAAGATAATGAGTACATTTCTTATCAAGCATTGTAGCCTCCTCCTTTGTTTCCCCTTCCTATCCCTTCTCATCCTCCTCCCCCCACCACCAAAGTTGTAAAGTTCATTTTCGGCATAACGACTTGTACATCTCATTGTTGCAATAGGTCCACATGTATCCCTATTTAAACGATTTGTTTTTCCCCTTCCCCTCCACAAATTATACCAACATCAAATACAGTGAAAGCAGGGGTTATACTGTGGGGGAGGGACATACAAAGCAACAAAGAA
>NW_012267217.1:44731100-44761960 GCF_000151885.1 Dipodomys ordii | reverse complement strand
CATTTCTTCATGTGTCTATTGGCCATCCTTCTTTCCTCTTCAGAGAAGTTTCTCTTTAAGTCTTTAGCCCACTTATTTATTGGGCAGTTGTTTCTTTGAAGATTTGTTGTTGGGGGATTTAATTTTGATTCTTAAACATTCTCTCATACAATGAAACAGGACAGAAAATTGTACTTTGATTTTACTTGTTTTCAAGTTGAGTGCAACAAAAGAAAAATTTAGATATGTTAACAACTATACAAATAGAGAAATCTCATGAGTAATGTTTTCAAGTTGAAGATGAAATAGATTGCTTTTAATTCCATTCCAAGAAAATCTTATTGGTGATTAAGAGACGTGATTATGCCAGCAATTCTGCTATGGGAGAAACTCTCTTTCAAAACAATTTTAAAGGAAAATAAAGACTGTTTTATTAAAAATTTTTGGGAACTAGTGAAATGCTCTAAAAGTGAAACCCTGGATTGTGCCTAGCATAAGAATTGAACCTATAAACTGAGGGAGAATCTTCATGAGGCTGTGAGCTCCAAGGAACAGACACGGCAGATAGTTCTGTGGTTTCCTTTAACCAAAACCCAAAGTAGTTCCAATAGTTCCAGGTCAGCACTTTATCACGTTCCATTGCATATAATTTACATTTTTGGGAACTGGCTTCTTATTAGCATATTTTAAATGGGGATATTTATATGGTTCACAAAAATCTCACACATTTCTATTGCACACTGGCTTGGTTCCCAGACTCAGAAATAATTACTATTATTAGTACTGTATGTAATCTTCCAGAGTTTCAGTATGTAAATATAAGCAGATATAAACATAATTTCTTATCTGTTCTAGTATCAGTTCAACTTGGCTGTATCTTTTAGCTGTTACTATGTAATTATTAGACCGACTCTAGAAATCCTGGACAGTGTGTTGTGATTCTTTTGGTCTTCACTTGGTCTTTTTGATAACATTCTTCTCAAGGCAGTATTAGCAGAGAAGCAATCAGGACAGCTTATACCTTTCCTAGAACACATACTGAATATTGCCTTTGTGTTTTACTTTGGTGGCAATAAATTACAGTGGATTCTGTGAATAATTTTCATGTGATATATGTTCTATAGTTGAAACTGAAATGTTCAATTCCACAGAACAGCTTTCAAGGTATTTCTTTAGTGTCCATTATTAAATGTCTTAACCTATCCTGTATATAGCAGCATTTTCTTTGTTTTAAACAAAAGGGATTAAGGGAGAACTCAAATAGTGTCATTCCTTCGAAAGGCAAAGCCAAAGTTCAGCAAAATAAAACACCAAGAAGTAGGTGTTTGAAATGGGTGTGGTTGGGTCAAGGGGGAAAGGGTAGGCAAATGAAGAGGAGCACAGGGAGAGAATGCAGACACGAATACAATGTGGATCCTATAAAATTAAGAAGAGAGAGGGAAAGAGTAGGTAGGGAAGGGATGGGTGAGAGAGTTGACAGAGATAACATGGATTGTGATATATTGTGTTCCTAAGCTGTTTTGTTAAATTTCAACTCCTTTGTACAATACTTAAAGATAATTTTTTAAAGGTGTTAATCTTAGGCAGAACGAGCAATGCTGGAAGTATCACAACAGCCACTTTCAAAACATGCTACTGAGCCATAGTAACAAAAACAGCCTGGTAATGGAACCAAAACACATATGCAAACTAATGGAATTAGAATAAAGATAAAGAAATAAGCCTGAGCAGATATTATTTGACCATCTGATTCTTGACAAAATCTCCAAAAACATGTGCTGGAAAAAAGACAGCCTCTTCCAAAGCGGTGCTGGAAAAACTAGATATCTATGACAAGGCTGAAACTAGATGTCTATCTCTTGTCTGTACAATGCTCACAAGACGTTGCATAAGATAAGGATTGAAAACAGTAGACTCAGCAGAGTACAGGTGACTGGAACCTTGGAAAAAGGAGCATAAAGACTGATCGAGATGAAATAACACACCATTATTTCTGTTTTAAGCATCCATACATCAAATCAAATGGAAAGAGCTTTCCCATGCAGATTCCAGAAATTTCCAATGGAAGGATATCTTCGTGGAATTACATTTGACACAGTTTTGGCTGCGTCTTCAAAAATGATGTATGCAGAACCTATGGTGAGAAATATAGGTCTTTAAAAAGGAGGTAGCAGAATGTTGGTTTCCATCATTGGCTATGATCTCCAACACTATAACAGATTTCAGGCAAGAAGTTTTCAAAGAGAAAATTAGAAAGATTTTTGGTGTCCAGAAGTCAAGGTGCTTTTCCTTTGTTTTAGACAAGATAGTTGTAAAGAGCCAACTTGGAAAGTTTCAATATGTTACCTTGTCCTCCCCTCCCACTATGTCTGACTCATGCTTGAGAAATACTCAACGCCAGTCCTGTGCTGACTTTCTGTGGATGACGGAAAAGAGGATGTCTTTAACTTTAGAAACGTCCTACACTCTCAAGTTGAACAAGGCAAAGTTATGTACTGTTCCCCCTAGGCCTGGGGTGAGTCATGCCAAAAGAAAGCCAGTGTGAGCTTGCGTTGCTTCTTGACCTAAAGGTTATATCGCTTAGACTTTGTGGTGTAACAGATCAGGCTTAAACTAAGTAGCCGAAAAGAGAAAATACTGATGGTTTTAGTGGTTCAGTTGTATGGTTATTCTGTGATCAAATGGCAGTTTGTCGGTCTGAACTGAAAGGATGGTTTGATGCCCGGAAGTTTGTGAGCTGTTGCAGGAGTGGGTGTCTCATTTTTTACCTGGTGAACAATTTCAAAGAGGGTGCTTTCTCGATGCCCCTCAACTGCTTTTTAAGATGTTTACCTATACAAGTGTTGTGTGTGAGTGGCATATTTTAGTTCTTGGCTATTTATACCTTTGTTAATACTGTTAACAACAATGCTAATTACAATAAAGTTAACTGTATTTGATATTTTAGTCATTTTATTTGAATTAAATGATCACTATTTAGATAATGTCATAAATAATTATGAGAAAGAAAACAATTTTCAGTTTATTGAAGTTTAAATAGACTCATACGGGTTTATATACTTATTTTTTACTTTTTTTTGTTAGTTGTACTTGTAGCTTGAACTTGTAGGTGGGCAGGCTGCTTATACCAAACCTTCAAGAGTGTTTAGTCTGCCTCCCATGAAGCAAGTGAGGTAGGATTGAACTTCAATACATCTAAGAAATTTTTTTAAAATCACAATATAAATTGGTGTTATGTGAATAAATAAAAACGATGACAATGTGGACATGAATTTTGAGGGACAACCAAGGGATAAAGTTGGAGGAAAAATCCTTACAGAATAGACAAGCCTCATAGAAGTACACGGTGGGGCTTGTACATTGCTGTGGCAAAAAAATCACATTGCTGGCGACAGGCACGTTGGCTAGAAAATGGTGTTATATCCTACGGATGGAGATATATAAAAAAAAGAGAGAGTTGATGTAGAGGTTGATGTAGAAGTGTAGAAGGTTGATCTTCCAAGACAATTGGACAAGTAATTTTCTTTTCTTTTCTTTTTTTTTTTTGGTTGAAGCCAAAGAAAAGCCATTGTGCCTAGTTCATAATGCATTAATGTAATAAGGGGAAAAAAATAGCCCAATAGCACCATTAGAGCCCCCAATCACCCCTTAGACCAATATACTGGGAGGCCAAATACATCTGAAGATCAATGTTCTTCACTGTGTTTTAGGATTTAGATTGTATCTTCATCTTCAGAATCCTTTCTGTAAGGGTAAAAATAATGGTTTTTATTGAAAAATTTGGATAAATATCTAATTCATGATCTGAATTGGAACAAATTTATAGTCTTAGATATCTGCTTGGTTTCCAGGGAAGAAGGGTGCTGTGCTGGCTTTCCCTGCTTGCCAGAGTCACAGCAAATGACCTGGACAAGGAAAGCCTTGATTTTCCAAGGGGAAACCAATAGAAGCAGTAGTATCTGCTGCCTGGATCACTGGTGCCATCTACAGGTCAGATTGGAGAAATACACTTTTTGGCTTTGTCAAAAATGGGTGCTTTTTGGGTTTATTTTTGTTATTGGTTGTTGTTTTTCTGAGGTTTTGGGGGCCAGGGGGATACTGGAAAAAATATTTTGGCAGTTATGGGCTTGAACTTGAGTCCTGACACTGTCCCTGAGCACTTTTGCTCCAAGCTAGCATTCTAACACTTGGAGACACACTTCCACTTTTGGTCTTCGGAAGATTAATTGAAGATAAGAATCTCATGGGGTTCCTACTTGGGCTGGCTTTCAACTGCCATTCTCAGATCTCAGCCTCCTGAGTAGCTAGAATCACACGTGTGAGCCACCAGTGCTCCGTACTACTGTAAAATTTTGAACACCGGGCCTCACACTTGCTAAGTAGGCATTCTACCACTTCAAACATACCCACAAACCCTTTTTGCCTTGTCTCAGTAGGAACTCACATTTATCTAGGTCAGAATGATCCAGACGATTCTGTTTACCTCTGTTAGCTGGGATGACAGGTGCACACCATACTGCTGGATGAGCCAAAGGTGCTCTCACTAGTATTTTGCTCAATGTTGAGTTTAAGTCTCTATCCCACTGATCAGTTTGGATTAATTGCAGGTGTGAACCAAAGTATTTGGCTCCACACCTAGTCCTTTTTTTTTTTCACACCTCCTTCTTAAAGCACCAAAATGAGTATGTTCTTTTGCCAGGGAGCTTCTTTATAGGCCATGCTTCACATTATTAGCATGAACAATGCAAAGACTAAGTTCAGTAGCTTGGCATTGAGTATTTTTTCTCTTTGGATGTGGTAGGTTTTAGGAGGCTAGGTTGGTGATCACATGGTGGTGATCACAGGGAGAAATGATTTTTTTTCATTTTGTAGCATAGTTTTTTTTCTCTTTTTAAATTTACAATCTTCAAATAGTTGCATAAGAGGGCTTCAATTTAACATATGTATATCTTGATCAATGTCAACCTTTTTCATCCTCCATCTCCATCCATCTCATCAACTCTTCTAGTTCTATTTTCATGCATGCACATTGAAGATCATCACTGCAGTTGTCCAATACATGTGCATTTGTTTTCTCCCTCCTGTTAGGCTGCACCCCAATTCAAGATATGTGTCAGCTTGTGGTATTCATTTTGATGAAAGGTGTTAATTGTTCAAAAATACTACACCATGGAGCTTTACCACACTCTAGTCAGTTTGAGATCATATTATATGTATATTATATATTCTACCATCTACATATGAGAAAAAACACACAGTTTGTCTTTACTGAGCCTCACTCAGTATGCTCTTTTTCCCTATGTCCATCATCTTTCCCTGCAAATAATATAATGTACTTCTTCCCGATGAACCACACTTCCTTTATCCATTCATTCCTTGTAGGACATCTGGAGTACTTTCATAACTACCATAAATTATGCTACAGTGAACAAAGATGTTCAGATAGCTAAATATCTTGACTTCTCTTTCAGATAGTGTTCAATAGTTGTAGCATTGTATCATATGGTAATCCTACTTTTATTCTTTTGGGAATCTCCATACGGACTTCCATAGTGTTTGTAAATTACATACCTACCTACAGTGTGTTAGGGATCCTTTTTTCTAAGTACTCCCTGGGATGTGTTGTTCTTGATGATGACCATTCTGACTTGAGATGAAATCTCAGTATTGCTTTAATTTGCATTGCCTTTATAGGTGTGTATTGCCTACTTCTAGTTGTTCTGAGAAGTTTCTGTTCCGTTCCTTTGCTATTTATTGACCAAATTATTTATTCCTTTTGGATTTAGGTGTGTGTGTGTGTGTGTGTGTGTGTGTGTGTGTGTGTGTGTGTGTGTGTGTGTGCCAGTTCTGGGGCTCTAACATAGAGTCTCATATTCTTGCATGGTTTTTTTTGTGCACCACTGGTATTCTACCATTTGAGCCACATTTTTAGTTCTGGTTTTTTGCTGGTTAACTAGAGATGAGAGTCTCTGGAATTGTCTGTCCAGGATGATTTCAAACAGATCCTCAAATCTCTGCCCCTGAGTACTTAGGATTATAGAATGAATCACTGGCACCTAACAGGGAGATTTAGTTTTTTTATGCTCCCTGTATGTTCTGGTTATTAGACGCTTGTCAGAGAGGTGTCTTTCCAGCTTGGTGACTTTGCTATGCAGAAGCTTTTCAGCTTGATACAATCTGATTTGTCAATTCTCTCTCCTATTTCCTGAGCCACTGGAGTTCTATTCAAGAAGTTTCTGGTTATGCCAATAAATTTTAGCATTTGTCTTACTCTGAAAAAAATCAAGTAACTATATATGTATACAAGTATGCATTTATTTATAAATACATAAATTATATATTTATCTATCATTATTGTCTAAAAAACAAAAAATCTTGTTTCTCCCTTAACCCATCCCATACTAACCTAATTATTCTAAAAAGCCAAATTACTTCTAAGTTGTTGTCCTGATAGTTCTGAAGAACATTTCTTCAACACTTCCTTATCTATCAGTATTAACCATATTCTATTGCTTCATTGTATTTCCTCCTCTCAGCACTAGTCAGCCCCTCGGGTAATCAGCTCAGCAAAGTTGGTAATCATGTTGTGCTTGCCATCTTTACCCTTGCCCTACTTTGTTCGAACATTTCTGGGAAGTTGAGAATGTTTTTCTTCAACTTTATTATAACAACTTTGATCAAGTTGTTGTTGATGGGTTTTTGTTTTTGTTTTTGCCAGTCCTGGGGCTTGAATTCAGGGCCTGGGTACTGTCCCTGAGCTTCTTTTGCTCAAGGCTCGCACTCTACCACTTGAGCTATAGTACCACTTCCAGCTTTTTCTGTTTATGTGGTACTGAGGAATTGAACCCAGGGCTTCATGCATGCTAGGCAAGCAATCGACCACTAAGCCACATTCCCAGCCCCTATGATCAAGTTTTTATGATCATTTTTGCCTAATAATAAACACCATGAAGTTACCATTATATATACTACATTGAAGCAACGCTGTACATTGCAAAGCCAGGGGTGATACCACGTGACCTGGTCACTCTTTTATCCATGGGTATCACACATCCACATTATTAGATGGAAAACTTTCTACTGTACACATGGCTTATCCTGTTTTTACACTGAGATAATTTTCGATATTTTTCAAGATTTTTGGAATGGATTTTGCTGATGTCTCCAATCTCTTGTCATTTTATACTAATTTGTAGCTTTGTATCTTTACCACCATTTTGATGGGATTCCCTATGGGAATCTGGATTAAACAAATGGTTATTGGGTGGCACTGTAAGCTACATAATGCTTACACGGAAACAAAATAAAGAGAAGATTTTGAAAAGAAGAGAATACCTATCATAAGACTTGAAGTCCCTCCGTTATTTCCAAATCTGGAACCCAGGGTAGAATAAATTAATTTTCTAAAATTATACAAACAGTAAGTGTTAGTATAGAACAACAGTAGCCCAAAGTTCTACTGTGGTAATTCTTGCTTCTTACCTGATGATGGTTGATTTTAAGAATAACTGATGGGGGCTGAGAAGGTGGCTCAGTGGTAGAGCACTTGCCTTGCATGCTTGAGGCCCTGGGTTCGATTCCTCAGCACCACATAAGCAGGAAAAAAAGCTGGAAGTGGTTCTATGGCTCAAGTGGTAGAGCGCTAACCTTGAGCTGAAGAGCTGAGGAACAGCGCCCAGGCTCAGAGTTCAGGTCTCCCCCCCCCAAAAAAAAGAATATCTGATGCTGAGTTTTGCTTAAAAGCTAAAATTTGGTTAGTCAAGTCAATGGATTTAGTAAGGTATTCTGGTTTTTGTTGTTCTGATTCTTGCCTTGCTTTTGCTTCCTTTTCCTGCTTATACTTATCTAAGAAGAGCAGGAAGAAGCTGGAGTCTCTGTACTAAGCAAACGTCAAAAGTACCAGAGTAGGCAGTTAGGAAGGCAGCTCAGTGGTAGAGTGCTTGCCTAGCATGCACGAAGCCCTGGGTTCGATTCCTCAGCCTCACATACACAGAAAAAGCTAGAAATGGTGCTGTGACTCAAATGGTACAGTGCTAGCGTGAGCAAAAGAAACTCTGGGACAGTGCTCAGGCCGTGAATTCACACCCCAGGACTGCTCCCCCTTCTCCCCCCAAAACAGACTAGTAACAGAATAAGTTTGTAGCTAACACAGCTTTTCCTTTCCAATCAAATAATTTGTTTAACATCTTATTTAATGGAATAATTGAATAGTCGAATTTTAAGCAAAGCTAGTGGTAACTCTTAATTTCTCATTTTTCTTTTTCAAAATGTAAAGTGTAAGTCTGAATTGGTTTACCAAAGGAAACAAAATAATTAGCATATAAGCTCACAATTTCCTTTTCACAAAATGAACTGGCAAGGGATATAGTACAATACATCTGTGTTTGGGCCCTTTTTATTAAACTGGAGAAATGAAAAGGATGTTAAACAATCGACTGCTTCATTAATACTGATGAACTTGGGTGATTGGTAGATTTTGAAGAGCAAAGTAAAAATTACAGATTTAGACTAGCACTACTTTTCAACCGATTCTGTAGAAAGAGGTCAAAATTCCTTTTCCATTGTTCTTTTTCTCTACTATCATTATCATGTTTTTGAGATGGTATGTTCACAGTGAATGCTGCCTCATCATAAATTTGTTATAACCAAGTAACTCTATAATCCAGTATATAGAAGCATTGAGAATTACCTATCTTCCTGAAATAGGTCAGCAACAAACCACTGGTAGAATCAGAGCTATATAGAAAATGTTTGGGTCAGGGTTTCATTTTCATTCTAGTCAAAGTATTTTAAAGCTTCTCTTAAAACTTCTTAAAAACTGGATTACTTAGCAAGTTTAACTTTTTTAAACATTTGGGAATGTAGCAGGTATCTTTTATTGTTGTTGATTAGTGGTTTAATTCAATTGCAGTCAATTCACATTGAATATACTTCACATGATTTAATTTAACTTAGTACACATTCTGCTTCAGTAAGAACTCTGAGTTCTGTATGTTTTCTTTTCTTTTTGTCTTGTTTGTTCCTTTAATCTGTCTTCGGGCACAGAAATGGAGGGACAAAGAATGAACAAATGCAGCCAAGGTACTCACTAGATGCTATGTTGAAAATGAACTGTACAACTTGTAGGTGGGGACAGGAAGGGAAACCTGGGAGACATCCAGGAAGAGGTGACACCATTCAAAAAGAAATGCACTTTTAAAGAGACTTGTGTAACTGTAACCTCTCTGTATATCACCTTTACAATAACAATAAACAGTTTTCTTTTAAAATAGGACTGTGTATACTTAAAAAGAATAAACTTTGCCTCTTCTTGGAAGGTAGGCACTGAAGTTGTGGCTGAACTTGTTGAGAATTGTACCATGGAACCTCACTGGGAGTAAGTTCCACTGGTTGTTCCACTTGTCAACAAAACACAATAGGATCCAGTGTGTGTGTGTGTGTGTGTGTGTGTGTGTGTGTGAGAGAGAGAGAGAGAGAGAGAGACAGAGACAGAGACAGAGAGACAGAGAGAGACAGAGAGACAGAGAGAGTGTATGTGGGAGGGAAGGGGAGGATCAACCAAACCAAACCAAACACAAACCCCAAAGCCAAACCAAAATCAAAACAAAAAGCAGTCTCTCTGGACTGGAGAAAAGTCCTTTCTCCTCCAAGCAGAGACAACCCAACCATCCAACCAGCTGCAAAGTTGTTTACAACAATCAAATGCACTATGGCAAACAGGGCAGTACAGAGAGCTTTTGGGGCTGATGGATAATCAACGAGTTTTAGCACATCCCAAACACACAAAATTTATTTACATAATTTTGCTAATATTTCCTAAAAATATGACTGCTTTTCTCTACTACATTGTAAACTAGTAGAGATTATAGTGTCAGTAACAAGAGGCGTTAAACTCCATGAGATGTCCACAAATGATATTTCTTATAGTTTTAAATTTTCATTTATCAAGTTAATAATAATAATCATCAGAGTAAAACAGTTAAAAATAATCAGATTTATCAGTAGATGGTGCTATATGTCCATTTAAGGTAAAATTTTCCACATCAGTTAATGAATTGTTTTTTAACAGGTATATAACTTATCTGTAAGAAATTTTCAAAAGTATTTACAAATTTCAGACATATTTGGCAACCTAAGCGGATTTTAGTTGAACCATAAAAATAAATTGCAAGTAGTATCGGAAAGTCCAGTACTCTGTGTCTCCAGTTGGGATGAGAAGTGATGGTAGAAATTTGGAGAATATAAATATATATATTTATTTGCATAACCTGGTGACATCTGACTATAGACATGCAGTATTCTATGCTGGGAATATTGCAAGGCAGTCATACATGAATGTGTCTTTTTTGTCCTCCAGTTTACAAATGCACAGCCTGCATATCAGCAACCCTTACTTATAAGCATGGGCACTGTATCACTGCACTACTAGTTGAGTTTGTTCTAGTCATTTTGAGCACTGTGCAAACCAATTCCAGCTTTTAGATGTGTTCTCAATGTGACCTGGGTTAACAGAATTTCATGGCTGCTTTTTAAAAATAAAGTCTTGACATGAAGTGGAGACCTGATCCCTGGTCACTGCACTCTGTAACCCCTTTACTCTCCCCATTTTTGATTCCAGGAAAAGCATGCCTTTTTCAGTTCGGTACCAATAAGGAACAAGGGAAAAAAACTACTGAAACACAGCATGGCAACATAATCAGATTGTGTGTCTATGCAAAATTATATACAATTTTATATATATACATATATTTTTAAAATAGTGTGTTGTTAGCAGATTAAAAACAGCCACATACATCAGCAACAATCATCTTAAATGATTTTTATTGGCAGCAATTAATGAACTGTTGAGCATCATAGGCATTTATGTTTTTGTTGTCTAAATATTAGTTTATAATATGTAAGATGGTGTCATACTAAGTGGCTCTAGAAATACCATATGATTTTTAAAGCTTAATTATTTTCATAAGTGTAACCGTGGGGCATGACTTACAATGAAATTCATCTGCCATTCCTAAAGAGGAATGCTCTCCTGTCTCTACACTAGTTTGTGGTATCTTTAATTTATGTCGTTAACTCTCTTTCCATTTTAGTAATATTGAAGAACTGTAAATTTACTTCCATTCCTACAATTCTCTAACATTAATTAAAAAATGATAGAGGGCTGGGAAGGTGGTTCAGTGGTAGAGTGCTTGCCTTGTATGCATGATGTCCTGGGTTCGACTCCTCAGCACCACATAAACAGAAAAACCTGGAAGTGGTGCTGTAACTCAAGTGGTAAAGTGCTCGCCTTGAGCTGAAGAGCTGAGGAACAGTGCCCAGGCCCAGAGTTCAGGCCCCACAATTGACAAAAAAAAAAAAAAAGAACACTTTCTTGGCATCAAACTTTAAATTTTTCTTTAAATCCAGATGGCTTTTGAAAATATAAATTTCAATGAAAAGTCGCAGAAATTGACTTTCAATACAAAACCTTATTGCTGAAATAATATCAGCATATATAAACATTATTCCTTGATATACTTAAATAGACTCTCACTAGATTTCTTAAGAAAACTGAAATCCCACTATCAAAATTGAGCATTAGAGTAAGCCTTTAATTTAGAAGACCAATCACCTGGTCAGAATGTAATACATTTCGATTGGCTGGTTTATGATTTTATATATTTATTGTAATTCATAGATAATACTTTTTGGTTCATCCTTTTCAACAGAATTTAGAATTTGTACTAGACCATTTCAAAATGTAGTAACAGTCACATAGCTTTTTAACAGTTTCTCCATAAGATGGCGTTCTATTCCTACAAAATATTTATATTTCCCATTTCACAAAGCTTAGCATTATGTAGTCAAGTGTTCTGCTAGGTTACAGCTACTACTTCAAAAACTATTAGAAAACAGTTAATTAAGAAAAATGTATGATAAATCCATTATTTAGAAAGTATCAAACTTCAAAAAGGAACAGTAAGAAAATACATTTATGACAAATACATTAGCTTCTGGTGAGAGTCCTGATCTCCTATTCAACCTAAGAGTCACGATAGACAATGCATGTGTAAATGGCTGTGATTGTGTATGAGCACAAGTTGGGTGATCTATGCACTGTAATTCATTGAGCCTTGATGTAAGTCACATATGAAAGTCAGCTGCTGTGTTGTCAGGAAACTGTTTCCTGACCCCAAACTGGTGCTTACAGGACATGGAAAGTCTCCAGGGTGCACTTGCCGTGTTTAGCTGGTGGCATTCATTTCTTCTGCATTACCCTTTTTCCTTAGTGTGGGTAAAGACTGAGACTTCCTTTAACCCACGGACTACGGTAAGGTGATGGTGATGTGGTGATGTTGTTACAGCACATGTTGTGATGGCACTTGCTCTCCTGGCTGGCACAGTGGGTAAGCGGTCTTGTTGGGGGAAGTCCTCCTATAGAGCAACAGAGGGTAGGACCCACAAAACCATGAGAAAAATAATTTATGACATTTCAAGCTGTTACGTGCTATGCAAAAATAGAAAATGTGCATACTGTATTTTCACTTGTAACTGTCATTTGTCCTTTTGTACTCCTGGTGATTTTGGAATGAATGATTCATAGTATGTATGAGCAATTTTATAGATAATTTTGGATTGTTGCAATGCAGTTGCTCTCTCTTTTATATATATATATATATATATATATATATATATATATATATATATATTTCTGGCAATTGGCTAGAAATCACTATAGATGCCAGCAAGAACCTGAGGTGCTCCTAGACTTCCTACTGCTCAGTAGATCCTACTATTGCTATCACAGGAGGCTGTCAAGTTGTTACTGCCTTTCCTAACTTTCCCCAGTTTGCCCGCCTTCCTTTCTCCCTCCCTCCCTCCCCTTTCCTTTTGCTATTTCCTCTCCTCTCTTCCCTTCCTTTTACCTTCTTCCTCTCTCCTTTCAGTCACTTTCTCTCTTTTTTGTACTTTTTGAATTTTCTGCTCCCTCCGTTCCCCTTCTCTCTCCTCTTCTCCCCCTTCCCTCATGTATTCTATTCTTTGTTATTGTTTACTCCTCTGTTACTGATTTTTTAATCCCACCCTGGCCATAGACTAAGATGACTTGAATACTCATTTCATCCTACTATTGTAGAACTTAGTCACCTGATTTTATACTAATTTAATGAGAAATTTTTTTCGTTGTGCCTCATTGAATGATAGAGAGAATAGCTATTGGATACATACAAGTCTATAAACTACTTATTTGTAATGACTGGTTTTAAAAGAATACACAATAGGATAATTCTTTCTTCATTATTTATTGCTTATTTGTCATATTTTCTGGATCAAAATTTTGGGTTAATTTGAATTGCAAGTAAATTTCAAATTAGTTCATATTAGTTCTAACTTAATTCCACACTTTTGTATTCCTGACATGTTTTACTTTTATTTTTTTGTTATCCATTCAGAGTTTTCTTAGAAAAATTCTAGAACTAATTCTCAATGTCTTTGAGTCTAACAATATATTTAGAAGAATTAAGGTTTATTTGAATGATTAATTTGCAAGTTCTTAGTCTTCTGTATTGTTTTCTGAAATAAACTCTTATAAGTTTTAAAGTAATTATTGACAGTTCCAGAGTAATCAAACTAATTAGAATTTCTAAGCAGATTTATTCTCAGAATTTATTTTAATGATACTAAACAATGATTAACTCACAGTGAACACTATTGTAACTTAAGGCCTTTTTGATCCTGAAAGTGAACACATACTTCAATGTATTATTTGCTAAGAAAAAGTACCCTAATAACCTCTCCCTCAAATTATTTGCACTTGTTTTTGCATATATGCTTATAAATTAATTTCTGATTATCATAATAAAAAATCACATAGTTGTAGAAGTGTTTATATGTTAACTATTTGGATAAAAAAATCAGAGACCCCTTTTTGAAGACATGTAGAGATTCCTATGAATAAATTGCTCATCATGTTTTATTACTTCTGATCTCTATTACTCTAGGATTGCTTCATTTCCCTGTCTCTACAAACCAGTGTGACTTTCATAGTCCATTCACTGTCCTGTAGCAACTCAGTGATTACTCACATAGGCAACCAAAAAGCTAACACTAAGTGGAATCAGATGACATATAGAAGGAAAAAAAACCACTTTCAACTGGATTGCTCTAGGATGAAAGGCTATTATGGGTACTTCACTCTCTACTTCATACACTGGTACAGGCACAGGTACGCTCCTCTGTAGGACCATACATTCTGAGCCCATGACTGGTCATGTGTGATTTCTTTCCTTCCTTCCATCTTTCCTTCCTGTACCAGGGTTTGAACTCAAGGCCTTTCTGCTCATGGCTAGCACTCTACCATGCCTCTGGTCTTGCATTTGTGCTGGTAAACTATAGATGGAGTCTTATGAACTTTTATGCCAGTGCTGGCTTTGAACCCTGATCTCAGTCTCATGAGTAGCTAGGGTTATAGGAAAGAGCCATCTGTTTCAAGCCTAGTAAAACTATTTTTTTGATACTGTTCCTGAGTCACCAGCAGGCATAAGTGTTTTGCTATTCTGATGTACTGTTACCTTCTATATGGTTTGGTAACTTTTTATTTGGGCCATTACATTAGAGGGTAAGCTCTTTGAGAATAAGCAGTACTATAATGTTGGGAACTTCACTGATTCATTTGTTCAATTAAAAGAACAGTCACAGAGAGCTAAAAGGAGGGGTCCAATGTATCTATTCTTTTAATATGAACAAATAAACATATGTATTGTAAATCTTTTCTCCAACTTAGGTATTGGCATTGCAAGAGCTAAACACACTAATATATAGCTTATTTATATAAAACTCCCAACATTTACCTCTGTTGTTTTACTACCTGAATTACTTCTATTTATACTAAGCAAATTTCAGAATTACCTGGAGGATTTATAGTCATTAGATTTCCCCAGTTGTTGAAATAGGCAATTGAGCCAAAATACTATCTTTGCACCAAAATTGTGTGTCTTTTAAAAAAATTCTAAGGGGCTGGGAAGGTGGCTCAGTGGTAGAGCACTTGCTTTGCATGCCTGAGTCCCTGGGTTCGATTCCTCAGCACCACATAAGCAAAAAGAAAAAAGCTGGAAGTGGCGCTGTGGCTCAAGAAGCAGAGCGCTAACCTTGAGCTGAAGAGCTGAGTGACAGCACCCAGGCCCAGAGTTCAGGCCCCACGAGTGGACCCCCCCAAAAAAATTCTAAAACCACAACAGGCAGTATCATTTTATTCACTTGTCTATCTTTCCCAAACCCTATTGTTTTTTAGAATTTCTTCTTTTTTGAAAAATTCAGTTCAGTGTAGATTTTATATCTTGCCAAAATTCTATTAATATTTGTTCCTCCCAGGAGTTTATTATGGCAAATACATTCTTTATTATACATTTCTAGACATAATTTAAATGTTATATGACATTAAACAGCAGTGAACTTTGAAGTTGGAAAGAGCATAAAGTTTGTACAAGAATCTTTTTTATTGTGTGTTGGACAAAATTCAACCAATCCTAAATAAATAATTACACTATGCATGAGAAGAAATGGGAAGGGTTAAAACTATTGAATGACCCTGTTAAGTTATACACATGATTCAAGATGAGCTCTTGAAGTCATTAGCTGATGGGAGATGGACTGCTAAGATACTCTTTAGAGCAAGTGCTTTATGAAGTGTAAGAACACTAAGCTAATATTTTCATATACTCTTGGCAGTCATGAATGTTGAAGAAGTTTAGTGTTTTTTAAAAAGTTCAACTAATATGAACTGACTTATGAGGAATAAAAATCTCTGTGTATAATCAAAGGGCTGCTGACAGATGGCTCTGTGGGTTTGATAGCCTGGCTGACAAGGAGCCACTTGAAATACACTCAGAACAGCTGTGGCTGGCTTTTCAGAGGACTCAGAGCCACCTCTTGTCACAGCACACAGTGTACCACCATCACACACCAGTCATGCCGAGAGGTTTGCCTTCGTACAGTTTCCATGCATTTCTTCATAAGAGATTTGGATTTCTAAGGTACGAGCACATGATAAGATCCAAGAGATTCTTTTTTTTTTCAGAGAAAAAGAGGATATAATTCTTTTCTCAGAAAGTTATTCAAATAAATGAGCCCCGTCTAACAGAATGAGTTGCATTCCCATGATCTTAAAAAAAAAAATTACTCATTTCTTTAGAATGACACAAATCCTCCTAACAGCTGAAAAGATGGTGTTGATTTTTTAATAGGGGGACTTATTTTGTTGTTCAGTCAAGTAGTTTTAGTTCTTAAGGTACAAATTAGGGATTAGTATCAGAGAAAAAATGTAAGGTAAGTTTACTTGAGAACCCACCTCAAAGAATAACACCACTTTAATCTTAGTGGATTGAGTAGAATTACGTCATAGTAATTTACTCTATAAGCATCAAAATAGCTGGGATATTTTAAAAAGTGACTGAAATATTGAAGGGATGACATAGATAAGACGCATCATTTTGGTGACTATTTGATTATCTTCATCATTGGTGAACTGTGATTTATGAGAAATTATTTGGGGTTGTCAGTTTACTGAAAGAGTCTACAAAATACAGGATTGTACTTTTCTAGTTAGTATATAAACTGGTGTCTTTTATGCCTTACAAAATCCTAGATTATTAGAAATAACACCACCTCTGATGCTCTTATGCTTCTCTAAAATTTGCTTGTATCTTCATGAAGTTTCTGAAGGAGCTGACCATCTGTCCGAGATTCAGAAACAATGAAATATGATTTTAGAGGAATGCTGTATCCTCATTTCATCATTTGCTTTTTTTTTTTTTTACAATTTTTCTCTCTTTCATATGTGCATTAAAATTGAGAATAAAAGGTGAAATTTATAGAGAATACTATTCCAAATTGAAATCCCCATGTTTTTTCATCTTCCATTTATTAAGCGCCAGCACCATTGACTTCAGATAGGTAGTAACTGGGATTGTCCTAATCTCTGCATCCCCAGTCCCTGTGCCCTCTGTTGGCAAGACTGGGTTGTGGAAGAATGTTTTAGCATTACAGGAATTACCAGCAGCGGCTCTCATGTACCTTTCCAGAAAACTTCTCAGCAATGACAGCCAGTAGAGAGAGACAGACAGGAAAGGAGGAAGGGTAAGGAGAGAGGAAATAGGGTAGAGGATAGAGGAAAGAAGGAGAGAGGAGAAGGAAAGGAGTAAAGGAAGGAGAGAAGGAGAGAAGGGAGAGACCAAGACAAGACAAACCCTTTAAAGACCCTTTATGTTTAAACCATAACAGACAGTTTCTAATAAGGTTTAGTATTCTTTTATCATCCAGAGGCATGCAGCCACAAGACACGGCTGGAGTGGAAGAGCATTTATATAGTAAGTGCAAGGCATGGATTCAAACCTCCCCTGTCCAAAAAGAGAAAACAAAAAAAGCTTCTCTGTTTCTTGAGGAAGTGTAATGAACAATTGCTGGGTTTGAACACTGAATATAAGAAACATATTGGAAGTGGATATATGAAAATATTTCAGAAGCAAAAACTTGGAAGTCACAGATAGGGAGGACAAATACATAAAATCTATGGTTGGAAGAGTTGGTGTTCAGAGTCAAAAGATAATTATTAGAGCAGATGGAATCATTTGCTATAGCATTTGAATGGTTGAATTGCCAACTTATTTTTTCTAGGACAGATTTCGTTGATTCTAATAACATATATATTTTTAATGTTAAGAGCTGACATCAAATAAGAGGTTTCTTTGGTGAACAAACTCTTGTGGCTTGTTAATCACTAAAAGTAAGGATATTAAAAGTATGAACATGGGTAGCAACATTTCAGAGTATCTACCATACTTAAATAAAATCAGTACTTTATGATTGTATCTTAATATAATCCACTTGATATATGGTTGTATGATATATGATTATATCTTAATCAGTCCACATAAGGACTGATCCTTAAGTGGATTCAATGCAAACATTGCCCATCAAGTTCTGATTGGCTGGTGCTAACTATAAGAGTAATTTGAAGCCGGGTGCCAGTGGCTCACACCTGTAATCCTAGCTACTCAGGAGGCTGAGATCCGAGGATCACGGGTCAAAGCCAGCCTATGCAAGAAAGGCTGTGCGACTCTTATCTCCAATAAACCACTAGAAACCCGGAAGTGGTTCTGTGGCTCAAGCGGTAGAGTGCTCACCTTGAGCTGAAGATCTGAAGAGCAGTGCCCCGGCTTAGAGTTCAAACCCCACGACCAACCAAATAATATAATAATAATAATTTGATAGTACCTGTGATGCAGTCCAAAGCAGTAGTCTCCAACCTCCTGTTACACATGGGAAATTCGGTAAATCCAAAGAGAGATGTGTTCTAGGTGGAACATATACAATAGAGTTCAGGAATGCATCACCCTAGGGGAAAGATTGTATCTCGACTCTGAAATGCATACCTTTTTGAGTTGAATAAATCCACTAGATTTATAAATCCAAAAATAATTCTTAAGTTCTTTAATCCACTTAATAAAGCCATTAGACATAAGAATGGCCTGGAGGAGCTCTTTGGGCTTTGGCACTGGTGGAAGTATGAATGGGTATAACTCTCTTATCTCAGGGTCTAGATGAAAGAAACAGATTCCTATTAAACTTAATGGTAAATTATGGATACCTTACCACTGATCTCTTTTTTTCTTATGTAAAATAGTATTAGTAGTATTGACCTCAGGATATTGAAATGTACTAGAAGAGCACTCTAAGAGTTATAGAGCAGCATTCAGATTGTATTAATATTCTGGCCTCATATAATATTGTCATCAAATGAAAATGAAGCAATTTTTCCTATATAGTATTCCATATTATTCTCACATATATTGTTCCAGCTTTGTGTTCTCAGATTACTTTTTTGGGTGTCCGGTCGTGGGGCCTGAACTCTGAGCCTGGGTGCTGTCCCTCAGCTCTTCAGCTCAAGGCTAGCACTCTACCACTTGAGCCACAGCGCTACTTCCGGCTTTTTTTTTCTGCTTATGTGGTGCTGAGGTATTGAACCCAGGGCCTCATGCATGCAAGGCAAGCGCTCTACACTGAGCCACCTTCCCAGCCTGACTACTTCTTTTTAAAGCTAGTATATAACTTTTGATTTAATTTTTTCTACCTACCTTTTTACAACAGGCTCTGACAACCAATCTAATGACGGTGAATCAATCACTCAGTTCAATGGTTAATTTTAGGGCTTTGTTTAATATCAGTTCAGTTAATATTTCATTTCCACATGTTTAGTTGAACTATAGACTATATTAAAGGATTACTCAGACTTTTGGTTGAGGGACAAGATATTTTCTTTACTTATAGTCATTTCCACTTCCTTCAGACTTCAAGATGAACAAAACATGAAAGAACTCATCTGAAGGCTTTCTTCATCCTTGATTTTTACTTAAAATGAAAAAGTAAATATGCTAAATTTTATATCCCTAACCTTTAGTTTATAGCTAAAGTTTAGATTCCCTTCAAGCTGCTGGCTACAATCCTCTTGTGATTCCTTCGTATTCTGACATAATATTTTTTAAAAATCTCCTCATTCTTCTAGCTTCCATGAAGATTAAGTCTGTTTGCAAAGAGTTTTAACAAATTCAACCAATGGGAAAGTTAAACCCAAGCTTGTCAAGATAAGCAGGTAAGATCTAGGAGACTAAAGTTGTTTCATTTATGCTTGTTTTCTCTTGTAAGTCAACTAATATTGGAAATATCTGCTATTTTCCCTCACTGATGTTTGTTCTGTTCTAAATATAAACACTTCTTCCCCCCCCCACAATATCTTATTTATAAGAAGAAAGCTAAAATGAAATTGAATTTTATTTGTACTTTCAGTAGATTCAATCACAGTTCATATTCTTTGGGGGTAGGACAAAGGGTGAACAAATGCAGTAGTGATACTAGACATTATGTTGAAAATGAACTATAAATTTGTGGAGGAAGGGAGGGACGGGAGAGGAAAACTCGGAGAAAATGAGGGAAGAGGTGACACTGTTCAAAAAGAAATGTACTCAATACTTGGCTTAGGTAACTGTAATCCCTCTGTACATCACCTTTACAATAACAATAAAAACAATGTTAAAAAAATAAAAAAATACTAAACATTAAAATAGAGTATGTGGCTCTCCATAAAGTAAATATAGTTTTACTAGTGATACAAATTTAAAAATGCAGTCATTCTTATGAAAACACATATTTCTTCATTATGTTCAATATTGTGTTAGCTACTCTGAGTCTTAACTTTCCATAGAAGTTTACAATCAGTGTACCAATATGTATAGACAGCTTATTGGGTTGTGGTATTAGACTCATTGAATCTATAAATCAAACTAAAAAGAACTATAACATGTTCACAAGGTTGACTTTCCTTGGTTGTGAATTTTGAATATTTTTGTATTTATTTAGACATTCTTTGATTGATTAATCAGCTTGAAGGGTTTCCTCATATGGATTTATACAAATTTTCTTGGATTTATGCCTGTGTTTAATTTTCAGAAGAGTTAGTGTAAATATTAATATGATTTTAATAGTTAAATCCACTTGTCATTGTTTGGTATATAGTAAATATAAAATGTTATAGGTTAATCATTTTTGCAATTGTGCTTTAGTTTCTTTTGAATTCCAAGTGCAATTTTTTTGTCACTTTCCCTCCAATTTTCTATGTAGACATCATATTGTCTGAAAACAGAGAGGCTGTTTTCCTTCTATATCTGTGCATTATTTATATATTTGACTTTAAGTCAGACTTCTAACTCAAACTTCTAAGAGAATGTTGAAAAACAGCAGAGAAAGAACATACCTTTGACTTGATCTTAATAGGAAAACAAAGTTTGTCGTCATTTAATACACTAGGTATAGTTCTGATGTTATTTATCAAGTTGTGGAAGGTCACCTCTCTTATTCAGATACAGAGGGGGTTTTGTAATGAGGAATCACAAGATTTTGTCAAATGCTTTTCTGCAAATATGGATATACTCAGATGATTATTTATTATCCTATGGATGTAATGGGTTATACTGATTTTCAATTTGTTTATTATTGAGTTTGTTGTCTTTTTGATGATCTTGATAGTCATGGACTTTCTCTAAATTCAAGTTACATTTCTCCTCATATTGCACAAGATTTTAATTAGAGCATTATTGTGGATGAAAGCATCAGAATCAGGTTCAATTTGTTTTCTGAATGACTTAGTTTTTCCACATGCTCATATGACTGACTCCAGCTTTACACCACTTTAACAGTATATTCACCAACTAAGATATTGTTCTCTATATCCCTCCTGTTTTCCCATCATCTAAACATCTAAATCTTTCTCTCTCTTTTTTTTTTTTTGGTCAGTTGTGGGGTCTCAACTCTGGGCCTGGGTGCTCTCCCTCAGCTCTTCAGCTCAAGGCTAGGGCTCTACCACTTGAGCCATAGTTCCACTTCCAGTTTTCTGGTGGCTTATTGCAGATAAGTGTCTCACAGACTTTCTTGCCTAGGCTGGCTTTGAACCATGATCCTCAGATCTCAGCCTCCTGAGTAGCTAGGATTACAGACGTGAGCCACTGGCGCCCAGCTAAATCTTTTATTCTGATGGCTGGCTGCAACTCTCTCTACTCTTTAATCAATGTCAAGATTTCTAAAGACATCTTTTACCATAAAAGAAATACAAATCAAAACAACATTGAGATTCCACCTCACCTCAGTTAGAATGGCTATAATCAAGGCACCTAATAATAACAGATGCTAGAGGAGATGTGGCCAAAAGGGAACCCTACTGTACTGTTGGTGATAGTGTAAACTTGTTCAACCACTCTGGAAAGTGTATGGAGGTTCCTCAAAAGACTCCACATAGAGCTCCCCTATGACTCAGCAATCTCATTTCTGGGCATTTACCCAAATGATCACATACAAGGCCATACTAAAGCTACCAGCACACCTATGTTTATTGCAGCATTATTTACCATAGCTAAGATATGGAACCAACCCAGATGCCCTCAGTAGATGAATGGTTCCAGAAAATGTGGTACACAAACACACACACACACACACACACACACACACACACACAGTGGAATTCTATGCTTCCATCAGGAAAGAATGACATCGCCCCATTTGTAAGGAAATGAAAGACTCAGAATTTTACAAAGCTCTTATTTACTACATTCAAATTGTTTCTGATCACAATTTTAATCAACAAATTAGTTGTTTGGCATTCTAATCTTATTGTGTATTCCTAAAAGCACATACCCTCTTTCTTGAGACTGTCCTTGATTCTCTTATTTCTTTACTATCACCATTCTTTAGATTCTGATTGCTCCTGTTCTGCCTAATTTCCCTTCGCTAGAGACTTAAGTAAAAGTCATTTCTGAATTTCTTTAAAAAATTATTTACAAGCACTGGCAGTATAAAAACTTAATCCTTTTCCAAAAATCTGAAAATGTAAATCTCAAAATCAGATGCTGTTATTACAGAAATCAGTCTGCAGTAAATTTGAAAGTGTTTTTTGGTTTTTTTTGGGGGGAGTGTTTTTTTTTTTTTGTTGTCGTTTTTTTGTCAGTCATGGGTCTAGAACTCTGGGCCTGGGCACTGTCCCTGAGCTCTTCAGCTCAAGGCTAGTGCTCTACTATAGCACCACTTCCAGCCCACGTGTTTTCAATTAGATAAGTATGGAAGTAAACATGCCATTTCAAATAACCCTACACTTGAAATATGTGATAATATAGACTTCCAGTTCAAATACTGGTTGCATTTATTGGGAGAAATTTAGAAAGGTATCCAATATTTTTGCACATGCTTTGCTTAAGTGAATCCAACTTATATACAAATTGTTCTCTGACCAAAATACTAACTATAATATTAAGAATTCTCTGTATTTGGGTACATATAGACACATATCAAAGTACTTTTAATGTTAATTCTAATGTCCTCTATCTGAATAGTAACTAAAACACTATCTCTTGGAAATTTCTGTATTTAAGGCCACTGAAATATGCACAAGACCACAATGGAGTAGATAATATAGTCATCCCATTTTTACAAGCAAGGAATTTGAGGAAATAATAGAGTAATTAACTTGCTCAACCTATTTATACAGCTGGGATTCAATCCAAGGCTATTTGAGTATTTAAACACTACAGTATGTCAATAGAAGCTGTTGTTTCAATGAAGGAGTTACAGATACAATGATACAGTAATACTGATTATGGTTCATTTGTTTTGTTTTTAGAACTCAAGGCCTTGCACTTGCCAGGCCAGAGCCCTTCCACTGAGATAAAGTCCCAACCCCTTCATTGTGAATTTTTATTAATGACATTCCATTAAGATGTTATAAATTTATAAGGGAAATATAAAGAAAATGAAAATGCAGAATTCCACATATATATATATATTTCATATATATATATGTGGAATTCTGCATTATCTATCTATATCTATCTATCTATATCTATATACATACATATATATATTTCTTTTTCTTGAGGAAGTTGCCAGTAACAGATGTGTGTAACCACAGCTATTTATTTTAGAATTCAAAATCAATTAATTTAGAAAGAAAACAAAACTCATTTTTATCAGATTTTTAACAAGTAAAAGAGTAAAAAAACACCTTTATACATATTTTTTAAAACCTTGTATCTACTGAAAAATGTGTTCATACAGGAACTTTCAAAAGCTTATTTCAAACTAATGGTCTATTTGTTCATTTCAAATCATTCAAATCATACTCCAGGAAAGGAAGAAAAAGAAGTTTTTTGCCAATGATATCAATGATAATAAAGCTACAAAAGAATTAGTAAATGTATTCAGTAGTTAAATTCTGAAAGAATTCCAATATAAATAATAAAAGTAGTCTTTGTGTAAGTTAGAAATGTGAAAAATTACATTCAACCATAAGAGCCTCGAACAGTATAATAGATGAAGAGGGTAGAAAAGGTAGCTCTACTTGTTTTGTAGTATATAGTCCCAATTTTGTAAAAATTCTCATGTGAACATAGTTCTCACATATCAGGAAAAAATAATAGCACATTTAGTGATAAGATTTCAGGGGATTTCAGTTTTTGTGGCATTTTCTCTATCTAGCCAATAAATACCTGTTGTTTTACAACTGGAAATAAAACAAGATAAATAAAAGGTATTATGACATGATGTTGCATAACAAGACCAGTTTAGAAGCATTGTGAATGATAGCCATTTGATCCAGGCATCACAAGCCTTACCTCCAGAAAGATAAAGGTAAGAGAGATTTCTCTCTGGTTGCTGCTGAAGAGTTTCATCAACCATTGGGAATCTACATTCCACCCAAGATTACTAAAAGTCCACAGAATTTTAATAGTGATGAAATATTGTGTAAATTGATCATGTCTATGCTTTTGACAATAGTTGTAAAGGAATGCCTTCCTAAATTGGCAGCTTAGGTAGAAGTAGAATGGGATGGTGGTTTTTCGTTTATTCTACTGTTTTATCAAGCGATGATAGCTTCTTTTAAAATTTTAAATTAATTTTTGGGGGGACCAGTGCTGGGGTTTGAACTCAGGACCTAACTCTCTCATTTGGCTTTTTTTTCTGGTCCTGACCTCAGGGCTCTGTCTACAGTGCTACTTCTGGCTTTTTCTGAGTAGCTTATTGGAGCAAAGAGTCCAATGGACTTTTTTGCCCTTGCTGCCTTTGAACCATGATCCTCAGATTTCAGCTTCCTGAGTAGCTAGGATTACAGGCATGAGCCTCCAATGGCTGGCTTTCATTTGGTTTTTTTGCTTAAGTCTGGTACTCTACCATTTAAGTCACTTCAAGATATTAAAGGATTTAGAGTTTGAGTGATTTAGTTAGATTTTTTGAAATAAATTTAGAACTTTTAATAATCCTCAGTGTTATCATTTTAGTTTGAAAGAACACAAGTAACAAGTGGGTGTTATTGTGGCTTAAATGTGAGTGAATATGACATGGTCCTTTCTCACAGAATGAGCACAGAATTAAAATGCTCTTTAAAATAAATGTCTCTATCCAGCCATCTTCCATGGCATTTAAAACAATCTTGATATTTTCTCCTTTTGAACAAAAGTTTAACAAAAACTTTTATATCAGTTTTTTGATGCTGTTACAAACGGTCAAAAAGGAAAAAAAAACTTAGCAGGTTATAACAGCTCCCAGACAACTCAAGTTTTTAACTTGTACTTGCAAAGGTTAAAAGTCTGACCTGTCTCGATCCACCCTAACATAAAGGTGTCAAGTAGGGTGGATTTCCTTGTGGGAGGTTTGATGGGAGACTGTGTCTCCTTGCCCTTTCCATTTCTTATGGGCTGCCCAGTTCCTTGACTTGTGCCCCTCATTTCCACCTTCAAAGATTGCAATGATATTTCTCTGACAATTCATCAGACTTATATCTCCCTCTCTGACCAAAGCCAGGAAATGTTCTCTGAATTTAGAGTCATGGCATTATAGTGGATACACCCAGCTAGTTCAGGATCATCTCTTCATTTTAAGGTTTTTAATTATAGTCAAAGTTTCTCTTCTCTATGTAGAGCAAGAGTCACATGATCTACAAGTTAGTAGGGCATACACTTTTTAGAAGTGGTCATTATGCTGTATACCATAATTGCTCTCGTATTAATTATGCATTAAAAGTTTTCCATTAAATTCTAAAATATCTATTACCTGAAGAAATTAAAATCGCTAGTTTTCTAGTACAAAAAAGTCATGATGGACACAATCTACATTTAATGTCATTTCATTCATTTGTTTTTATTCATTCATTCATTCATTCATCTATACTTTTGCTAGCCATCCATTTATTCTTCTATGTTATCTGCCAAGTATCTAGTAACTGATGATGTCTTTGCATTCTCTCTAATTTGGCTTGCTAAATAACTTTAAACTCCTTTTATTTTTAAATACAAATATCCTCTTTGTGATTATAGAATTAAAAGAATAATTCTGTGTCTATTTTCTTAAGTACCCTAAGGTTTTCACAAGGTATTTTTCTATATTAATTAGCATTTTCTTTATCTAAGACAGTATGTTATGTTATAAAAGAAAAAATGTAGTTCGTGGCAGTATTTTCTTCCTCTCTATCTACTGTCTTTATTATGAAAGGCAAATGCTTTATAGTCTAATATTAGAAATTATTTAAATATTAGAACTTTATGTTGTTGAAAATGGGAAGGAGCTGAATGATAAGTTGTTGGAAAGATGCCATTTTGGATCATTTTTTGAAAACACAATACAGAAAACAATCACAAAATTGATAGCTGAACACTAATGAACACTACCCTTAGCATGGCACTCAAATCATGGTGGTCAAATGGACATCCATAGTTTATTCCTCCTGAGGAAGAAACAACTTTTCTCAATCTCTTCCTCAATTTCATGATTTTTTGGATTTAACTAAACTTCATGACTGCCAGCACTGGAAACTAATCAATTTCTGATGAATGATAATTTAAATTCTAGTTTGTTGTTTCTGCTTGGGGATTTTTAAGAGAAAACACAAACAGCAATTTTCCTCTTGACATCTCTCACAGAAGTGAACAAATGATCTGACTGCGTGCATTATAGAGATCAGTAACTGAAGGGCTTGTCTGAGGGCCCAAGCTGGACCTTGATTTGTCCTGTCTATTGCTTTTCATTCTGTTGTTGAATCATTTGGGGTAATTTTTTGGTTTAAAGTAGTAACTGACCTCAACCACAAGGGAAAACACTCCCACTGAAAAGAAAAATCAAGACAAAAACATGGATTCAGAGTTCATAAACCAGTGGCTCAAAGATCACACTGAGGTGCTGTTATTGGGAGTTAGTCAGCCAATTGCACATGCTTGGGCAATGCCAACAGTAATTCTGCCAGGGTGCAATATTTGATCTAAGTGCTATTTGATTTCTGGCTGAGTCTCAAATTGGATTGCCCTTAGGCTAATCAAATCACTCAAAGCCTGAGCAGAGGAGTCAACTTCTCTTAAAGGGCTCGAGCTATCAGTGTGCTGGGGGGTAGGTGGAGAGAGTGAATGTTTGAATGAGTTCTAGTGCTCTCCCAGGAAGGAAAAAAGGGAGAATAGACTTGAATAGGCAGCCATCAATTGACCACCAGCATATTTACATATAATCGGAGAGTTTTTAGAGTATTTGCACAAATCACAATGAAATATTTCTAAATGGCTACAAGGCAACAGCTGGCCAGAGCTGCAAAACAAAGAGACTTGTCAAGTGACCCAGGCAGGCTGGGATGAGTTGGCTGAAGCTTGTTTCCCTGATGAATGTATGGCCATGCTGCACGCTAGCTACCTCCCAGAATATATGTTTCTACCTCCCAGAATATATATTTCTCTAACTTCCATGACAAAACTTATATTCTAACCTAACTTGTGTGCATTTCTTTAAAGGTGTTCACATATTGTTTGCAATATTAATACATGATAAAAAATCTTCAATTAATTTTATGTACCCGATTTTATATTTCAAAGACATGCTTATGCTTAGTAGACACATAAAAATTTTATGAATGAAAGTATCTCATCTCTTTACTTATGTGATATTTATATTTTTCCAAATCCACATATTAACATTTCATTTCAATGCACATGTGTGTATGTACGTGCATGTTTATAAGAAAGAGACTCAACTCAAATTCTTCTCTTCTCTTCTCTTTTCTTTTCTCCTCTCCTCTCCTCTCCTCTTCTCTTCTCTTCCTCAGGTCCTGGGGCTTGAACTCAGGCCCTTGGTACTCTCTCTAAGCTCCTTTGGATTAAAGCTGATCCTCTACCACTTGAGTCACAGTTCTATTTCTGGCCTTTTGGTAGTTAATTAGATTTAAGCATTTCACAGCCTTTCCTGCCTCAATTAGCTTTGTACCAGGATCCTCAGATCTCAGCCTCTGTAGCAGCTAGGATTACCGGGGTGAGCCACTTCAGCTTCAGCTTGAATTCTGTAGCAGGGATTCCATGGAATATGTTCCTCGCTCGTCGTATCTTTAAAAAGAACATCTGTCTCAAATATATATATTTTGACCATTTAAAATTTCTGGTTTTCTTATTCAGAAATGAGCTACAAAAATTTTTATATGGTTTCTAAACTTCTGGTACTGTCATGTTTTTAGTACTTTATATCTAATATAAGGATCAATGAACAAATAATTCACAAAAGTTTAACATCAATAAAAATAAAAATATGAAAAAATTAAAAAAGTTGAACATTATTTATAATTTGTCTTACTGGGTATACTATGCCCAGGATACAACAGCAGGCTGGAACTACAGTAACAGATATCCACACATACAGACTTGCAGTTTGTTATGCAAAAGAAATTAATATGCAATTTTAGAATCATGTTTTTATAATATTACTATACCAACATCATATACATACTAATGTTTTAAGCTTATTTTCTTTGAATATGTTTGTCCTGTTTTATCATTTTTGCAACTGACATTACCTGATCAATAATTTTTTTTAATCCATTCTGCATCAAAGTTAAGAAAGCAAGTTGAAAATAACTTCTATTTTGAAGGTGAAAAAATACTCCCTGCAAAGAAAAGAATTTTCCATATCTTTCAGCCACAAGTCTTTAGAACACGTTGATTTCTTAAAGTTGAACATTTTCCTGTTTTTTTTTCATTTAGCACTATGCTTTTTTCATCTCCCACATGCAAATGCAACATTTTTGCTGAGAAATAACAACTTGTGATTTTAAATAAAATGCCATCCTTTGTAATGATTAGGTCTGGTGAAAAAGAGAAGAAACAGTTAGTAGGTAATAACTCCTCAAATAAACCCATTCCACCAAGGCCTGATGGAACCCAGGATGAAGTGGCGTGTTCTGCTGCTTCTTGCTAGCTTTCATTACCTCCCTAGGGGGTGAACAATTATTGTTGGAAAAAGTGAACACTGTTGAAAAATTAAACTGAAAGTTGTGTAAAAGCTCTTGAATCCTCTGTCAGAGTGGTATGTTTCATCAAAGTGAACAATAGAAATCAAAGAACTCAGCTTTAAATAATTCGATTCCTACAAAGCCATTTCCTTCCAGTACTATGCATCCTTTATTCTCCCAGAAATTCTGTAAATAAGGACTCCATTCTTTTTAAAAGTATTTTTATTCTGTTTAACTGGTTGTACAAAGAAGTTGCCATTCAGCCGAGTAGTATTTGACTACAGTAGCTCTTGATCAATGTCACCCCTTTCCACATCCTCACCCCTCACTCCGAACCCACACCTCCCCTCACTTTCCTTAACTTTATAGGCTATGTATTGAAATTTTTGCCACTTAACAGAGCAGTTTATGAATATAATGCATCTCGATTTGTGTCATCCCTTTCAACATTTTTGCCCCACTTCGACCTTCCCTTGCCCTTATTTTTCTTAATTCTGTGGGATATGAAATGAATTCTTGGCTGCATTCTGTCCCCTCTTCTGCCTTTCATTTGTCTACCCATCTCCCTTTGGAGCCCCTAACTTGTGAATACACATTTCCTGGTATTTTGTTAGGCTCTGACCTAGTCTTTCTAAAGAACTATACTGTTTGAGCTCTACATAGAGTCTATTATACTCCCATTTGTAACATGACTTTCAAGAACAGAAGTATTTTATGTGTATCTATTTTCAAGTCATTCGAACTTCTATTGTCAGAACTCCTTAAAATAGCTCAGATTTGCCTCTGTCAAACTTTCATCTGCGTGTAATTAAAATCTATTCAGGTTTATCCGTACAGAAGATCCTAAGAAGTACATTTCCTTGAATGTTAGTTAACATTAAACAACATGAAAGCTGTCAGTAAAAGTGTCTTGATAGTTTGTGTTAAACATAACTGGATCTAATACTAATGAAAGATTGGCGGGGGTGGGGTGGGGGGGACGATCATGGGGCCTGAACTCTGGGCCTGGGAGCGGTCCCTGAGCTCTTCAGTTCAGGGACAGTGCTCTACCACTAGAGCCACAGCGCCACTTCCTGCCTTTCTGCTTATGTGGTGCTTAGGAATTGAACTCAGTGCCTCATGCATGTGAGGCAAGCACTCTACCACTGAGCCACCTTCCCAGCCCGTAATGAAAGACTTTTAAAGAAAATATTTTGAGTAAGATTATTTCCCAACAAACATTTATGGTAGCATTTATAGACATGATGATAATATTTCCCTCCTGTGTTTGAGATCAACGATAAAGTATTCAGACAAATAACATTTGTATCTCTGTCTCCATTTAAAGTTGAGTTGGAGACAGAGTTTACCAGAAAACTATGAAATGAATCATTGCATTGTTTCCTGACAGGAAGGCCTGCTGTCTGGGAAAGAGGATGACAGATCTTTGTAACTGGCTTAGAAAGTGCTGCTTCAATCTGGCCCCAGCTGCAGTTGCTGGAGAGATAAGCAGGAACAGAGACCTCAGCTTTGAAGCAGGTAGCTATGTCAGGTCTGAACCAGACCTACCACACATTTGGCAGAAGCCTTCAATCTATGAATTTGGGGGAAGGAAAACTGAAAAGTTAATTTAAAAAAATGGATTCAATGAACTAAACTACCACATATCATAACTTAGCAACACAATACTTTGTGAAGAGTTGGTTGTTTAGTGGTTGTATGGCTGACTGGGGGTCTGCACAGCATGTTTAGACAGTATCATGTGGCACATCACTCGCCTGAGAGAAGTTCAGAATACAGAATTTAAAGAACGATTTCTAAGCAACATCCATCATTTTTATGTCACCATGAAGTTGAAGAATCAAAATTGGAACTATTTTAAGTCAGGGACCATATGTATTCTTATCTATTGATCGATGTTTATCTATCCATCCATCTATATCTTTATACATATATATATATCCTTTATATATCTATATGTGTATCTCTATCACCTTTCTTTCCTTCCTTCCCCTTTCTTCTTTCCTTCCTTCCTTCCTTCCTTCCTTCCTTCCTTCCTTCCTTCCTTCCTTCCTTCCTT
>NW_012267217.1:44674686-44731050 GCF_000151885.1 Dipodomys ordii | reverse complement strand
CTTCCTTCCCCTTTCTTCTTTCCTTCCTTCCTTCCTTCCTTCCTTCCTTCCTTCCTTCCTTCCTTCCTTCCTTCCTTCCTTCCTTCCTTCCTTCCTGTCTTTCTTTCTTTTGCAATCACTTTATGGGTTTGAAACAACAGGCCTAGTGATCCTACACCCTGATTATACTTTGTATCTTGAAAGTAAGGACTCTGGAGCTAAACCTGCTTTTCAGCACCCTGTTCCCACCTCCATGGCAAGTGCTGACTTGTGTCTTTATCTTGAGTCTGAGGCATTGTAGCACCTCTCTGCAGTCAGAACCTTGACTGATGACATGAAGAACCTGCCAACATTTTATTACCCTGACTACAAATGGAAAGGGATGTGAAATGCTGAAGTTTCCTATTGTCCATCTCTTTATGGCAGTAGAGAGATAAGATATTCAGGCATTGTTCTTATGACTTTTGGTAAGAATAAAGATTCTGAGGGTTAAAGCTTCCTAAGATTAACTTGTCATGGAAAATAGCACTTACCATCCTGGTATTCGTTGTTCCATTTTATTTAAAGTGCACCTTGCGCTTCATAATTTAACTTTAGTTCTTTTTTAGATACTTCACATGTATGATTACTTAGTTTGCTCATGTAGGATTTCTGTAAGTGTCATATCTTATTCTCTGTAAAAATAAATCCATACCCTAGGAAAAGTCAGAACCATAGTGGAGAATAACACAGACGCAGAGCAAGTTTTATCTTTAGTAAGGAAGCATTCTGATTTTCGCTATTTTAGCACAGCAGTATCTATTTGAGGAATTAAGAATTTATTACAGAGCAGTGATATTTTGATAAAAGAAAGTAAATATATTTAACCACAAGTTATCACACATTATTCAGTCTTTTACATAAGTATTACTAGAAACAAAATTTTTCCTAGTAAATAGATATTAAAACCACTTTAGATTATAATATCAGATCGTATAGGTAATAGACGTATGTTTCTGTAAGAATTAGTCATGGAATATTTTCTTTGTCCATAGCAAACAATGTGCCTTATCTTCTTTTTGTATATCATGTGGATATCACCTATTCAATTTATTATTTAGGGCTTGTATTTTGAAATTTTACATGGCTATCACAAGAAATGAAGTTTTTCAGTATTACACAACATTTCACTGTACCCTGCTAATGAGTTTCAGGTCATCATCTCTGTCAACATCACAGATGAGAAAGAATGGAAGGCTTCTAATAAATGGAACTTTTGAACTTAATTTTAAGCTCACTTTTTTTCCACTAGCAAATAATAGCCATGTCGGCGAATATCAGATAATAAGCAAGCCTTTTGCAAAAAAAAATTAAAGGAGTATCTTTCTCCCACTGGTAGCATGATACAGTGAATTAAATGTATGAATAATATATAATTTTTTATTTATGAAAAAAATTAAAAACCTCCAAAATATTACCTAGTTAGCTGTATCAGACTTCTAATTAGGCTAATCATGTATGTTGGATTTTGGAATAAATATTTCTATAAAGATAAAAATAGTCCTATTATTTCTAATGATTAAAAAAACCCATCAACCATCAACTTCTCCCTTAAAATTCAAGAAACCTTAATTGCAAAAAGGCAGAATAGATGCTATGACTAGGGATAGGTCCTATTAGAAAGTTGTGTGCAAGATTCACATTGTAATGAAATCACTGATTGTAATGATTACATAGTCAGATGCAATACTATCTTCAGGCCCCAACACAATCCTGTGAGCACACTCCTTTGACCTCACCACCTTGAACTACATTGCAGGAATAGCCACAGCATTGTTACCTTGTAGACTCTCAGTCTGGCGCCTGGGCACATGAATACATGCCTGCAATCCCACAGTTGCTCCAACCATTGATGCAAGCCTGCTGCCTGTGTCAGAGCCGCCTCATCACCTGGAGGTTGATATGGTTGGAGACCTCAGAGTAAAAATGCTCTTTGCAAGACTTTAAAATTTTGATCTTTTTTATGGGATATTTCTAGAGCAGGAGTAGAAATATGACCCCTGGGTGTCCTTAATTTCAGGCACACAAGTAATAAATTCTTACTTGGAAGGTAGAAAATTGTAATACAATGTTCATTCAGTAGTAAAAAGGAAAGAAAGAAATGATTTTTCTACTGTGATGGCACACATTCTAACGGCAGATCAAGCACAACACATTGTTAACATTTTGCTTCATGCTGTTTCTAATCTTGTCCTTTTAACAATGATTGTATGTTTTTACCAAAATTACATGAGCAATATTGAATTTTATTGGAAGGAATAAGCCTTATTTGTGACAATTGATATTTAAAAAGTGAAAAGCTATTAAAAACTGGGAAAGGTTGAGATTTTTATCCTTTATACTTAAAAAGCTATTTAAAATCAAATATATACTTTGAAATTACTTTTTTGAAATGCATATAAACTTAAGAAAAAGAAATACATTGTTTACTCCACAGGCCCTGGCTAAATAAAAATTAAATCCATTTGTAAGCCGATAGGTTTTCAGCCAAAATTTCATGCCACCACAGGAGTCAATGAACAAAAACAGAGATTATGTAAATTGCTTTTGAAAGTATCCACAAGGCTCTATTTTGGATTGATATTCCAATTAACAGGATCAATAAACAAATCCATATGTGAGTCACATATGCAAACTCTGGTTCTTTTCAGTAACAAACGTGCAGCTATTGTAGTTCACATGAATGAGCCCAATGCCTTAGCTGTAAATTTGTGTTTAGTCCATTAAAGTTCCTTAGCCCCCACTTCCAGTCTCTTTCCCAACTTACCTACACCACTGTCCACAGTTTGTGGACAATTCTTCTTTTACACACCAATGTGGAATATCATCACCAAAGGGTATGGATGCTTGGTTGGCACCTAGGGTAGCAAAGAAGCAAAATTTCAGAATAGAAGAAAGAACAGATTCAAATATTCATATGCCTTTGGCCTCCTAGATACTTAAGGCTGAAAGCCTATAGTAGACTAGATTTCTTTTTAATTAAAAATAATGATACTTGGACTGGGTGTTGTGGTACACAATTGTAACAGAGGAAAGTAGATTATGCATGATCAGAAACCTGTGAAAAGTGAAGAACTTATTTGAAAAACAACTAAAGTGAAAAGGGCTGGGATGGGGTTGGGGGTTGGCTCCTGTGGTCAGTAGAACACTTCTAGAGACCCTGAATTCAAACTCCAGCAGTGCCTTCTCCGAAAATGGCCGTTAATTCTCTTAATTTATTTACAGATTCAATTTAGAAGATACAGCACTCTATTGCTTTTTAGATAAAAGTGATCAATAAAAATCAGCTATTTTTAAGGTAAAAGTGATCAATAAAAATCTGTTAAAATGTATGGACTTGCCAAACTTTCTTCCAACTCTGTGGGTTTCAAGGCAGGTAGCATATATGACTAATTTAAAAACTCAGACCTTTCAACTCATGCTACATGGGATAAAAATAAATGGTTGATATTACCAACATATATGTTTGTATTTGCACAATTGGTTCAAGAATATTACAACAACCTAGAGAAAATTTAGAAATGCTGGAGGGAAAGAAAAAAACAATCATTAGCATTAGTGATACATTTTTTCTCTAGCCTATCTTTGTTTTGAAGTCATTTGAAGGTTAAGATCATGAAAAATGTACAAATAACCAAAATACAAGCCACTATAGTATCTATAAGTATTTTCTCTTGGTGGGTGCTGGTGACTTATGCCTGTAATCCTAGCCACTCAGGAGGCTGAGATCTGAGGATGGAGGTTTGAAGCCAGACTTGGCAGGAAAGTCTGTGAGACTTTTATCTCCAATAAACCACTAGAAAACTAGAAGTGGTGCTGTGGCCCAAGTGGTAGAGTGCTAACCTTGAGCTGAAGAGCTGAGGGACAGTGCCCAGGCCCAGAGTTCAAGCCCCACGACCCACCAAAAAAAAAAAAGTATCTTCTCTCTTGCATTGCTATGGAAATCTAACACATTTAGAGATGTCTTATTGACCCAACTGGTTTCCAAATATTTGCATAGTGAAAAGAAATGTCTCACATAGAAAGAATAGGTGCAAGAGAAAATTTAACTTTGCCTCCGTTATGCTTTTAAATTTTACTACTTCTTTTCATGTACATATAAAGCCTACAGTGTCTTATGCTCTTTGATACTATTTTTGGATTATTATGTGTCTTTTTTTTTGCAGAAAGAACACTACATGTGCTTTGGCCTGAATGTATCCATCCCAAATTCAAATGTTGAAATCTTAACTCCCAGAGTGATGGTAGGAAAAGGTGGGGACTTTGGGAGATGAGTAGGGCATGAAGGTGAACCCTCATGAATGGAATTACTGTCCATACAAAAGATACTAGAGAAAGCCCTCTCCTCCCCGACCCCCACCCTTCACCCCTCACCCAGTGAGAAGAGACTTCTGTGGATCAGGAAATGGGTCTCCATCAGACACTGAATTTGCTGGTGCCGTGACCCTGGACGTCTCAGAATCTAGAAATGCCCAGAAATAAATTTGTATGCCTTATAACCCACCTGGATTATGGAATTTTGCTATGATAACCTAAATAGATTAAGATAACAACTAAGATCTACTTTCCATAATCCTAGCTACTCAGGAGACTGGGCTCTGAGGATTGCTGTTGGAAGTCAGCCAGGGCAGAAATGTCCTCATGAGACTCTTATTTCCAATTAACCACCAGAAAATCAGAAGTGGAGCTATGGCTAAAGTAGTAACACTAGCTTTGAGCAAAAGAGCTCAGGTCCAGTGCCCAGGCCCTGAGTTCAAGCCCCATGATGACAAAAAATAAAAAATAAAAATAAAATAAATCTACTCTCCACAAATTTTAATGTTGTTTAAGAAGTAATGGTATATAGGCAGATCTGTAGAACACATTCCAGAGCATATTCTGATGACCTTCTCTGGAGTGTAAAAACATTTGAATTTTAGTACATGGAGGGATGGGAGAGGAAGATAGGATACTGAAATAGAAAAGGAAAAGAAATATTTAAAACTTCTGTAACTGAAAGCAGGCTGATTGGTAGAGTGAATTAGTTTACTGGACTAAAACTAAAGTTGTGAGTGTATTTATGTTTGTGTTCTTGTTCTGTGAGATTAAGCTCTCTTTTAGAAGCATCATCATTAAAATAAAAGAAAATTCCCTCAAATGTACTCTCATCAATAAGTTTTAATATATAAAAATCTCTCTGAAGAATGAATGGGAATAGAGACAGATTGCCATAATAAAAAGCAAAGCCTAGAAATTCATTCTGTCTTTTCTTATGTTTGGTAATTCCTTCCATTGACAAAACAGAGAAAGCTTCTTCAATTATTTCCATGGTATGGTCATGTGCTTTGCTCTGGCCAATAAAATATGATAGAAGTGATACTATGTTAGTTCTGGGCTCAAATCTAACATGATTCTATGCCCCTTCCTTCTATTCAAGAGCAACAACAACAACAACAACAAAATCAGACCTTTGTACAGGAGGATGAGAAATACATAGAGCATGGACTCCTCAGCTTGTACTAAGACTAGAAGTGTGAAGCTCCCACTGTCCGTGAAGGACATGAAGCAGAAACACATTGTCACACAATGTCTGCACTAACTGATCCCCATCTAACCTGCTTGTCTGAGAAGATGAGCAGTTTTGTTTATGTTGTTGGAGTTGGCGGTATTTATTATAAACATTTTTGTAGTGATTGCTAATAACAAAATGACATATTGCAAAAAAGCAAGGAAATTTTTATACATATTACAACAGATTGGAAGACATAGTTCAGAAACAGATATCTTAGGTAATTAGAGCAGAAATTTCTTTTGTGATATAGAAAGGTCAAATTGAAATGAAATCTTCTACTTTCCTTATAAATAAATTTTATATTTATTTCTGTCCTGAGATATTCTAGTTATAATTTAAATGATATAATTAATTATAATGTTCTTTCAGTAGTGGTTTGAATGTAAGTCGTCGTACTTGCTAGTGAGGTACTCTAGTGCTGAGCCATGTCTCTAGGCCTTTTTGCATTGGTTATTTTGAGATAGGATCTTGGTTTTTGACAGGGCCTTCATCTGGACTGCCACCCTCCTATGATACACATTCCTCCTTCTATAGATGGGCTGACATGCATGTGTCACAACTCAAGCTTCTGGTAAGGCAGAATCTCATGATCTTTCTTTCCTTTTTTTTTTTTTTTTTTTGCTGGTTGTGGAGCTTGAACTCAGGGCCTGGGTGCCATTCCTGAGTCTCTTTGTGCTCAAGGCTAGCATTCTACTACTTGAGCTACAGTGCCACACTCAGTTTTTGAGTGGCTAATTGGAGATAGAGTCTCAAGGGAACTTTTCTACCTTGGCTGGCTTCAAACCACAATTCTCAGATCTCAGTCTTCTGAGTAGCTAGGATTACAAGCGTGAACCACCGGTACTTACTTCTTTCCCTCCCTCCCTCTCTCCCTCCCTCCCTTCCTTCCTTCCTTCCTTCCTTCCTACCTTCCTTCCCTCCTTCCCTCCTTTTTTCTTTCCCTTTTACTTTCATTCTTTCAGAATTTCTCTTGCTTGCTTTCTCTCTTTCTTGTGTATCAGTACTGGGGTTTAAACTGAGGACCTGGGCACTCTCTCAGCTTTTTCGCTGAAGGCTGACACTCAACCACATGAGCCACAACTCCACTTCCAGCATTTTGGTGGTTCATTGGAGATTAGAATTTCACAAATTGTCCTGCCTGGGCTGGCATTAGACTGTGATCCTCAGATTTCAGACTCCTAAAGTACCCAGCATTACAGGTGTAAGCCACTGAAGTCTGATTCATAGCCCATTTGTTACAATTAAAACTGAGTTTGTACTTATCTTTGAATCTTTTGAGTTTGAATGATTTTCCTTAGACCCTCTGTCAAAGCTAACCTCCTGTTGTTTTTGGTATCATTCCTTCTGTACTTATTATAAGCACTTATAAATCTAGGGATGTTTGGATTTACACCTGTGCTTTGTAAGAAAATATTTTCTAGGAAGCTGGAAACAGTATTTTTCAGAAGGAAATTTTATCTTTAATATGATTTTTCTGTCATAATAACTAAAGATTTTTGAGCCTGAAATGCATGTGACCTGGTTTGCTCCTTTCTGTATATATCTTCCCCTAGAAGAGTTGCCTTACATCCTTAATGAGAAAGAGGAATGACACCAATGATTCTATTAAAGGTGTAAAATGCTTTCCCAGACTAGCAATGATAGAACAGTAGAGCATCAATGTATTTTCACTTTACAAGGTACGGAACAGACTAATGATATAGTAACATTTTTTAATGACTCAAACTTAGCAAAATTAGAGACAATTTTTTTATTGGAAAGAAAGAGAACATCAAATAGGGTGCTGATACCTTGTTCTTAAAAAGTCTTAAGACCATAGAAAACCCTTTGGAATTTGTAACTAATCTCACTCAAGCTCCAAGACTCTTTTTTGGCTTTGAAGGGGAAATCTATCCTCCAGGTTTGCCTGCTCTGTTTAGCGTGGCTCAGAATCAAGTATTTCAGAAACCAGAGAAACTGAGCATCAAAGGATGTTTTTTACAAAGGGCTTTTCCATCTTCTCATCATTTCTTTCTCTGACTCCTATCAAACGTCAAGAATAAAAAGGCTGTATGAACTTCCCCAGCCAAGTCCAGCCCCTTAAGCACCAACAGCCCACAGTTGGTGTCATCCCCTCCCATCTTTTCAAGTTGCTCATAAGTCAGAAAAATAGAATCATTTGCTTACTTTTATATGCTAGATAGTTTCAGCATGGAAGTTTTTTTTTCCCTCTACAAGGCTCCAAAAGACTCCAGGATGTTGGAATCATTCTGTATCTTGTATCATGGAAGAAGTTACTTGAGTGTATGTGTTTGACCAAACTTCAGGAACTAACAAATGGATAAAGTTTGCTGCTTGTAACTATTGCACAGAGGTTCACCTCTGTAACTCTAGCTATTTGGGAGGTAGATTGGGAAGACTGTAGCTTTCCTTGAGTCTGAATACTATTGTTCAAATAGTGCCAGGTATTGGCACTTTTGAGTTTCTTTGAAAGTCCCCTGGAAACATTAAAAGATATATGCAAATTTCAAAAATAGAGAATCCAATATACCAAAGATAGCAATGAGATATGGAAGAGTCATGGAAAAGAGCAATAATCACAATTTTACTCCTTAGATCCAGTTACAATCCTATGACTTTCAAGCAGCTGTGTTTTTTGATAAATGCAAATAATTACATTTTAATTACATCATTTCTTATTAAAACATTAGTTGGTAAAAAGTATATAAAATATTTCAGTTTTTCCTCTCTTTTTTATGCTATCTACTTTAGCAACCCATGGTTTGTAAAATGCTTTTATGCAGGTAATATTTGATACAGTTTGAACTTTCAATTTCATTTACTTTAATACCTATATATATGAATTATCACTGAAAATTTTAAAGTCATGGAATATTTCCTTATCCAGTGCTTACCACTGAAAATCAGTGAGTAACTTCAAAGTAATTGTCCACGAGATGACACTTATTAAACTTCATTTCTAGGGAGCTATTTCATCTGAGCTTTTCTTATCATCTCAGATTTGTTGTAAGTCTTCTCAATCAAATAACTGATTTAGTTGCATTAATTTGAGTCAGGATTATATGTGTTGCACAAAGATTAGCCCAGTACTCAGGATAAATCATTTAGGATGACAGCAACTCTTCCAACAACGTACAGCCAACCCATAACATTATTTTTGACTGCTTTTTAGGCTTATAAGTGTACACAGGAAATGATCTTGAGAAATAAAGTGCCACAAAACCAGAGAAGAGGAACAAATTGATTGAGGATAACTGAATGTGAACTTAACACGTCTAGAGGTTTTGAGGCAAACAGTGAAGAAGAAATCACTTCCTTTGTGCTCAGAACAGAAACTGTCAATGCTAGGCATGGTTTAAGTGGCAATATTCTGCCTCTATATCAATCTATGCTTCTTACAATGACGATGACTAGCATGCCTTATAATATTTATTATACAAAACTGAGAATAATTTGAAAACATTTTGGCTTATTCGCTAGGATATAACAAATGCTGTGAATTATGAATTAGATAAGAAAACAGGGGAGATGCAGTGACTGTCAGGTGAGATCGAAGGGCAGCAGGATGAAATCAGGATACTAGTAACCTGGGCCAAAGGACTGCAAAGGAACTTAGATTCTGAAGGGAGAAATGAAATTTCCATTGAAAAGAGTTAACAAAAAGAGTAAATAAAATGGCAACTATATGGACACACCAAAAAGCAAGAAGAAAGGAAAAATAGAACCTCCGATTCACTTCTTATCTGATTACAGTTCCTACTATCTCCTTCCATTCACTCTGCTGTTTGCCATCACTATTATATTTCAAACATTCTTTTGTTTACTCCAGTAAAAAAAATAAATAATTGTGTTGTTCAAGCCAATATCTTATACATGGCAATGCACCTTATTCTCCTGAGCAGAGTTATTTTTTCTATAGAAGAGACAGGAAGAATATTGGATTCAAATGTATTATTGATGTGAAGAAATACCAATGTCCAGAACAATTGTGGACATTGTTGTAACATTTTTGAAATAAATAGGCTAGAAATGCAATAAAAATAACATCATGTAAACAAAACAGTTGTAAATGGGTATTAGATATTATTTGTCACAATAAAAATGTAAGCATTTTCTATGAATGGCAAAGTTAAAATTTATGATAAATCAACTTAATGAAATATCACAAATTTATATGAAACAAAGAAATGGTATCTGAAAGGTGGTATAAGAAAAGTTCACTAAGCATATAAACTTAAATTCTAAAAGATAAGACTTAAAAACTTTATTTAAAGACTGATGTATTTAAAAACTGTATTTCTTGAGGCAATTAGTAGATTACATTTTAGGTAAATAAAATGGAGTGAGAAAACATCATCTTTACTGACAATGATTTTATTGTCAGTAAAATTTTGAAAGCTATGTAGAAAAAATTTTTCCTCATTCCCATGTTCGGTTTTTATTTTATTTATTTATGTATTCTTTTTTATTGTGAAAATACTATACAGAGGGGTTGCAATTACATGAGCAAGGTAATGAGTACATTTCTTTTCAAGTATTGTTGCCTCCTCCTTTTTGTTTCCCCTTCCCATCCCTTCCCATCTCCGCTTCTCCTCTCCCCCCGCCCACCAAAGTTGTAAAGTTCGTTCAACATAACGTCTTGTACATCTCATTGTTGCAATGGGTTCACCTGTCTCCCTATTTAAACAATTTGTTTTTTCCTTTCCCCTCCACAAAGTATACCAACATCAAATACAGTGAAAACAGAGGTTATACCGTGAGGGAGGGACATACAAAGCAACAAAGAAATAATCTTATAAATATGTTAGAAACAATCACAAGAAAGAAAACATATTGAATCCTTATCTTGGGGTTCATTTCACTTAACATCAACTTATCTGACCATTTTTGCTGGTCTCAGACATAACAAATTCTCAAAGAAACAACTGTCCAATAAATAAGTGGGCTAAAGACTTAAAGAGAAACTTCTCTGAAGAAGAAAGAAGGATGGCCAATAGACACATGAAGAAATGCTCAACCTCCCTAGTCATAAAAGAAATGCAAATCAAAAGAACATTGAGATACCACTTCACCCCAGTTAGAATGGTATAATCAAGAACTCTAATAACAACAGATGCTGGAGAGGATATGGACAGAAGGGAACCTTACTGAATTGTTGGTGGGAGTGTAAAGTTGTTCAACCACTTTGGAAAAGTAGTATGGAGGTATGAAGGTTCCTCAAAAGACTCCACATAGAGCTCTCCTATGACCCAGAAATCCCACCTTTGGGCATTTACCCAAATGATCACAAACAAGACCATACTAAAGCTACCAGCACAACTATGTTTATTGCAGCATTATTTACCATAGCTAAGACATGGAACCAACCCAGATGCCCCTCAGTAGATGAATGGATCAAGAAAATGTGGTATATATACACATGGACTTCTATGCCTCCATCAGAAAGAATGACATTGCCCCATTTGTTAGGAAATGGTTTTTTATTTTAAAATTAGGAATGGTGTTCTAAAAAGAAAGGTGTTAAAGTCAAGTGTATATGATGGTGTAAAATTCTAAATGCTCCCAAAGATCCAGGGTTGTGCTTTTTTTTCTGAAAAAGCTAGTCTTTATGACATTTTCAAATGTCATTCTTGTCTTTTGTCTGACATACAGAGAGGAACAGGCAAAAGGTTAGCCTTAACAGTTAAACTATGGGCTGATGTAGTTTTACAAACCCAAATAAAGAAACTGTAGGTTTGGGAGAAAGAAAAATAATAAATACAATGGTCAGGTTATGGCTATAATGTCAGACAATTGACCGTGAATATGGTTGTCACAAACTAGTGGTGAATCAATATGTACCTTATATAATGTCTTCAAAAACATTCTGACAGAACTGTGAATGCTCCCTGGAACAGACTGAGGAAAGCTATTAACCTATGCAGAGCCTGATATATACTAATAATCTAGTTGGTCATCAGTAATCACCTCATTCACCATTACCTCTTCTGTCTGCTAATTCTCTTTGTTCTGGTATCAATGGTCATCTAACATACTGAAAAATAAAGGAAAACATCCACTAACTGGTTCATGCCATCTCACAGAAAGGAGGGTTTTGGATCCTTTCATAACTCAGGCCCACTCTCCTTTAAACCATCATCCTGTGATGACAGTCCAGGGGAGGGTCTTATCTGTTTTAGACAAGCCAACTACAATCTAACAAATTGCCTGAGGGGAGGAGAAAAGGGGAGGACCTGATCACAATCTTTCTGACCAAATCTATCATCTTGCCCAATCACAATCTGTTAAATTCCCTAAAAGTAGGAGGAAAAAGAGGGGGAGTGACAATACAGAACAGCTGCTTCCTAACCACACAGCCAGTTTCTGGATCCCATTGCTCATTCTTCCCAGTGGCCTTTGCTTCCTCTTTGTTGAAAATTCTTACCTTACTATAACTGTGCTCCTTGTTCCCCACTTTATTCTATTGGAAAACAAGAAGCTATCATGCTGGTGTATCACAATAAAGATTATTGGTTCTTCTAAATATCCATCTTAGTTATTTCCTTATTTGTTGAAGGGCATCTATTTTCTTTTTCACTTTAATATGTTGTAGGATTTCTAACATTCCATGGTTAACTAAAATTTACGTGTCTTTGTTTACCACAGTATCATTTCTAAACTTAATTTAATCACATTTGACACAACTAAAATAACTGCAAGAGCTATCATTTTACCATAAAAATTCACACAATTTAATTTGGAATTACAAAGAAGCATCACTTTTTTAACATAAGTATTTCCTTTTTATTATTTTATCAATGAAATATATTGGACTCCAATTTGAGGCTATAAAGGATTCTGGGCTAAGGGTAAAACTTGATTCTTAACAATGTACTCAGTGTGAAGTATACCTCGTAGACTGTCACCAAGCAGTAGATGTTGTCTTCACAGGCCCAATAGTAAGATCATCAAGTACCTCAAATTGACAGTTATTGGCTATATTAGTATGCTTGGGTTTCCATGATAAAACACCATGTACTAGGTAGCTTGCACAAAATAATTTCATTTCCTCACTGTTTTGTATGTGGAAAATCCAAAATCAAGTAGCAGGTCAATTTATTTTCTGATGAAATTTCTCTTCTTGGCTTGTAGATGTCTGTCTTTTCTGTGTGTTCTCACATGGTGTGAGGAAAAGGAGAGGGGCAGATATTGTGTGCAAAATGTTCCTCATGGTAGCTGATTTCTACCTGATAAGTCACAAGAAATGATGGACTGATGAAAATTTTCCTGTGATGATAATTGTCATGTTTTATTATCATTATGCTTGTTCTTTGCATTACTTATATAGCTGGAGTGGTGTTCTCTCTCTCTCTCTCTTTTAAGAGAGAACTCTTCAATGATTTTTTTATTTGTCGTATATTTGGACCAACCAAGATGGATGGAGCTTGCATATTTTTCTGCCTAAACTGCAAGGAATGTGGTTGCTACAGTTTCAGAAAGACATACATATAATGAGCTCAAAAGTGCAATGCCCATCCCATCACATAGTCTGGTAGTTCATTTCCAGGATGAGTAATATCTGCAAGACCAAAATGCTCTTAGCAACCTGCAGTCATCAGGTATGCAAAATTTTAGTACATTTTTTAGCAAGACCAAAAATCTCTTAACAACCTACAGTCATCGGGTATGCAAAACTTTAGTACATTTTTTATATTGACTGACGCTGCCTAGACTATTGCAAAGCCTGAAGCAACTTCAAAAGATATAAAGCTCACAGAATTCTCTACTTCTTCTGCAGAATTAAAAAAAGGTGTACATATCAATTCCAAGTTCATAGCACCATTAGTCAGAAGAGTGGTAACATTAATATAGGCATTTTGCTTGTAAGCTTATGGACTTTGGTATTATACATGAAAGCTATCATAATAATTTGTGTTGCTTATGGACTTTGGTATCATACATGAAAGTTATCATATAATAACTTGTGTTGCAAATGCCTCACACCTGATAATCATAATCTTGGCCTTGTCTGTCCACGTTCTATTATGGTACTGAAGCCTTCCCATGGGTTATAGGAAATGAAATATTCTTTGCTGATGCAATAGTGTAATTACATGTAGGATGTAGGCAAACAGTAGGTTAAAGACTTTCCCTCATTCGGTGGCTCATGCCTGTAATCCTAGCTACTCAGGAAGCTGAGGAGGATCACAGATCAAAGCCAGCCTGGGCAGACAAGCCTGTGAGATGTTTATTTTCAGTAAACAATAAAAAGCAGGCAGTAGAGATGTGGCTCAAGTAGTAGAGTGCTAGCCTTGAGTAAGAAAGTTCAGGGACAGCACCCAGGCACAGAATTCATGTCCCAGGAGGGGAGGGGGGAAAAAGAAAGAAAGAAAAAGGATGAATGTCCTTCATTAAAATTCTTTTTTAAGTCTAGGTTTTTCCATTTTCAAAACACCATATGACATTGAAGTATGGAGCCCAACATTCAGTTGCATTGAGTGTTGAACTTGAATATCCAGTTGTTAAGACATGCAGCAACTCCTTTTTCCTTCATCTTTGAGTTCATTGTCGTTGTTGTTAACATTTATCATTTCTGTGTTTCTGGTTTTTAATTTTATGTGTGTGCAATGTGAATGATATGCTTCAAACTGGAGTTGGGAAAAGCCTACCTAATGTCTGCTATTGGGTCTTCAGCCCCAACATTTAAAGCAATGTTTCAATGTTGAATGCGTTGGACATTTGTATGAATGCCATTTCTGAAAAATTTCTCCTTGGGGGAAATGGACTTGGAACTTTGCCATCATAAATTGTTTCTCTGTCTATTTCTTCTTTCATGCTTGATCAAAAGGTTTTTTTTTCCCCTTCCCAAACTACAAATACAACTTTTCCTATCTGAAGTAATTTTAATTTGCTCACCAACTCTTATTCCTCAAAATACTTTTGGTTTTATAAGTTATTTGAAATAGTTTGGGGCTAGGAAGGTGGCTCAGTGGTAGAGCACTTGCTTTGCATGCATGAGGCCCTGGGTTTGATTCCTCAGTACCACATAAGCAAAAAAAGAAAAAAGACGGAAGTGGTGCTGTGGCTCAAGTGGTAGAGCGCTTAGCCTTGAGCTGAAGAGCTGAGGGACAGCGCCCAGGCCCAGAGTTCAGGTCCCACAACCAGATCCCTTCCCCACAAAATAGTTTCAATTTTCTTTTTCTTTTTTTTTGGTGGGGGGGGGTCCAGTCATCTTGGTACAGCCATATGGGAACTGCTTTGGTGTTATCCCAAACTATAAGAAAATGGCAATTACAAGAGAAATCCAGAAACACTAGAGTATGAATGGAAAATAGTATTTAAATATTGTATAATTTAGTCACTCTAACTGATCTTCATGTAGGGATAAAATTTTATGAAGATTCTAATTCTTGGCAAGTAAAGCAATAGGAGAAATATTTGTTTTTCTAACATCAGAACTTGCTGATTCTCACTGTGTATGTGTGTGTTTTGGGATAATATTGTTCTTTTGAATTAGTGACAGATTGTTTCTTGTTGATGTATTTCATGAAAAATTTTGCTCAAGGAAAATAACATTGAAACAGAAGTTTCCACAAGGAAAACAAAATAGAAACTTGTATAGTACTTACAAGTATGCATTCAATTAAAACATAGTCAATGTTAAAACATTATGACTGTGACACAAAACTAGTCAGATATTTTAAAATATTAATACACAATCTTATTTTTGCATCAGTAATAAGTAAGTTTATTGGAGGTGAAACTTTTAACTGTTTACTAATGTTTCTTCTTTAAAAATTCCCTAATTTACCTGCCCTGTGGCATAACCCCTGTTTTCACTGTATTTGATGTTGGTATAATTTGGGGAGGGGAAGGGAAAAAACAAATTGTTTAAATAAGGATACAGGTGGACCCATTGCAACAATGAGATGTACAAGATGCAATGTTGAAGAACGAACTTTACAACTGTAGCAGGACAGGGGGTAGTCGTGGAAATGGGAGGGCCGGGATAGCAAGGGAAAAACAAAGGAGGAGGCAACAATGCTTGATAAAAAATGTACTCATTACCTTGCTCATGAAATTGTAACCCCTCTGTATTTTCACAATTAAAAAAGTATTAAATTTTTTTAATTCTCTAATTTAAATATCATTGTAATCATTGTATTCTTCCTTTCTCTTTAAAATGATACTAATTCTACCTTAATAATAAAGATATTTCATTTATCTGGTCATGGAAGTGTAGATCTATAATACCCATACTGCAGAAGCTGAAGTTGGAGGGCTGAGAGTTTGAAGTTAGCTTGAATAATATATACCACAAGACCCTGTCTCAAAACAAGACAAAACAACAAAAAAATGGCAGGGCCCCAGTGGCTCATACCTATAATCCTAGCTACTAAGGAGGCTTAAGATCTGATGATCGGAGTTTGAAGCCAGCCTCGACAGAAAAGCCCGAGAGTCTCTAATCTCCAATTAAACTACCAGAAAACTAGAGGTGGAGCTGTGGCTCAAAGTGGTACAGCACTAGCCATGAGCAAAAATGCTTAGGGATAGTGCCCAGGTCCAGAGTTCAAGACGCACGACATAAAAAAATAATACAGTTGTGTTGGTTCTTCCTCTGCCTGTTCCCCAGCTTCCCTTAGCCCCGGAGACAGTCAGACGCAGCCGGGAGTCAAGTCAAGCAGGAACTCCTTTATTATCACACAGCAAGCACTTTTTAAAGCAAAAAACCACGTGGCATGGAAGGGGAGGAAAAGGAACCAACCAACACTGTAGAGGTCACCTTATCATGTGCCTAAGCTTTCTATACTTTCCCTGCTGTCCCCGAGCTGTTCACGGGCTGACATCACTTCACCTGGTTGTGGTATACAGTCAGATTTTAACATAAACAACTTGGGCTCTGCCCACTCAACTCCCTCTCACGCCATCTTTGCTGCCCATGTGTCCTACACAGTTGCCAGTGAGTAATGCTTGTATTCTTGGTTACTTGAGAGCTCTAGGTGCAGAGGATCTTGGTTCAAGGTCAGTCTGAGCAAAAAGTTTGAGGACACCCTGTCCAGCCCTCAGGACTGCCCCAGCCAACAGCTGAATGTGATGGTTTCCATCTGCAATCTCAGCTCTGGTGGGAAACATAAATAGGTCCAGATTGGTCTGGAATAAAGCAAGAAGTGATCTCAAAGATAACCAGAGGTGGGGTGGGGGTGGGGGAATTGGAAGTCTGGCTCAGTATAAGTAAATAACTAAATAAATAAATCATTTAAAAGGATAATAAATATAATGAACACAGGTTCTGGAACACCATCACTAAGGTGTACTTCATATCTATTATTATTAGAGCAACCACAATAAATTTATGATCTTATTGTTTTCATTACTATATTTATGCCTATGTTTTCAAGTAAAGATTGGATTCATACCTATTCTCCATACAACCAATACCTTCCCTTCCATGCATGATGGTTTATAACAATTTCTTCTCTACTCACAGAAATTTTTGAATCTACTAAAGTCCCATATATTTGATTACTCTCAGCGGCAACAAAGTTGGGACAAACTTGTCTTGCTCCAGACTGCATCCCCAGTGTCTAGGGCCTCCCCCTTTTTCCTTCAGGGACTCCCTCTGTGCTTGACATTGTACTTCATGGTGCTCCACGTCTTTTAGACTCTGTTGGCCTTACTTTAACCTTTTCCTTTGTGCTCTCCAACTCAACAATTCCAGCTGTCCCATCTCTAACTTCATTGGTTCTTTCTTCTATCTGAATAGTTCCTTTAAATCTTTCTGGTGAATATTTACATGCCGGCAGCCCAACTCTTACCTGACTCTTATACCATTAAATCCCTACATGGTTTCATTCAATTTGTGTTACATAAAATATTTCTTTCTTGACCCATTATGTTAGAGTATATCTCAATAAACTGGAATTCCATTTCAGTAGTAATAAAGTCATCTGATACAAAATCCTTTTTGCTGTATATCTATAAAGCATTGTGTTCAGATATTAATAGGCTTTGAAATACATATAGTGATTTATTTGGTCATATTTTTGTCTTATTTTTGGTCATATTTTGGGACTGATAAGATCTTTTGAATGCTTCTAAACTCTGAGTCACTACACACTTGGAATAATCAGAAAATCTCTCTTTTATTTACTACGTATGCTACTTTCTTGTGTTTGGTCTTTCATGTAACAAATGAAAATAATTTTCTTCCTGTGACTGAGGTAGAGCCTACACAGCATCAGGTAGCATTCCATATCTGAGAGCATTGTGTAAAACCAGAGTTCTAGATGAACGTTAGGATTGGACAGCAAACCAGTAATTGGTAGGGTCTGCTGGTGGTGTATGGATCTGGTGGCATCCCTCACTTCACTGTGGAGGTCTGAGGTCTGACAGGCTGCACTCCTGGTCCCTCTCCAACCTCCTCAGAGGTCTGTAGGCTGCCTAGAGAAAAATCTTAATTGGCTTCAATGGCCTTCAGTCAGAGTTCCCCAATGGTCGGTTTATCCTCAGGGACTAAATGATGAGTGAACACTGAGCTGCTCATTTTTCATATGGTTCTTGTTGGCAGTAACAATGAATCAAAGGAAAAACAAGCTGACAAAGTAATCACATATGCACTATTCGCTATTGTAAGTCAGCTTATGTAATAAAATGGGACAGTTTAACTTGAACGTATCATTACACCTGCGATTACCTTAAAGTAATGGAATATAATTAAATACCCACCCATTCTAAAGCATTGAATCATTTATGCAAGTGTATTACCAGGATCTTTTTTTTAATCCATTCCAACTTAGAACATGGGGATTCATCCTCACTTCTGTCCACTCAGGGGAGACCAAATCCTGAGCATTAGTGGTGCATGGACAGGTGGCACACACAATTGGAAATAGGCACAATGAATTCAGCAGTTGCTCAGACTGCATAACGAGAAGAGCAGGAATTTCTTCATGAAAATAAACAAACCAGAAGAGTCAAGTTTATATTAATACATACCTTAGATTAATTCTTATGTAAACAAAACAGCTTTTGTGTTTTTTCAAACTACATATAATTTTAATATGGTCTTTTATATTCTAATGTTTAAATTTTATAGACTTCTTTTTCCCTTCTCATTACCTCCCTTCTTCCTTCTACCACTTTTCCCTCCTTCCCTTCTTCCTTTCTTTATCCATAGAACCTTGTGATTAATTACCTACTTGAGTTCAAATTTGTGCTCTTACTAGTATGTGGAAGTATAAACAAGTTACTTAACATCTTAATTCCTTTATTTTCTGTAGGTTGATATATGTAGCTAGGATTGCTCACTGCTAGACATTGAACAAGTTTCACTTAATTAATACTTATTTTTATTACTGTTACACTGATGTGCTTAAGACACACAGCCCTAAAATATAGCATGTCAATATTTAAGAAAAGTAATATCCAAAGGTCTTTCTGACATTTCCTTCATACCATCTCCCCTGAAGTGAATAAAACTCATTTAAAATAAGTAACATGACTGAGAACCTCTGTAGCCCTTTGCCCTGAAACATAAGATCCTAATTCCAGAGGTACGCCCCCGCCAGCACCCAGAGCAAAGGCACATTCTTTTTTTTTAATATATATATTTTTTATTTTAAAGATACTGTATAGAGAGGTTACAGTTACATGAGTAAGGTAAGGAGTACATTTCCTATCAAGCATTGTTACTTCCTCCTTTGTTTTTCCCTACCATCTCTTTCTCTCTTCACCTCCCCAAACCTGCCCCCCACAAGTTGTAAAGTTTGTTTTCAACATAGTGTCTTGTTTCCGCATTTTGTTATTTTGCCTTCCCCTCCCAAATTAGAGATACACACACACACACACACACACACACACACACACACAAGATGCAGGGCACCGACATCAAATACAGTGACAACAGGGGTTATACCATGGGAGAGGGACATACAAAAGAAACAAAAAAAAATCACATAGTACATTATAAGTGCATTAAAAACAACAGCAACAAAGATAAAACTTTTGTGTCCCTATCTTGGGGTTCATTTAGCTTAGCATCATCTTATATGGTCATATGTACATAGCTTTTGTGCTTTTCTGCTTGTCCAAGACATACACTAGCTATTACAAATAAGGGAAACCATGGGAAAGGCACATTCTTATCTCTAAGAAAACAAGGCCACAGGAGAACCGAACAAATAAGTTTAGCTAAATATCCCTACTTATTACTATTTCATCATACTCTGGTTCTCCAATCACATTTCTCCACATCTGCCCCCTCTTCCTCAAATCTAAGTATACATAAAAAAGTTTACATATACCTTTGTTTTTTTCTTTCTGAAGACTATCATGCCACATCAAACTTTGCTTTTTAAAGAAAAATACTTTTAAATTAAAGATACATTTGAATAGCTGATATAATAATAATAAAGAACATCTAAAATCATTGGTTCCGGGATGCTATAAAGCTCACATGTGTAATCCTAGTTATTTTGAAGGATGGGAATGGGAAGATCTTAGTGCAAAGACAAGCAAGGCAAAATTGACTCTATTTAAACAACCCAAGCAAAATGGGCTGGAAGCATGGCTCAAGGAATAGTGCTCTTTCCCACCAAACGAAGCCTTGAGTTTAAACCACAGCACTACCAGATAATGAAAAAGATACATAATTTGATTGCATGATTGGTTTTCCCTTTCTGAAAACTGGACATACTCATAAAATCTTTAAAGGTATTGTCAACATTACCCAAATTGAAAGTATACATGATCTATAAGTCTTTCTAGTCTAATGTGCTGTCTCCATACTATATGAGAATATTACTTAGTTTCAAATAAGAGCTTTATTCCTGGAATAAATTATGCCTCGCTCTTCAATTTCATAGCAAGACAATACTGAACTAACTTTATTTTTTTCTGCTATTAACAAAGAATGAAATTCAAAGCCTTGTGCTTGCTCAGCATTTTTGCTCAGCTACCACTCAACCAACTCAAATCATGCCTTCAGACAACTTTTTGCTAGTTAATTTGGAAATGGAGTCTTGCAAACTTTTCTACCTGGACTGATCTTGAATGATGATTTTCCAGATCTCAGCTTGTAGAATAGTGAGGAGTATAGGTGTTAGACACTAGTGGCTGGCTGAGCTCCTTTCTTAATTCAAAAATTGAAATTCTAATATTTAGTCATATAGTTGGTGAGAGTTTCATGAGATTAAGTGGCACTGACTCTCTACAACTTGTCTCCAGGCATAGATGCTCATAATGAAATATTCTAAGAGTCACCAAAGCAGAATCCTGAGTTCTCATTTGGTAGAGGGCTATTCTATTGAATTTCAGTGATGAAGCTAGAGGAGCTGGAAATTTAATGAAAAAGAATGTCAATACCATTTTCTTGGGCTGGGAAGGTGGCTCAGTGGTAGAGCGCTTGTTTTGCATGCCTGATGCCCTGGGCTCCATTCCTCAGCACCACATAAGCTACAAGAAAAAAAGCCGGAAGTGACGCTGTGGCTCAAGTGGTAGAGTGCTAGCCTTGAGCTGAAGAGCTGAGGGACAGCTCCCAGGTCCAGAGTTCAGGACCCACGACTGGACTCCCTCCCCAACCCCCCCAAAAAATACCATTTTCTTAGCTAGCATCTGAAATATCTATTGATCCACTTTTTTATTTTAACACTGAAAATGAATTTGTTTTCAGTAATATAACTTTCATTTCTATAAATGATCATTTTCATCTTATTGACCAGATTGCACCCTAAGTATAAAACTTTTACTGTTAAAAAGACATCCATAGCCGGGCACCAGTGGCTCATGCCTATAATCCTAGCTGCTCCAGAGGATGAGATCTGAGGATTGCTGTTCAAAGCCAAATTATCTCCAATAAACTACTCAGAAAAGGCTGGAAGATGGCTCTGTAGCTCAAGTAGTACAGTGCTAGCCTTGAGCAGAAGGAAGCCACGGACAGAATACAGGCCCAAAGTTCAAGCCAGCAACAAACAAACAAATAGAACAGAAGTTCATGAGACAAGTAGTATTAGAGCTGAAGTTTGTGACTTTTTAAAGTGAAAGTTTATTTTTGCCAAAATAAATAATAAAATAATAAATAAATTTGTCCATGTATTAAAAATCCTTCAAAATTTTAATTAAAACATTGGAAAAACCTATTGGAATCAAATAGCAATACACTTAACAAATAAATATAAAATATATACCATAGGTATCTGTGGGTGCCACCTATTGTCCACATTTTATTTACAAATTACTGTTGTTAATCAGATGTTAACTTGAATAAAATAATATGATAGAAACTCTTCCTCTTGAGGATATGGTTTTCATCTTTATAAATACATTTGGTAGTAAATAGGGTAATAACATGAAAGAATTAAATTTTTACTCTTTTACTATTTTTACTATTTATTTAAATTGTTTTTATTTATACTATCTTCAGTGTAATCATAATATAATTATTCTTCAGACTTCATACTTCATTCAATGTAGTTTATTCCTTAATAATATCCTGGATATCACTTTTGTTTTTTTAATATCTCCATTTTCATCTCTAATCTTATTCCTTCTTCTTTAAGTCAACTTGTTTAGACTTCTTTTGCTATATCCCTGAGGTTCTGAAAAGCTGTTTCTATTTTCATTGATTTTAAGAACTTTTAAAAAATTATATTGTTTGAAATAGTTGTACAAATCAGTTGCCACTTAATAGAACAGTTTATAAATACATCTTTTATTTTAGTTGGTAAGTTTTTATTGAGTCTTTTAGATTACAACATGCCCTGGTTGGCTTTTGAACCAACATCCTCCAATCTTAGCCTCCTGAATAACTAAGACTAAAGGTGTGAACCACCAACGCCCAACCCTAAGGAGATGATTTCCAAGGTATGTCAAAAACTTAGGAAAGATGGAATCCAAGAGCTTTGTAGGCTATGAGCCATTGATCAATATATATTTCCCACAGTACATTCACCTTCCTCATTTTAAGATTTTTTTCTGTTTTTTAGCTGTATGAAAAATAATCTATATCAGACTGAGAAATGTTAAATACTTAGCTTTCTTAAATTCTCCTGTCTTATATTTATGGTAGAGTCAACTACACAAAAATGTATGTTTTAGTTCATCTTGACAAAGCTCTTTGCTATAGAATAAGCTATGGTTATTCCCACAGCTGCATGCATGTTTTCTCTTTGCATATGTGTATATAAGTATGTATATACCTATGAATATGTATACCTTTTTGGTCTAGAATATACAAATGAGCAAAAACATGCAATGTTTGGGTTTTTTGAGCTTATCTTGCTCAATACGATGCTTTCTGGTTCCATCCACTTTTCTGCAAATGATATAATTTCATTTTTCTATATGATTGAGTAATCATAGTGTATATTTACCATAGTTTCTTTACCTATTTTTAATGCAGTGTTAAGCAATAGACTCTACTCCTTTTTTTCTGATTCTTCAAATATGGTAGACAGTAGCTTCTCTTTTAGTTGGAGTTGGTAAATACACTTGCAAAGAAAAAGTCTTCTTGGAGCTATATTCAAACCAGAACTTGAACTCCATTGTTGCCCCAGCAACAGTAAAAAAAATCATATTTAAATATGAATTAAAAGTAGAATTACCTACAATTAACTTCAAACGTAGCTCTTTGGACAAATGAATGGTAACCAATGGTACTTATATGGATAATGCCTCATGCTATGTTCATCATGTGTTTATTTCTTCATTATAATTTGAGTGAATTTGAAATTTTTTATTGTATAAACAATACTTGCAACAGATAATTCCAATTGTTCTGAGTGGCAGAAAGAAAACCAGAACTTAAAACTGTTTATAAATTTGTAATGTAAGAGTTGAGCCTGAGATATTTTAAACACCAGAATATTCATGTCTACATATGTACACAAAGTACTTTGATCAGATACCTTCAGCATCCCTCTCCCTCATAACACTTCTGTTTCCCAAAGCAATTTCAACTAGCCTGAGTACCATTTCACAAATGTGCATCAAGTATTCTGATCATATTTACTCTGTTCACCCTTTGGGTTGGCTCCCACATGTAAGAGTGCCTATACCCTACAGGATCAGTTGTACTTTCTTACCATTCTTTAAAAAAAATGTTTGTTAAATACTCAAAGGGATGTCACTGTAGTATTTCATACATGTATATACCATACTTTAATCACATTCACTCTCATGCTTACTTTACACTGAAACCGCAGAACGATCACCTTTGAGAAGGTAATTAGATCATAAGGGCAAAGTTCTCATGCTTAGAATCAGAGTCTTTTGATGGAGAGACCAGAGTGCTGCTTTTCATCTTCTATTACTTCAGAATACAGTTATGTATTCTGAACATGTATTGAATCTACTGGTACTTTGATCTTGGGTTTTTGAGACTCCAGTACTTAGAATGTTTTTAATTGTCCTGTTCATGTGTCAATGACTTTATTTTGCTTATATTGAGGTATTTTTAGGTATACTGTTACATGCTATAAAGGAAATATTTGTTTGTCCAATATTTTGAGTGTTAACTTGCTTTTTCAAAGTTTAAAACTATGAAAACTATGCTAGTGGCTCAAGAATATAATCCTAGAAAGGTGAGATCTGAGAACCATGGTTCAGAGCCAGCAGAAAAGTCTGTAAGACTCTTATTTCCAATTAACCACCAAAAAAAAAAAACAAAAACAAAAACAGCAGTGGACCTATGATGCAAGTGGCAGACCACTAGCCTGGAGCAAAACAGATCAGCAAAACAGTGATCAGACTGCGAGTTCAAGATTCAGAATTGACACAATAAAACAAAACACAAAAACCAAAATTATGGAAAGCGTGACTTTAGATAAAGCTTACCAATTTATTTTTGTATTTAGTTTTATCACTCTATTTGCAATACTTTAAACTTAATGCTCATGAATTTGTTCTAATGCATTTCATTTCTTCTCACAACCACCTCAACATCCTTATTTGTCTTACATCAATCTTTATTGGCACTGTAAATCATTCAACAACTTTTCCACAGAAATTTCTTGGTTAATGCACTTTCTTAGTTTCTGTATATCTGACATTATCTTCTAGTTTAATTGACTTCATATTGAAATGGTATCTTGGCAGGGAATGTAATACTGAGTTCAAAATTTACTTTCCTTAAGAACTCTGTATAAAAGTGTTCCACTGTGTTCTGGCAGTTAGTTGCAAGAGAAAAATCTGAGATATGCCTGAATTTTGCCCTTTAATAGCTATGCTACCTTCCCCATCTAAATACTTATCTCTGAGTGTCTCTTTAAAATTGAACAAGAAAAAAAATCTAGACATATCTTAGTGATGTTTAAAAATTTCCATAATAAGGAAAATTTTCACAGTCTTCCCAATGCTTTTACCTTAAATGCTGAAGCTTTTGACTTTGAGAGTCAAGGCAACATTAATTTGTAATAGTGGATGAATATAAGGAAGAAAAATTTAAAAATCTAAAAGAAATCTTGATAATTACTTTAGCTTATTTAAGTGTCTGGTAAGTGATTAAGATAGGACAACACATATACTACCATTACATTTCAGTATTAACTCATCTTTTATTTATTATATTACCTGGTAACAAAAACAAACTTTAGGTTTTAAGGTTGGATCCATCCATTGCTGTTGTATTTTGGGCAAGTATTGACCATTCTCAAGTCTCTCTTCCTGTGGAAAACTCGCAAGGTTAATATTCAGATGAGAAGTGACAATGACTATACAAGTTGAAGCACAAGGCTCAGTGCTGTGCTCCATGGGTAGTGCTTCCTCTTTGAGAACCTTCAAAGCGACACATCATACTGTTTTAAATGCTAAAGGGAAAAAGGGGAAAGGTGAATGAGACATGCGTCTTCTTGGATAGGACTCATATCTAGCAGAATAAATTGAGACTATTCATAACATTAGAGCAAACAAGGTCAGTGCCAGGAGAGGTGAGTATGAAATTGCTATGGAGACCAGGGAGGGAAGACTGATTTATCTCATGAAAAGTTTAAAGATTTCTAGGAATGATGATTTCTGAGAAAATTGAAGCTGTGAAATCTGCCAGACAGAAAAAAAAATTCAGCAGAATGAAGTAAGGAGAAATCTTCAGAATTACAGGTAAAGCAGGTGTGTATTTGCAAAGGCCTAGAGTCAGACTACACTGAGGAGTATCAAGCACTGAAGGTATCACTTTTCAGAGCCAGATACGAAGATCAAACTATATGGAGTCTTCATTTTTATGGCTTTGCCTCCTCCCTGTTTCCAGGTGAAGCTGCAAGGATTCTTTCAGTCAGTGGATTCTGAGTCCTCCCATCAGACAGCTTGTGTCCCAAACTGGAAAGATGTCAGGCTTAGTACAGTGTGTACATGGGACTAGACACCAAGTAGCTGGTCAAAGTTCATCTCAATGAGTGAAGGGACAACCATTGCAAAAGCATGTATTTAAAAGCCTGGTACAACAAACCATTATAATCAGTTTTTCACATTGAGCCAAAGTGACTTTAAACTTGTATATTTGGGTACTGTTCACATTGTATCTCTTTACTTTCTCTTTTAACCTAGTTTTCAGGGGATACATTTAGTAAGAATAATCAAAATCAGATTTTATCTGGAAACAACTCTAGGAGCATGTAGAACTTCATACAAAAGAAGGTAATTTTCTGTTAAAGTACTGGACACAATTTGAAAAATTTGTTTTCCTTTGCCTGGACTGAGCTGAATTAGAATGCAGAGATCACTCATGTTGCACAAACCAACGCAAGCAAAGATACAGGAGGTGCTTAAATGCTTATGGTTCAGGGGTAGAATAACAATAACATGTGAATTCAAGAAATGTTACAAATAAAGCCCACACAATGACAATTGGGAACATCCACTACCTGGAACTTCTCTTTTAAAGATATATTCAATCAATAAGATGAACTGACACAAATGACCTTACCATCTCCCTACTTTCACTAGACTGCAATTTACTACAGTTTGCTGTACGCATATTAATATATCATATTAGGCAATAGAAAAGGAGTTAACAAATTTAAGAAGTATCTTTTCACAATGGAACGAAACTAGAAATTTTAATCAGAATACAAAATTAAAACTATGTGTGGATTAAGAAGATCTCATTCAAAGCAATTGAGGCAAAAAGGCATGAAAAAGAAAATTAACAATATATTGACACAAAAACACATGCCAAATTATGGTTTTAGCATAAAAATACTAAGAGCTTTTAGTAATAAATGCTAATTTTGAAAAATTAGCATTATCAAATTAACAACCTAATGACAACTAGAAACTAGAAAATGACAAATAACCTAAAGTTTTCGAAGGGAGAAAAATAATAAGAAAGATTAGAACATAACTAAGTATAATTGAGATTATGAGATAATTTGAAAAACAAATTGGTTTTTTGAAAGGACTAACCAAATTATCAAGCCTTCACTACATTAAGAAGACAAAGAGATTAAAATAATTGAAATCAGAAATAAAACAGAAGACATTTCAGTTGATGCTACAGAAATAAAAATATAAAAATACTGTTTTATATGCCTGTACATTGTATAAAGTATAAGAAACTATACAAACCTACAACTTACCAAGAATAAGTTATGAAGAAATGGGAAATCTGAAAAGATCTATTATGAGAAAGAAAACCTATTCAGTAATTTTAAAATTTTCCAACCAAAGAAAGTACAGGAACAAATGTTTTCTCTGGAACATTCTACCAGGCACTAAGGGAATTCACCCAGATCTTCTCAAACTTCTCCAAGAAATAAAGCAAAGGGAACAGCCTCAAATTCATTCTACAACTACAATAGGCCTAAGCCAAATCAAAGATACCACATAACAATGAAAGTCATTGTGAAATTGGTTAGTACAGATGCAGTATCAACAAAATAAAATTCAACAGTATGCTTTAAATGATCACATAATATCATCAAGTAAGTGTAATCCTTGGGATACAGGGATGATTCATATATACAAACTCTAAATATGATAAACAATATTAATAGAACAAAGATAAAAATTGTATGTCAACCTCAATTAGAACTGAAAAAACGCTTGAAAAATTTTTTTACAACCTTTCATGAAGAAAAGCAAGCAACAAATCCAAAGTCGAAGGAAATTACCCAATATAATAAACATCATATAGCATTATAGGTCATATAGCATCAATAAATGCCATATACCCTTATTCTCAATGAAGAAAAGCAAAAAGCTTTTCCTTTATGGTCAAGATCTAGACAAAGATGTTTAACCATCACTTCTATTCAACACAGTAATGGCAATCCTAGCAGGAAGAAGAAAGAAATTTTAAAAAGAAAAATAAGTTCTGAGAAGCAAAATTATTCCTACTCCACAGAGGACATAATCTTACATGTACAAAGCTCTAGATTCTATGAAAAGAATAGAATTAATAAATAATTAATGCAAAGTTGCAGGATGCAAAAAAACAGTATTTGCATTTCAAAATATTAGCAAAAAATGATCTAAAAAGGAATTTAGTAAAATAAACTCATTTACAGTACCAACTTAAAAAATAAGTTTCTTAAGAGCAAACTTAACCAAGGAAAGAAAATACAATATGGAAAAGTACAAATCATTGCTGAAATTTAATAAGACATACACATATAGAAAGGCATACCTGTCCATGAACTGAGAGACTTAATATGGTTGAAATGTTCTTATCACTTAAAAGAATTTATAGATTCAGTGCAATCCTTACCAATGTTGAGAAAAATGAACCAAAACCAGGGCTATCATATTTGATGCTTTCAAAACATATTAGAAAGCTACAAAAATCAATCAAGTATGGCAATAACGTAAAGACAACAACTAAAGCAACATAAAGAAGAGGTAAAAATTAACCCAGGAACGTATGATGAAATGATCATCAGAAAATGCATCAAGGCTTCACGGTGGAAGAAATATGCTCTTTTCAATAGTGTTGGAAAATTGGGCATCTACCTGTACAGAAATAACCATCCCCATATGCAATTTTTGCACTATACTGTGTGCAAACAGTTAACCTAAAAGTGGATTAAAGACCTAACATGGAAACTGATGCTATGAAACCTCACAAAGAAACAGAGAAAATGATTTGTGATATTGAACTCAGGATTACAGTAACAGCAGACAAATAGTAGCACATCAATCTTGGAACCACCAACCAAGCAAAAGAAACCATCTAGAGAAATTCAGTCTACAGGATAGGAGAACATATTTGTACAGGTAGAACACATTTGACATTGTCAAGTAACCAAAAAAAAAAAAGCCTATTGGACAAAGATGTGAAAAGACATTTCTCCAGAGAAGATACATAAGTGGTTAGCAAACACGGAAACACACCCAAGCATCACTCATCATCGGGGAACTTCCAAACTGAACCACAAAAAATGAATCAGTTCACACCCATTAGGATGGCCAGGATACTGCATCTAAAAAGAAAAGAACAGGTGTTGGTGAAATTGTAGAGAAATTGCAACACTTGCATACTCTTGGGCCAACTGGACAATGATGAAACCAGATCCTTGAACATTTAAAAACGTAACTATTTCCAAAGCCTTAAGAAGAACAATGCTCAACAAGAAATGGACTCATTACTGTGCTCATGTAACTGCAACCCCTTTGTACAGCATCTTTAAAATGAAATTAACTTGAGTCGTAAGGCGGAGAGGCTCTCAGGAAGATGGCATCCCTAGTCTGGCTACAAGCTGATTGGCAGGTGTTTTGACCACAGGACTCCAGGCCCTGCCCCCTGAGCTCTGCCCTCGGATGTCCTACCTCCCAGAGCCTGCATGCGCCGAGGGGCGCCCCAGGTCCAGGAGCTGGTGGGTCCGGGGGCCCCTGGGCGGGGGTCCCGGGGCACCCCTCCTCCCTCGGGACCTCTGGTCTCAGTGCTCGTCTTTCCGCCGGATCTAGTATTCAGAGCGGATCAAAGCAGCGGACAGCTGCTCACCCTCTACAACCCGAACTGCGCTCTGCTTGTGCACAGCACCTGCCAAATATATGGCGTTTGACGCAGAAGGGTGCGTAAAGCCTCAGTCCTGCATTGACATTGTGATTCGTCATGTGGCCCCCATTCCCAGCCACTATGATGTCCTGGATGGCTTCCACATTGAGCTGTCCGAGGAAGGGGCTGAGGGCCCAGTGGTGGGACCAAAGGACATCACCTCCGTACTGAGGGCCCCAGCGCACCCTCTTGAGCTTCAGGGACAGCCTGAGCCAGCACCCCACCCAGGACCACCTGCCTGGACAGCACCACTGCCCGCCAGACAGTTACAAGACAACTCCCACCAGCAACTGGCCACCAGCTCCTTCCTGCTGACGGGCATCGTCTCTGTGGCCTTCCTGCTGCTCCCACTCCAGGATGAACTGGGCAGCCAGCTGCCACAAGTCCTCCATGTCTTCTTGGGACAGAAATTAGTGGCAGCCTATGTGTTAGGCCTCCTTACCTGGCGTTCCTCCAGACCTGAACTCCCTGCCCAACCCCAGCCCATCTCTCTCCTCCCCAGGCAGGGACCTGAGGTGGCTCATACCTTGCCTTAGGGTTAGGGTTAGGGTTAGGGACTCTCTTCTACTTCCTGACCGCCTCAGCTTCCCTCCTCCCCGCCCCCTGCCCAAGAAAAACAACCAGGGATTTGGACTCATTTTCCAAGTTGAATAAAATGCCTTTATAAAATAAAAAAATTAATTTAATTTTAAAATAATAATAAAAGAAGAATATCTCCAAGAGATACCTTCAAATTCATGCTCATTGTAGTTTTATTTGCAAAAGCTAAGGTGTAGAAGTAATGTAAATGTCTGTTAATGAATGGAGAGAATGTTGTGTATACATCCAAGTGCTTTAAAAGAAAACAACAGATCATCCTGACCTATGCTACAGGAAAGGTGAAATTCAACGACATTCTGCAAAAGTGAAAACCCACTCGGTAAAAACACAAATACAGAAGTAATATCACAGCACAGAGATTGTAAGGATTGTGGCAGAGAGAGATGGAGCATACCTATAGTCACAGAGCTTCAGCCATGCAAGATGAGAACGTTCTAGGAAGCTATTCTAGAAAGCTATTTTAAAGAGTTGTTCTAGAGAGATGTTGTTAAGCCATATGTACATTGCTAATAACTACTGCTTTATACTTAAAAATGTTAAGAGGACAATTTTGTGGGGTTTTTTATTTTAAAAAATTACCAGCTAGAACACCCTAGTATTTGAAGAATGACACCACAAATATCACATTCTGGCTATTGCTTTAAATCAATGTAATTTATTTCTCTAATACCAGTACGTGTAAACTTTTCTGGGTACTAAAATCCATTCAAGCATGTCATTATCTTTTTAACCTTCAATGTGACAACATGTAAGGTTCAACAGTGTAGGAAATTGTACCTTATGACTAAATTTTTTATGTTCTTACAGTGCTTGCTGTCACTTCTTAGTATGTTTGACACTTACTTCTTTCAAAGTTTAAATATTCAATTGGCCCAGGGAACATAATGAGAACTGCCCAGTGCATCCTCTGCTGTTCTCTGGCCTGCTTTACAGCAATACATTATTCTGTTCTCACCTCAACTCCCACTGGGAGAGATTAATAAATAAATGTTCTCTCACCAATTCTTGTAGGTGGTTAGATAATTAGTTTTTTTGTCAGGAGAATATATAGAATCTTGTTTGTTTTTTTTAAATTCACATTAACTGTGTGATTTTGCACTGCTTTACATTAATCTTCTCAACAGCCTCCTCCCTTGGGAAATGCCAGAAGGAATTTCAATATGGGTCTTGCTCTAACAATTGCATCCCAAGGGCTCTTTCCTTATTGCTGTTTCTTCCCGCCCTTCTCTCACCATCCCACCCATACCTTGATGCCAATACCTAAGTATTTTGCACTTAAGATAATCTTCTTTTGTTGCTAGGTGCTTCTAGTACCTTTCTCAAGCTTTTGGCAAGAACTAGTTGGTCTCTAGTTTCTTCTAAACCAGGAATCCTCTTGCTTCTGTGCCATCAAAGGTGATCTTCTTATTCCTATGTATCAAATTACAGTGGAAAAGTAACCTTAAGTAACCTCTTAATAACAACTTTTAGAGTACTTGTAATTTTGAAGCAATTTTAGATTCACAAAAGTGTTTGAAAAGTGGTGCTAAATTTCTATATGCTTTCTGGTCTAGCTGGCTCCTAAAATTAATATTTTATAAAAACTTAAGATTTATCAAAATTTTATGTTGCATTTGTTAAAACTATGGAAATACCATTGGTTGCAAAGTTAATAAGCTAGAGAATTTGTTCACAGCTTACCAGTTTTGCCATTTATTTCATTTTTAGTGTTTTTTAATCTCATAATGGGGGAAATATCTACTTTTTAGGTGTTTGTGAAAAGTAGAAAGAATATAAGTGAAATCTTTGGGCTGTAGTAGGGCCTCTATATTATCTATTAAATTTATTTTTACACATTAAAATTACTGTTTTAAGAATGGAGCAGGTGTCCATTTAACAAGGCTGAAGGTCCCTCTGTTGATCGCTGCTGCACCTATGACTTTTTAAATTACATTTTTATTATCTGTAAGTAGTTGTACAAAAGGAATTACCATTCAACAAATCAGTTTATGAATACAATGCTTATTGATCGGGCTCACCTCTAGGCACCTATGATTCTTGCTGCTTACATTCCCTTTGAGGTGACGAGGTGGAGATGGACTCTGTCCATAATATGTGAAAGGTGTCTCCATGTGGCTGTCAGAGGTACAGCACAGTACTCACTCAATAGCATGTCATACATGACAGCCAACACTGATAGAGTTTATCTCCAGCAAAGTGTCTAGACTGTCAGCCTTTGACCATGCCTGTATGCACTAAGGGAAAATATACTACAGAGAATAGTTGCACTTTTTTGGCAGATCAGGGTAAGAGAAGATCCAAATTATGCCAATCAGTCTCATGATGATGCTTTCCCAGAGCCCTGGGAAGCAAGACAATGAGCAATGCAGTCAGAACCCAGAGAAAGGGAGCTGGCAGTGGATAAGAAGTCTATTTTCAGAGGCAGACTATGACAGCAATCAAAACATTACTATTAATCAAAGCACATTTCTGATCAAATACATACATAATGGAAATACAAAGTATTTGATTGGAAGAAACTCACTTTGAATAAGGTTATAAACTTCCCAGCCCATCTTTACTTATGACCTGAAAGGAGTGAGACAATCCTTTGAGACAGGGTTAAAGATAACAAACAAATTTATTTACACTATTTACACTGGAAAGGGGACCTCTGACTACCTTGTCCTGGGGAGGGAAGGAGAGAGAAAGAGGGAGGAGAATGTAGAGAAGAAGGGGAAAAGAAAGGGAGGGGGAGGGAAGGAAAGAGGAGGGGGAGTCAAGTCTTTGGTGATTATACAAAGCAGTAACTGCCTGTCTCCATCGTAACACTCTAAGATTAATTTAAAACAATATGACATGGTGAGATTACTGATACTTTTTGATAGTGCTTAATGGAAGAACTCAATATGTTCATTATTACATGAGGAAAAACAAAGGCAGATGTAATGCCAGATAATACTCATAAGGCAAACAATCTTGATTTTGTAATTTTGTATCTACCAAAATTAAAAAGGCAAAAATACAATATATGCCTTAAATTAATTATAATGATGGAATTAGAATATGTTTCATGACTTTATGATTTAAGTAATGGATGATATTTCTAGAATTATTTTCTTTAAACATTGTCTAACTGATGCCTTTCATTCAAATTCAAGTCTTCTCACTACCATTTATTTTTGAGGTGACTAATATAAAATTTGATCTTTATTATTTCTTGAGTTTCTGAGTCAGTGGTTTTTCTTTTGCTATAATAAATATTAGTTAAAATTATTCAAAGATAGTTTTCACATTGTTTCAGATCAATTAGACAGATGACCTACAATGTGGTTTATGTACTTGTAAGTTTACAAAGCACATTCCTACTGGATGTAGTAGTACATGGCTGTAAGCCCAGAACTTGTGAGGCTGAGGCAGAAGGATTGGTAGGTTTAGGCCAGGCTGGGCTATATAGTGAGACTCTGTATGACAAAAGCAAAAGAAAAACAATGAAAAAGGACTCCTAAATAAAACTAACTGTTAATATATACTCTTTTAGTTGTGTATACTTTATAATCTTTTATGCAGTAAAACCTGGAATTTTTGAATAAATATGTTTTTCTTAGCAAATTAAAGGTAAGACACAAATAACTCCAGCTCATTTACACATGGAGGATGATAGTGTCAAAAAGTCTGTGAGATAGCAATAGGAAATCTTCCATAATCTCTTAGTTAGCTTAAAATAGGAAGAATAATAAACTATGGCAGCTTTAGATATACTATGTTATGCACTGTATGAAAAATAGAGGAGCAATTCTTTTGATTCCAAGAGTTACTCTTGACTTATGGATCAGATATACAGTAACAGATAATTGCCTGCAAGTACTTTATCTACAAAGAGGCACGTGGCATTGGGAGAAATGCTTCCTGGAACAGTTTGAATAGCTTCACCCAGAGCAAAGTAACCCTGATGCAATGTAGTTGAATAAAGAAACTTAGAGAAAGGACAGACTTAGGGATTTACTGGTAAAACAGACTAATTAGGGCTCCAAGAACCCAGATTTATTCTGCCACTGAGTATCCTTAATGTAACCTTTTTCTAGTAGATTGTAGAATTGCTGGAGCAGCAATAGATCTAGTGTCCTGAGACGACTTGGTCCAAAGACATCATGTTGGTCAGCTCTCCTTGGGATTCTGTCTTGGGCATGAAACAAAACTTCCCACAAGAGTCCAGGAAATTCTACTTATGCATCTTAGACTAACCTAAGAGTGCAGAGAGTGCTGAGTACTTGCCAGTTCTATCGGTTACATATGGGACCTGATCAAACATTAGAAAGCCAATGTGTCACATGATAAGTTTTTCACAATATTAGGCTTATTGTTTATTTGTGGTATAACAAATATTTCTATGCCTGCCTCCTTGGGCTCATATTAGTAGTATTAGCATTGGTGGGATGCTTGGTTTAATATAATTTTTCTAAACCTTTCCATTTCTTTATGAATGGTACAATATCATTTTTTCTGATGGATGAGTAGAATTCTGTTGTGTATACATACAACATTTTCTTGATCTGCTCATCCACCGAAAGGAATCTGGGCTGACTCCATATCTTGGTTATGGTAAATAATGCTGCAATGAACATAGTTGTATTGGTAGCTTCGGTGTGGCCTTGTTGGTGGTCTATTGGATAAATGCCCAGGAATTGCTGGGTCATAGGTAAGCTCTATGTTTAGTGTTTTGAGGAATCTCCATACTGCTTTCCAGAGTGGTTGAATAAGCTTACATTCCTACCAAAAGTGTAATTGAGTTTCCTTTTGGACACATCCCCGCTAGCATTTGTTACTGTTAGTTTTCCTGATGTGGCCCATTGTCTCTGGGGTGAGATGGAACCTCAGTTGAAAATTATATTTTGAAGTAAGCAAGACCCAGAGAAATATAGATTACATGGTTTCCCTCATTTGTAGTAGCTAGAATGTGCCTATAAATCTACAAGTGAACACACTGAGTGATAAGCAAGGGGTTACAAATGAATTAACTGAACTGTAATAGACTCTATGGAGAGTACAAATAGTACTCTAAATGAAAGCCCAACAAAACAAGCATCAGGAAATGAGTATTTGCAAGAGGAGAGGGTGAGGACCTAAGAAGATGGGTAGAAGAATGAAGAGGGACCTGGGGATAATGCAAGTGAGGATACATTGTATATACTACAAAATTGGGAAATATAAGGGAAGGAGTGGTTTGAAGGATGTGAAGAATTGGGGACAGAGATCACGATCCATTGTACACATAAACTGATTTGTTAAATTGTGAAAAATTCAATGTATAACCTAAAATTAAGATAAGTAAGGGCAGGGATGGGTGAAAATGTCAAAAGGGGTAAGCTTGATCAAAATGCATTGTGCTAATAGCTAAGATATGGAACCAACCCAGATGCCCCTCAGTAGATGAAGGGATCAAGAAAATGTGATTTTATATATATATATATATATATATATATATATATATGAATTTTATGCCCTCAGAAATGTTAGGAAATGGAAAGACTTGAAAAAATTGTATTAAGTGAAGTAAGCCAGACCCAAAGAAACATAGGTCCCATGGTTTCCCTTATTTGCAATACTAGTATACATCTAGTATAATCTTACCAGACAAGCAGAAAAGATCAAAAGCTATGTGCATATGATCATATAAGATGATGCTAAGCAAAATGAACCCCAAGCTAGGGACATAGGAGGTTTTATCTCTGTTGCTGTTGTTTTTAATGTGCTTATAATGTGCTATGTGATTTTTTTGTTTCTTTTGTATGTTCTTCCCCCATGATATAACCCCTGTTGTCACTGCATTTGATTTTTGGTGCCCTGTAGCTTATATATACATTTTTCTAATATGGGGAGAGGAGGGGAAATAACAAAATGCTGAAACAAGGATACAGGTTGACCCATTGGAACAATAAGATGTACAAGACACTATGTTGAAAATGAATTTTACAACTTCTGGAGGGGAAGGAGTTGGGGACAGGACATGAGGAGGGAAGGGATAGATAGTAGGGGAAAAACAAAGGAGTGGGTAACAATGCTCATGTACTCATTACCTTACTCATGTAACTGTAACCCCTCTGTACAATATCTTTACAATAAAAAATGCATTGTGTTCATAAACTGTTTCTAAGAATGACAACTCCTTTCTACAACTATTTAAAGATAATAAAAATATTCAAAAATGCATTAAATTAACATCCAATAAGAAATACAAAAGAATATATGGGCAGACACTGTTTAACATCATCAATGCTAAACTGCTCCCAAAGTGATTGCAACAATTACTACATCCCTTATTGCTGATTTTCACAAACACTTGTTAAACTAAGACTTTTCACATTTTACCTACTTGTTGTATAAGTAATGATGCAGAGCTAAAAAGAAATGTTTTCAGTTCTTTGTTATGGATTGTTCAACCAATGCCCCTGTTTCTGAAATTCTCTGTGTAGGAAGTCACTGTCAAAAGGGTAAAATGATGAATCATTGCAGGAAGGCTTAAATCTATCAAAATGTCACCATCAAATTAAGGTTTAATTAGAAGCTTTAAAAAATCACTTGATGTTGAATCCCAGAGAACTGTTTTTGTATAATGTTACTATTCAGCATTTTATAGTCTTTCTAATACTCTTCTTACAAATTTGAACTTCAACTACAATAGTTACTTGTCTGTTTTTGAAAATAGCATATTAGAATATTTGAAATTTCATCTCCAGAAATTTACCATCTTATTCATGTTTGATACCATTCTCTTGGCCCAGTTTTTTGGGCACTGGCAGTATGGTAGTCTGACCATCCATTTTTCTCTCTTCCCATTTTCCACTTTCCTCACACATTGCAAAACCATAGAATGGAAAAATTCAGTGACATGAAAAGCATTATCGTATCAAACTGAAGATTCCTCAATAGCAGGTGCTAGGCATCACATATGCATGCCTTGAGCTTGCACTAATAATAATGCTTTAAAAAAAATCTAAGAAGTTAAAAGCTTCTGCAAATGTAAAGAAATGTGATATTTACTGATACGAGGTATTTACCTAAAAGAATGCTTTTAAAATACAGTTCATGGTATTTTCTCATCATTTGAGATATATGTAATATAAGACTTGACATATTCTTGAAATATTTTCTTTGCTTGGCTTCTAACATAAGCACATGTGCCTTCCTATCTTCCTCCTACTCTTTTATACCTTGGCCTCCGTGGGTTGCTTCTATTCATTTTCCTGACTCTATACTTGGGAGAAGAAGTACTCCAAGATTTCTTCTCTTTTTCTGTTTATCATCCCTCTCCTGATATCAAAAGGTATACATAGATTTAAATAATTTAGATAATTTAGATTTATAATTTTATTTTTTGAAAAAGATAACTAGAATATTTTGAATTAATTGAGAGATATACACTGACAACGTGTAAACAGTGATTGTCTTTCAGTGGTGGTATTGGGTGATTTCAATCACTAATTTATACTCTGCTTTATTTTGGCAATTTGTATAGCAGAAATTGACATTTAAAAATTAAAACATGTGCATTAAAATGAGCTAATCTCTCTCCAGATCCACACATAGACATAACTCCAGCACACACTATTAATTCAGACATTAAGAAGTCCCTACATCATAGATATTTTTAAAAAGTATATAAAAGCAAGCTTTTGGCATAAATTTCTAACCATACCACATCAAAGTGTAATTTTTATTTTATTTGTTTTTATTTGATTTGTTCTACTTATACTTTCATTTTATCTAAAAGTTTTATTAATTTTAACAGAGAAATGGAAAACCTATAAAAAATAAAATGACTCATGGAACAGAAACATATCAGAGCAGCAAAGGATGTTATTTTCAGATAAGAAAAAAATAAAGATGAATCATGGAGCTTAATCACTCATCTGACTTGCTTTGCATGAGAATTTTTAAAGCCAAATGACAAACAGTTGTCAAGACATAGATATTTTTATTTAAACATCCATTGGTCCATAACGGAAGTACTATTAGGTCGAGATGCAGAAATGATGTGCGTACATGGTGACAAGTCAGCATCACGCTAACCTCATAGTTCCATGAAAAATTTGGCTATAGGCTCCTAGGGAGGTCAAAATTTCCAAGAGGCAGAATCAAAGCAAATCAAACAAAGCCTGGAAAAATGGATTGCATCAAACTTAAAAGTCTCTGCATGGATAGCGTTAACAAGCTAAATAGAAAGCCCACAGAATAGAAGAACATTTTTACCAGTTATATATCAGACAAGGACCTAAGGTCCAAAATACACTGAGAGCTAAAAAAATTAATCCTCCAAAAAATAAACCCTCAAAGAAAAAACAACCCAATTAATAAATGGGCTAATGACTTAAAGAGAGACATCTCAGAAGTAAAAATGACCACATGAAGAAATGTTCAATAGCTCTAGCCATAAAGGAAGTGCGGGTCAAAACAACATTGAAATTCCATCTCATCCCAATGGCAAATATCAAGAATACTAACAATAACAGATGCAAGTTGGGATATGGACAAAAAGGAACTATTTGGCATGTAAACTTTTGAACTACTTTGGAAATCATTATGAAGAGTCCTCAAAAACTAAATAAAGAGCTATCCTATGACCCAGTAATTCCACTACTAGGCATTTATCCAAAAAGTACAAACAAGGCCACACCAAAGTCATCAGGACAACCATGTTTACTGCAGAATTGTTTACTATAGCCAAGATACAGTATCAACCCAGATGCACCTTAGTGGACAAATAGATCAAGAAAATGTGGTATATATACACAATGGAATTCTCATTTATCAGAAAGAATGATATACCACTTGTCAGGAAATGGAAATACTTGGGGAAAATTATATTAAGTCAAGTAAGCCAAACCCAGAGAAATACAGATTGCAAGGTTTCCTTCATTTGTGGTAGCTACAATATGCCTATAAATCTATAAGAAAACACCCTGGGTGGTAATCAGGGGTTACAAATGAATTAACTGAAGTGTAAAAGACTATATGGAAAGCTCAAATAGTGTAATTCTATAAAAAGATTAAATCAAAGCCCAATAAAATAAGGACCAGGAAATGGGTACTTGCAAATGGGGAGCGTGGGGTCAAGCCAAGAGGGATAAAAGAATGAAAAGGGAAGTGGGTATAATGTAGGCAAGCATTCATTGTATAGACCACAAAACTGAGAAATATAAGGGAAGGAAGGGATGGGTGGAAGAAGAGTGAAGGTGTTGAAGTGGTGACACAGATCAAGATACAATGGACATATAAACTGCTTTGTTAAGTGGCAAAAATTCAATGCATAGCCTAAAGTTAGATAAGTAAGGGAAGGGGTTGGGAGGGGTGGGTGAGAATGTTGAAAGGGGTGAGATTGTTCAAGATGCACTATATTCATAAACTGCTTTGGTGAATTGCAACGCCTTTATACAACTATTCAAAAGATAATAAAAAATATATTTAAAGCCAGGCACCAGTGGCTTATGCTTGTAATCCTAGCTACACAGGAGGCTGAGATCTGAGGATCTCAGTTCAAAGCCAGCCCGGGCAGGAAAGTCCATGAAACTCTTAGCTCCAATAAACCACCAGAACACCGGAAGCGGCACTGTAGCTCAAGTGGTAAAGCGCTGGCCTTGAGCTGAAGAGCTGAGGGACAGTGCTCAGGCCCAGAGTTCAAGCCCCATGACTATATATATATATATATATATATATACACACACACACACACACATACATATACATATATATGTATGTATATTTTTTAAAAAAGAATGTGCCTGAAATCTAACTGATTCTATGATCTATGACAATTGAGTTCTCTAATTCAGTGACATTGTATCTTAACAATACAATACTTGGTTCAGTTGTCAGGCTTTTACAGCACAGACAACAATCTTTAACACAGCTGATCAAGCAAAAGAATGCAAACTCAAAGACAGGTCATTTGAAATCATCTAAACACAAAGTAAAAGAAAAAGCAGTGAAGGGCTAGGAAGGTGGCTCAGTGGTAGAGCACTTGCCTTGCATGCCTGAGGCCCTGGGTTCGATTCCTCAGCACCACATAAGCAAAAAGAAAAAAGCCGGAAGTGGTGCTGTGGCTCAAGTGGTAGAGTGTTAGCCTTGAGCTGAAGAGCTGAGAGACAGTGCCCAGGCCTAGAGTTCAGGCCCCACGACCAGACCCCCCCCCAAAAAAAAAGAAAGAAAAAGAAAAAGTAGTGGAAAAGGGTGAAAGGAGTCCACAAAATATATGAAACACCAACATGTAAACCCACAAATACATGATAAATGCTTCAGAAAGCGAAGTTAAGAAGATGAAAGCCTGTTTTTCATATTTACTTAAATTTTTGAGACAATGTTGTAATACAGCCCAAGTGGGTCATGAATTTGTAATCTTCCTGCTTTATTCTTCTAAATATTTATATTACAGGTAGGTACCACTATGCTTGACTTCAGAAATCTTAAAACAAACAACAACAAACATTGATGACTAAAAATCATCTCAGATCAGGAGGAGAAGTCTACATCCAGACTCAAGAAGTTCAAAAGTACTCATTTGGTAGATGAAAGAAGGGAGGAAGGGGGGGAGAATGGACTCATAAAATTAAATGTATATCCTACAATTTTAAGAAAATTGAGGGAAAGAGTGGGTTTGGATGGGGTAGGGGCAAATGATGAACAGGGTGACTTAGACCAAGATGCATTGTATTCATAAACTGCTTTGTTGAATGTCAACTAACTCCTTTGTACAACTAAATATAAAAAAATGTAAATATAAAAGAAAAGATCACCAAAATATATTCAATTGGTACATCAACACATAAAGAATCAAACTATCAAAATCAAGGACAAGCCATACACCAGTGGCTCATATCTATAATCCAGCTACTCCGGAGGCTGAGATCTGAGGATCACAGTTCAAAGCCAACCTAGGCAGCAAAAGCCGTGAGACTCTTATCTCCAATTAACCAGCAGAAAACTAGAAGTGGTGCTATGGCTCAAGTGGTAGAGTGTTCACCTTGTGCTGAAGAACTCAGGGACAGAGCCCAGGTCCAGAGTTCAAGCCCCACGACTCAAAAAAAAAAAAAAAAGACAAAGGAAGAATAATTTTAAAGTTAATTTTATTATGATAGTATTTTTGATGGATAAAATAACTGTCTGCTTTTTTGTGTGTTGATATTAGGTCTTGGTGTATAGTTCAGGTTGACCTTGAGTTCATTTTTATCATTATTTTTCCTCATGAAACATGAAACTCAGTCTTTTATTCATTTTGACATATATAATGCATTCTTGCCTAAAGTCATCCTGATGGAAAATAAATTTCAAAATCATTTTTCTATTGCTTACAACTGTGTACTCATCGACTAACAATGACCAGTCTAAACCTTTCAGCTTTGGCCTCCATTACCATTACCCTCCTTTCTATCTTATGCTCTATACTCTTTCATACTCCACAGGTAAGTGAGATCAGACAGTGTTTGTCTTTTTATGCCTACTTATGTTGCTTAACCTAATGTCTGCCTAATTGTTTTCACAAATGACAAAACATACATACAGATTTATTTTATTATAGTTGTACCAAGGATTTTTAATTTAATATGTTAGAAAGAGATAAGAAAGGAGTGAATGAAAGAGTGAACATAGAAGGAAAGAGAAGGAAAGAAGGGAAGGGAGAGAGAGAAAGAAAAAATAGAAAGGAACCAAACATTAGAAAAACAGAAAGAGAACTATTATCAAAATAATATAATTATGCTAAATAAAATTGAATAGATGCTATTATATATTAGCAAAATAACATTGCAAGTCTTTGTCTATCAATAATTATTCTAAATAAAAATGAATAGATGCCATTATAAATATATTTTCATCTACCATGAAAATAATTAAATATGTGAAGCAAATTTTGATGATTTAGAGGTAGGAAATTGAGAGTAATATAATAATAGCAAGATACTTCAATATCCTACTTTCCATAATGTGTAAAATATCCAGTTAGAAAAGCAATACAGAAATGATGTCGTTAGCAACATTGTAGACTAAATGAACCTAACACACACATTGTAACTATCTACTCAACAGCAGAAAATGCAATTTATTTTTTTTCAAATTCTCATTGAACATTCTCCAAGATAGATCAAATATTTATTTGAAATAGGTCTTTACAAATTTAAGGAGATTAAAGCCATTTGAAGTATCTTTTCCAATGACAATAGAATAAAGCTAGAACTCAATAAAAACAAGAAAAAATACATGAATTTATAAACCAAATAAGCAAAGCTTGGAAATCTAAATTCAATTTTAAAATCTTCAAGCTGGGTGCAATAGCACATACATGTAATCCAAACTACTAGGACAAAGTGTAGATCTCCTTCATGGTTTCTGCTTTACTATTTTAATGGCCTTCTCCTTCATACATGATATAAAATACTTCTAGTTCATTGGCCCCCAATTATACTCTCCTTTTGCCTTCCCCTTCTCCACCAACTACAACAGTCTGTCCTTTATGTTCATATGATTTCACAAGACTGAATATCAGAGAAAGCTTTAATCCTTGTCTGAGTCTGGCTTATTTTCCTTGATGTACATGTATATGTGTGTGTTTCATTCATTTTTTCTGGTAAATGATGTTATTAAATTCTTTATGATGACATAATACCCTGCTGCATATCCACAGAACATTTTCTTTAGTCAGTCATTAGTTGATGGTGCTTTGGCTGATTCCACGGGCTGGCTCCTGCCATATAAAAGGATGTGCGGATATTTCTATTTTTTTCAGTTGTATGTCCAGAAGTGGTACAGCAGAGAAGGTAATATGGTAGGTTTTAAAAAAAATTTATAGTTTCTTCTTAATTCTAATCATTAAAGCTGCCAATATTTATCTGGGCATAGTTAATTTGTCAAATCATTAAATAAATATATAACCACATCCAATGTGATGCAGCTAGCAGTTTCATCTCTTCTTCTGAAACATGAATGATACTCTACCTGTGGGTTGTCTGATAGGTCTACACCCCCGGACCATGATCACCCCAGCATGCAAATATAGTATTTACAAAGGAGTACTCGTTTTTTATATTGGTTGAAAATACTTACCCAGAAAGACAGCCAGGCGCCAGTGGCTCATATCTGTAATCCTAGCTACTCAGGAGATCTGAGGATAGCAGTTCAAAGCCAGCCGGGGCAAGAAAGTCTGTGAGATTGTTGCTTCCAATTAACCACCAGAAAATCGAAAGTAGCACTGTGGCTCAAGTGGTAGAGCGCTGGCCTTGTACTGAAGAGCTGAGGGACAACGCTGAGGCCAGAGTTCAAGCCCCATGACCGACAAATTAATTAATTAATTAATTAGTTGGTTTAGGCACTGGTAGCTTATGCTTGTGATTTTAGCTACTTATGAGGTTGAGATCTAAGGTTTGAAATCAGTCTGAGCAGGAAAGTCCATGAGACTCTCTCTCCAATTAAGCACAGTTGGATGTAGAGCTGTGGTTCAAGTGGTAGAATGCCAACTTTGGCTGAAAAAGCTAAGGGACATTGTCTAGGTCCTGAATTTAAGCCCTGGTACCTACAGAAAATAGAAAAAGAAAGGCAAGTCCTTATTAGTAGAATATGAAAAAGAAGTATACTTTGTAAAAACAAAAAGTGAACTACCTGGGTAGTGACAGGAGGGAGAAAATAGAGGGGAACAAAGGAAGGGGTGACATTGTCCAAGAAGCATCATGCTCATAATCTGACTGTAGATCTGTAAGCCCTTTGAGCAACTGCTTAATAATAGCTATAAAAAGGTAAAATAAACATAAAAAGACACAGTTGGAAATTGGGGAATCTGAGAGATTTTTTTTAATATGAGAGATTTAAGTGTTGACAAAGACAAGAATTAAACCTCTCTGTACCAGGCAAAACGGGCACCTTGAACATGGTGATGGTCTAGGATGTGGAAAAATTTTCCTAAATGTTAGAGAGTCCCCAAGACTGAAAAGAAGTTCAGAGCTTCTAAGGGGGGTTAAGAGAAGTTTAAGTAGGAAGAAGGAAAATAAAAGTTAAAGAAAGAAAGACCAAACAGGTAAACCTTTTAAGAAAGTATTTTCCATTCTTTTTCTCTTTAAGCTAGCGGATATTCTATTTTCTTTACAGAATTCAATTGATATTGGGCTATTAAACAGCACTAATAAAAATGAGAGGTTAAATGGGACACCAAAAAAGACCTCTTCAACTTCTTCCCCTAGAACACTCTGCTCCTTATTTCCCACCAATACTTTTTTTTTATCTCACTAATGTACTGAACATCAAGATATAATTTTGAAATCAATGGCTGTAAGATTAGAAGGGGAAATCAATTCAGTCAATATAAATCTTTTTTTTTAATGAAGAGCAAGAATGAAGTCACTTTAAAAGCTCAATTCGGAGTGAAGAAAGATTCCATTCAATTTTGACTTGCAAGAGCTCTGACGTATTCGTACAGCATTTTCTGAATATTTAAGGTCAAAACCCATACATTTTTATCTTAACAGTACACTCCTGTATTTTCTTACCTTTTCATACCATTTTGGATTTCCAGCTTTAATCTTTAGGACTGGAAACAAGAATAATATGTCATGAAAAGCTCAAGTCCTAAGTTAAAAATAAGATAACTAATCTCGTGTTTGCACACTTGTCCCTGATTGTGTAGTACTTTCTACACACACCCATTTGTTTCAGGAAACTATCATAGGCTGGGTACAGGTGGCTCATGCCTGTTGTAATCCTTGCTATTCAAGAAGCTGAGATCTAAGGGTTGTAATTCAAAGCCAGCTCAATTAAACCACCAGAAAAAGTGGAGCTGTGACTCAAGTTGTAGAGCACTAGCCTTGAGTGAAAAAGCTAAGGGACAGGAACAGCACCTCCGCCCAGAGTTCAAGCCACAGGACTAGGGGGAAAGAAAAGAAAAGAAAAAGAAGAACCTATTATAGAATAGGAAAATAGAGAGAATGTCATTAATAACAGGAAAAATGGCTTTAAAATTCTAAGATTGTTTCATCTGTAATACTAAGAACCTTTTACCTCCATGCTTCTATATTTTTGTTTAACTGCCTTATCAATATATAACTCATATCACACTCAAATCCCTATCTACCTTAACTTTAGGATACCTACAGTCTTTACAGTCTTATCTACCAGTTTTATTTTCTGTCATTTACAGACTTGCCCAATTTGGGCATTTCATTGTGGTAAAAAATACAATATAATCCCTTGTAGATTTACTGTACACAAACACACACATATAAGGTTTTCAAAGTCCATTCATATTATGGCATGTATCTGCTTCTTTTCTTCCTGTTAATAATATTCTGTTCTGTTAATATATTATTCTTGTTTTATCCATTCATTATTTGATTAATATTTGGGCTCTTCCCAAGTATAACTAATAATGCATATTTAGAAAAATGAATATTGGTCTGCAAATTTTTGTGAGAACAACTGTTGTAATTCCTTTTGAGCAAATTGACCTAAGCAGTGGAAATGGTGGATAAAGGATATACTTTATACACCTTTTAACTCTTTAAGTGCTGCATTGTTTTCCATGGTGTCTGTAGCATTTTTGCATTCCTACCAGCCTTGTATGAGGGTTCCAAACCCTTTGTACATTCTCCATCATTGTTTCTTCTGTCTTTTCTCCAGCACAAGTATTCTGGAGAATATGAAGTGATAAGTTGTGACAGTTTGAGTTTGCAATGATCTAATCTAATGGCTAATAATGTTGAATATCTTTTCATGACTTTATTAACTATTTGTATATTTTGGAGATACATCCATTTAGACATTGTTTTCCAAGTTGAAGTCCAATTATTTGTCTTTGTTCTTGGTGGTGGTGGTGGTTGTCATAGGGCTTAAACTCTTGGTCTGAGCACTGTCCCTCAGCTCTTCAGCTCAAGAAGAGGTCTCTACTACTTGAGTCACAGCACAACTTCCACTTTCCTGGTGGTTTATTGGAGATAAGAGTTTTGTGGACTTTCCTGCCTGGGTTGGCTTTGAACTGTTATCCTCAGATCTCAGCCTCCTGAGTAACAAGGATTACAGGTGTGAGCCACAGGCACCTGGCTATTTGCCTTTTTTGCTGTTTTTATTCACTTGTATTAGTTACTCTGCTTTCTCCACTTTCCAAGTACCATAACTCCTAACATAGAGTTGATGTTACTTGAATAAAGAAAGGAGCTACTTCTTCATAGACCTTTTTCAGTTAATCAATTGACTGACTATAGATGTGTTCCACAAAATCGCTCTGTTTGTGAACAAAATCTCTGTAGTAAGCTAGGATTTCAGTTTACCAAAGTTTCTTTTTTCTTAAAATGAACAAATCCATTTTATGTTGCCAAAAAAAGAATGTAGTCTACTCCGACAGGAGAGAGTTCAGAAATAGGTAGTTCACTGTTCAAAGCATGTTATGATTTCTCAGCTTTGGTGTACTTTGTTAAATTTAAATGGGAATGGGTTTGTTTTAGACTTAAATTTTTCCCACAAATTTAAACCTCTGTGTCATCACTATTCCCTTTAGATACAGGCATGATATAACTTCGGAGGAAATGGATTCCATAAAATCTGAAAAGGGTTCTTCACATATCCTGATAAACTTTTTGTTCCCTCTGTGATAGAAAATCATCCTGTCTAAGAATGAGCTGCTTGTAGTGTATTCAACTTGTCAAGGTGTAATTGTCTCCAAACAAAAATGAAGTCATAGAGTCTTTCTTAAAGATAAGATGGTAAAGAATAGAGTGAGATTTTTTTATATTTCATGAAAATGAGAAACAATCAATTGTGTCACTTCCACTCAGAGCCTTTCATTGCACAAAGGTGCCAGGCAGCATTCATTCTTCTCCTCAGTGGGCAAGGACCAGGAAAGACTTCTGGTTAGACTCAGATTTTGTTTCATCTTAAACAAAACCTCTTTCCTTTCAGCATTCACCTTTTCAATATTATCTATCCCAATCACCACTTTCCCAACCAAGTTATGTATGATCAAGTATCTACTTACTATTTTACTCCCAAACTCTTCCCTTCAGAATATGTTTTCATAACAAATGGAATATATTTCTCTTAACAAGCTAGTATTCTTCTAGGAACATTTTTATTGAATTATGAAATCTTTTGCCCCTGTTTTTCTGAGCATAGTAACAGGTATCTACTAACTGAAACACAAAAATTGAACATGCATTTTCATGTAAGATTGTATCAGTTTTGCCTTATTTTTCTTAGCATAAGCTGTATTACCTAGTTTAATCGTCTGACTAAATCATCCCTCTTGATCCTTAAGGCTAATGAATAAGATGGTTTCTTAACAACAGCAACAACAAAAATCTGCTCTCATAAACACCTATCAAAGGAATATGTCAAGTACTATAGGAGTGTTTTGAAAAGAGACTGAATTAAAATATATATATATATATATACATATATATATAATTTTCTTTTTTTATCACTTGTGGAGCTGAAACCCAGGGCCTGGTTGTTGTCCCTGAGCTTTTCTGCTCTTCCATTTTGAGCAACAGCTCCCTTTGTGGTTTTCTGGTGACTAATTGGAGATAAGAGTCTTACAGATTTTCCTGCCTGGGTTGACTTTGAATCACAATATTCAGATCTCAGCCTCCTGAGTACTAAGATTACAGGTGTGAGCCACCAGCACCCAGACCAAAGATATTTCTTAATAATGAAGTAATCACTATAAAAATGTAAAATACCTCCCAGAAGATCTACTTTTACAAAGCAGCACTCGTGTTAGTGTTTGTTTGCTTATGAGTCATGCTGCTTTAGAAATAGAAGTTTCATAACTTTTCTAATGCAGAGGATGGTTGTTTTTGTCCCAGGCATGTGGAAGAAAGCACACTGCACAGCAGTGGCCATCCAGGTGATCTCTTAACTTCTCAAGCTCGCCATTGCCCTCTTGAAACCTCAGTAGGCAGTTGACCTGTCCGCAAGAGTAGGTCTCCAGTACAGTTTTGGCATGGACTCTCAACTTGCGAAAGGAATGAAAATGCCACCTTCTTTCTCATATCAGGTTAATTTCCTGGATGGAGATTCATTTCTTTTTGTTTTGAGTAGATACTGTTTTTTTTGTCAAGTTCTGTAAATCTCTTTTAAATATAACTAAGTTCCATCAAATATTAACCACAGACACACACAAAAGTGGGAATTAAACTGGAAAGGTAGCTGAACGAGTAGATGTTTTGGAAACAAGTATATGTAAAATACTATTGATTACAAGGAACAGAGAATTTAACAAAATAACTGGTTTGATGTAAACTCAAGCATCATATACCACCTTCCATATTGGGCAGGAAACAACAACAACAAAAAAGCCAAGTTCCCTCAATGTTTGAAGTACTTTGATATGATAGGTCATTCCTAGTCATGTGCCCAAGCCTGAATGTACTACCTCCTGTCTGGGTTTGTGAATCTGTGATGGATTAAGCTCATAAAGACTTCTTCAGAAGCTGGAGATAGAATAGGTGCCTGTTTTAAGCAATGCTATGGCTTAGTGTAAAAAAATCTGAAAAACATACCAAATTAGCTTAAAGTCTAAGAATATTTAGTACCATGTATAGTGCTAAGGTCAGGGAGATAACAGACTCCATAGATACTTACAGTAAGATTGCAACTTCTCTGTAATTCCTGTGACTTTGCTTTCCTCTACTTGTTATGGAGGCTTTGTTAAAATGGTATAAATACTTGACATTGAACACTCAAGTATGCCCAGTATTCCAAAGTAAGTAATTCAGGCAACCTAGGATTAAACAAAGCTTTACTACAATAACAAAATAGTTGGATTTTCTTTGCTCTGGGTCATATGGCAACCATTGTTGGGTATCAGTCACCATCATTTACTTTTGTTTGAATTCAGACAGATTTTTGCGAGGTTTAGGCATACAATGCCCATGATGGAAGGGATCACTTAAAATGGAAATGAGTCAATTATATTAATTGCATGTACATTATGTCTTAAAGTTAACAACACTTTCATTTAGATTATAATGAATGCTTTTACTATAATCACTATCATCAGTATTGTTATGTGATCCTATGGTATCAAATCCTATGCTCACAACATCTTTTCCATTTTGGAACACTAGGCAAAATGAGGATAAATAAATAAGCCAGGTTCATTGCCTTGTTTGTTTCCATTACTCTCATGTATAAAGAGTGTCATGAAATCCCCAGGTACTCAGTCAGCACCAATACCCAAAGTTTCCTTCTTGGTGTGTAAAAGAGAAATTTCTATTTCATAGTGGTGTTTGTTTTCTAGCATAAGGCACTGATGAACAGTAATAGCATCTGCAGCAGAGAAGATGCAACAGACAAGCAATTCATTTCTGAGCCTGGACCAGGTATCAGTTCAAGAGGTCACTATCCTCTCAATGGAGCCTCCCTTCTCCCATTGGTCAGCTCACCTTGTTTTTGACAACTGAAGAACAATGCTAGAATGTGTGACACCTTATAAATAGATGCTAAACCACAATGGCACTATGAGAATATTTCACTAGCTGAAATAATGAACTTCTAATTGAAAAGCATTGGGTATAATTCTATTAATATTCATTAGAGAAGGGCTAGAAGTCAGAGAAGGAAGATTATCTGTTCTCAGCTATTTTTTATTGTTTTATTATTTACCAATGTCAACTAAGTGGATAAAAACCATCACAATAGAAAGGCTATTTTAGTCTATTTTATAAATGTATATAATCAACTATTAATCTCAAATGCAGACCCTTTAATTTGTGAAAAGAAAGGAAAATATAAGCCTTTATTTTGTGCCAGACATGATGTCACATAGTTTCATATTATTTTCATTTTATTGATGAGGACATATGAGGTTCTGAAATCTCTAATTTTCCTAATGCTTTTGACACCATGTCTTTTGCTTTTTGTTTGTTTTAGCCATAAATCATTAGGTAGACAGAGCAACCAATTTTAGTGAGGAAAGGAAAAGACACCCATGTTTATCAAATGCCCAGTGCACAGGTGGCTTTTGTCAGGGCAAATTCATGCAATACCTTACTCTAACCATGCCACAGAAAAAGAAGTCAGGACTATGGATTCAATAATATGCTCCAAGTTGCCTGTGAATGCATGGAAGAATAAAAAGCTAAAAGAGCTAAAAAAAAAAAGTGATTCCAACTAGGAAGACCAGTTTCATTTTAACATATTGTGCAGCAATGTGGGCTATCATGTAGGGATGCTTCTCAGAGCCTATCTCTGAGTAATTCAGAATATCAATTTGCAAAAGTCCAAAGCACTTAAGCACAATTAAAGGTAAAAAAAACATGAGAAGACTATGTGTATATAGAATAAGGAACATATGATATATTTCTCCTTTCATACCGAGTGTTCTAAAAGTAATTGCGTACCCTGGGAATTCCTAAGGAAATAGTCTAAAAAATATTACACAGCCTTCATTTTCACCAACTTTATAAGCACAAAGTAGTAAATAAAGTTTAAAATCTGCAGGAAAATCTGTTCTCCTTTCTATGTTCTCCCTTTTTCTCTAAATGATTGCCATGTAGTTAATTTGTCTATAATCTGATATAAATGTTTAAGTGACCATCACCAGTATAAAATACGCATATAAAACATTTATTGTATTATAGTCCTTGGTAAATGCATAGTATTTGAAAGGTTGACCTATTATCAAAGTGCATTAGTTATGAATCAAGTATTTCAGCTTGGCCTTTGTTTAATTGATAAACATTACCTGCAGCTCCTCAATTGGTTTGTGCAGGGCAAAGAGCTTTATGAAACTAATATTTATGAAACTAATATTATTTGTAACTCTTACTAAACAAGGCATATTTCTCAAGCGCTGCAAACAACTTATCAGCTCATCATTTTGGGTCCTTTATCAAGTTCTGTCTTCTGCATCTTGGGGAAAATCTTCCATCACACAGACTGACAGTTTCTCTCTCTATGGCTGCAAAAGTGGCAGAATAAAAATAATTGCATGTTCAGAGTAAATATTCTAGAAATGTTTTGCCGGCCCTTTTCTGTTAAAAAAAGCTACACACAACCATGTCAACTGAATTTTGAAAATTGGTATCTGGAATTTATTTTTTCCCCCTAAAAAAAACCAAAAAACTACTGTTTTTGATATGTTTTTCACTTTGTCTTTAATTTGGTTCACCAGTCACAGCATGCAATGTTCAAGATCTCTGTTAGACTTGTTAATAAATAGTTTATAGATTGCCTAAATTCCTTATGTTTTGGGTTTTCAAATTCCATACAAAGCTACTCTCATGCACCATTTGACAAACATTTTCCAATGTCAGTAAACATTCAGAGTTTCTATCAGGAAGGGACTATCTCTTCCTTTGAATTTCCTTGTAACTGAAATGCTGTTGTGTCATTAGATCCTATTGGAATAAGAACTTATTCTTGTGTTCTAACAAAACCTACAGATGTGTCAAGATGATTGATAAGGCAGGCAGCCTCCCAGGTCCCTTTAAAAATAAATTACCTTCCATCTTGTCCGAAAGCAAAATAGGAAGGACCATGAGGAGGATAGAGTGGAGATAAAACAAAACACGAATAGAGAAAAGATACCAGAAGTATTTTCTACTCCCTTCTGTGGGAGTGTAAGCTGGAGGTCAAGTAGGGCCAGGAAGTAATAGAAATAATAAGAGAGCCTAACTTCTGATGGATGAGCAGGCACTTCCTTCCTGTCTGTAGCTGCCTGGATTTCCAGGATTCTATTTAAATTTCAGGCTAAAGTATCTTGAACCAAAAATATTATTTTATTGTAAAGATGCTGTACAGAGGAGTGACAGTTACATGAGTAAGGTAATGAGTACATTACTTGTCGATCATTGGATCATTGTTACCCCTTCCCTTCCTTGTTGTTGTCCTACTATACCTTCCCTCCCCCACATTCCCCCCCCCCAAGTTGTCAAATTTGTTTCCAATATACTGTCCTGTGGGTATCCTTGTTGCAATGGGTCATCCTCTGTCCTTGTTTCAGCATTTTGTTATTCCCCTTCCTCTCCCCAGATTAGATATATACAAGATGCAAGGTACCAAAATCAAGTACAGTGACAACAGCGGATATACCATAGGGGAAGAACATACAAGAGAAACAACAACAAAAAAATAAAATCACATGGTACATTTAAAATAATAACAATAAAGACAGACCTCTCGTGTCCATATCTTGGGGTTCATTACTAATTATTGCAAATAAGGGAAACCATGGGACCTAAATTTCTTTGGGACTGGCTTACTTCACTTAATATGATTGTTTTCCAAGTCTTTCCATTTCCTAACAAATGGGGCAATGTTGTTCTTTCAAATGGAACATTTTCTTGATTCACTCATCTATTGAGGGGCATCTGGGTTGCTTCCATATCTTAGCTATGGTGAATATTGTTGTAATAAACATAGGTGTGCTGGTAACTTTAGTATGGCCTTGTTTGTGATCATTTGGGTAAATGCCCAGAAGTGAGATTGCTGGGTCATAGGGGATCTCTATGTGGAATCTTTTGAGGAACCTCCATACTGCTTTCCAGAGTGGTTGGACAAGTTTACACTCCCACCAACAGTGCAGTAGGCTTCCCTTTTGGCCACATCCTTTCCAGCATCTGTTGTTATTATATTTCTTCATTGTAGCCATTCTGACTGAGAGGAGGTGGAATCACAATGTTGTTTTGATTTGCATTTCTTTTTTTTTCTGAATACTGTCATGGGGCCTGAATGCTGTTCCTCTACTCTTCAGCTCAAGGCTAGCGCTGTACCACTTGAGCCACTGAGCCACTTTTGATTTTCTGGAGATAAGAGTCTCAAGGACTTGGACTTTCCTGCCCCAGCTGGCTTTGACCATGATCCTCAGATCTCAGCCTTCTGAGTAGCTAGGATTACAGGCATGAGCCATTGCTGCCTTGGCTTGATTTGCATTTCTTTTATAGCCAGAGCAGTTGAGCATTTCTTCATGTGTCTATTGGCCATTCTTATTTCCTCTTCAGAGAAGTCTCTCTTTACATCTTTAGCCAACTTGTTGATGGGGTGGTTGTTTCTTTGAGGATTTGTTTTTGGAGGATTTAATTTTTTGAGTTCTAAGTATATTTTAGATATGAGGCCCTTGTCTGTTGTATGGCTAGTGAAGATCTTCTCCCAGACTGTGTGCTTTCTATTGATCTTGCTAGCTATGTCCTTTGCCATGCAGAAGCTCTGCAGTTTCATGCAACCCCATTTATCCAACCTTTCTTTGATTTGTTGTGTTTCTGGATCTTTATTAAGAAAATTTCGGCCTGTACCAAGGAGCCCTAGTGTTTCTCCTATTCCTTCTTGCAATGTTTTCAGGGTGTCTGCTTTTCCTTCAAGGTCTTTGATTCATTTGGAGTTGATTCTGGTACAGGGTAATAGATAAGGATCTAATTATAGCCTTCTACAGGTGTCACACCAAATTTTCCAGCATCGTTTACTGAAGAGACTGTCTTTTATCCCTTCTATTTTTTTGGCTCCCTTATTGAAGATTAGGTAGCTATAGGTCTGTGGGTTCATTTCTGGGTCTTCAGTTCTATTCCACTGGTCTATTATTGTGCCAATACCAAGCTGTTTTGATTCCTATGGCTTTGTAATAAGAGTTTGAAGTCTAAAAGAGGTTGAGGTTTTTTTCCTCTTTTCTTTTCTGAATACCAATTTCAGGTTTGTTTTTTTTTAAATTTTCACCTCTATAGCCTAGTCAGCACAGCTCAGTAAAAATACTTTATAAATGTACAAGTAAACACAAATGGGTTTGTATGCAAGTGTACACAAATATATTAACTTAAGTATATTGAGGGAAGAATTTGAATGCTGATTCCTTTAAAAAAAATAAACCTAGCCCACAGTCCAACAAAATAAATACCATCAAATTTGTGCTTGAAAGGTGGTAAGGGTTGCCAAAAGGAAATGACTGTAAAAAGGGAGGAGAAGAATGCAGCTATAATATTCAATACAAATCCTATGAAATTAAGAAAATTGAAAGGGGTTGGGTTGGGAGGGAAGGGAATGATGGAAGGGATAACATCAGTCAAGATCCATTATATTCATAAACTGATTTGTTGAGTGGTAATTCCTTTCTAGCCATCTAAAGAAAAAATATTTTTAACAAGGAAGGAAATACACTGAAGCTCATAAATGTAATCTCAAATGTTTTGGTAATCACATTTAAAAGAATTTAAAATTCAGGCAAAGTTAGCTTTAATGATAGGGTGTATTTAATGTAATGTGTTCAAATGATTAGTGTCTTAACAGTAAATTACATGAAAAGATATGAAGGAGACATTTGTGTTTTGCTTTTCAAATTCAGTGCCTGAGATCTGGTATGTATTTTCATTACCATTCAAGCTAGCCTCGTTCCAAGTGCTTGCTTAGTGGTGACAGGGTCCACTGATTACTGTATTTACCAAAGCAGTTCTCAAATGTCCTTAGAATATCTTCCAATATCTTGGAACATGTATTTGCACTAGATGTGCAAAATGTCAGTCATAAATTATCTATTTTATTCTTTTTTTCTTTTTTTGGTCAGCCGCGGGGCTTGAACTCTGGGCCTGGGCGCTGTCCCTCAGCTCTTCAGCTCAAAGCGAGCACTCTACCACTTGAGCTACAGCGCCACTTCCAGTTTTCTAGTGGTTTATTGGCCATAGGAGTCTCACGGTCTCTCCTGCCCCGGCTGGCTTTGAACCGCGATCCTCAGATCTCAGCCTCCTGAGTAGCTAGGATTACAGGCGTGAGCCACCAGCCCCCGGCTATTCCTTTTTTGTTTTTTAAGTTACTATTTTATTCCTCTAATGTTTGAAATTTTGGAATTCTTGCTCTGGATATTTTCTTTTTAGTATGAGATGATTTCAAGTGTTGTTTTGTTCTTAATCAAGGCCATCTGATTCACCATGAACTCATTTCACAAAAGGTTGCCATTTCACAATTAAGGCGAACTTCTAAGATGTGTTGCAATTTATCTCTGTCTACAAACTAAAGTACTTGTACTTAAAAAAAAAACACACAATTTGGTATAACCTAATACCTACTTAGGCTTCATCTTGTGAACTCCTGCCCGAAAAGACATATTACACTCCACTAAAAAAAGTATGACCTCATAAGTTTCTTTTTCCTTTCCTAGTGTCAGGATTACTAACACATGCTGATTCATGAACTCGGAGACAATATCTATTTGCCCATTCAATAATAGGCTTATGAGATTTGCAGTATTACATTTTTGTTTTCTTGATCATGTGCCTTTGTCTTTAGTCTTTTAAGATACACGTTTACTAGTGTTTACCAGTTCAGACTACTGAATGTGAACTTCCTCAACAAGATTTCTAAATCCATGCTCTGAACATATGGACTATTAATTAATTTCTTCATCCAGCCACCAAGTTTAGAAATTAGAGGTGTCATGATACAATTATGTAAATAAATGTGTCTCTTTGTCTTTTTCTATGTAATTTCACTTATTCATCCTCTATAAGGCAATACTTCCAGACCATTTAAGCTAAGAGTAAGAAGGAGGTGATTAGAGGTTTCACGTGTGAGTTTACAGAGCAGCTTTCTAGAAACAATTATTTGCAAAGCTATAGTCAGTGATATGTATATCTCTATTTATGTCTCTATCTATACACATCAGTTCATTTAATCTAAAATGGAACCTATGGAAAGAGCTTCATTATATCATTTTGACACATAAGGAAAATAAGGCACAGAAATGCTTCGCTTGGACCGTCATCTAAAGCTAGCAGGTGGACAGGACCCGGGCGGTCTCCCCCCAGAGACTCTTTCCACTGCGAAGTGTAAGAAAGTTCACATGTCTGTTCACAATTTCTCCTCCTATATGTGCTGAGCCCTGCCAAGGGGGCCGAAAGGAACAGAGGACTCCACGGGTGCATGAAACACACAGGGCATATTTTATTAGCTGCCAGACGGAGAAGACGGTAGGGGGAGGAGCTTCAATAGAAATCCATGACCCTGCGCAGAGAGCCCACCCTGGCATTCATGGCGCCCCAGTCGTGGTAGCGCCGGTACTCCCCGGGCCGCAGCAGGTACTGGCGGCCCCGGTAGTTGGGCATCTCGTAGAGGATCCAGTAGCCCTCCAGCACGTGGAAGGAGTGGAAGTCACCGAAGTGGAAGCGGTCCTGGAGAGAGGAGCAGTCCTCCGTGATCTCTACCATCTGGCCTCGGTGGTCCTCCCGCTCGTAGATGCGGATCCTGTGGGAGCTGGCCTGCGCCGGCCAGCGCGGGAGGGCGCGGCGTCAGCACGCAGGCCTCCCCC
>NW_012267217.1:44654865-44674596 GCF_000151885.1 Dipodomys ordii | reverse complement strand
CTCCCCCGAGGGGGGCCTCGGGACCCCGGCCGCGCGGGCCGTGCGCCCTGAGAGGCAGGAGCGCGCCCCACCGTCCCTCCCGCACCCCGTCTACACCCGGCCCCGCTCGGCGCCGCTCGTGCGCTGCCCTGGTGGTGCCTTTCATAGCCCGAGGGCTGCGGGGAAGCTCGAACCGGAGTCGGACGCTTCCAGCCCAGCGCCGCCCACCCGGCCCGCCGCTCCCGTCGGGGGTGCGCGGCCCGGCGGACGCCCCAGGCCCCAGAGCCTTTGCTCTGCAGGGAGGAGGCTCACGGTGACCCCGTCGGAGGGGCGGGCCCGGCTGCTAGGCTTCCCTGTCCCCTCTTCCGCGGGGTCGGGCGCTGCGAGGGGCCTCGCGGGTGTGGGGCTGGGTCGGTGTCCGCGGCCTGCCGCGCGCGGAGCGGCCCAAACAGCAGCCCGCCGGGCTCTGGGGCGCAGCCAAGGCCCAGCCCGGCCTGGGCTCGCAGGTCGGGACTCAAGGCCAGGCGGCTGCCCCGGGCTGAACTTCCCATTTCAGGGCTGGAGGTTTCTGATCCCAGCGCAGCTCGGTGCAGGGCCGCTGCGGGCGCTGGGGAGCCCTGGGAACCAGCCCGGAGACGCCCTGATCTCCATAACAATGGTCAGTGCTGGGGGAGACTGGCCCGGCCGGCCAGTGTCAGGTAACCCCCTTCCACCCGGTCAGGACTGCGGGGACTCCTCACCGTTCTCCTTAGCCCCATGGGGCAGGTGACCCCGGGAAAGGCAGTGTGGCCCAAGCTGCCTCCGGCCCAGGGACAGCCAGCAGCCGTCCGTCCGTCCGTCCATCCCCGGGGCCCGGACACTGGGCACAGCACCAGGGGACGGGATCTAGCCACGAAGAGCTCGGCTCCCCCCCCCCCCGGCCTTTTCCAGGGGGAAGAAACCTTGGGGATGGATGGTCGCGAGGCCCTTGGACGTGCCTGGGGACCCTGGAGGGACGGGGAAGGGGACTCACGTAGGGGATGAGGCGGCAGGAGCGGATGGAGTCGCTGAGGCCCATCCACTGCTGGTAGTCGGGGTAGTCGCCCCGCCGCAGGAAGTACTGGCAGCCCTGGTAGTTGGGCTGCTCATAGAGCATCCAGCAGCCGCTGTCCACGCGCACCGAGTTGCAGCGGCTGAAGTAGGGCTGCAGGTTGGAGTGGTCGCTGCTGCACTCGTAGTGGCGGCCCTGGAAGCCGCGGTCCTCGTAGAAGGTGATCTGCAAGGCGAGGCCAGGCCGGGGCTCAGACGCCTGCGCTGCAGGGGGCTCTGCCCGGGGCCCGGTGGGCAGCAGGGTCCCCTCCCGGCCGGGCGCCCTTTGGACTCACCTTGCCCATGGCTGGTGGAGGCGGCTGTGAGGTTGAGCTGTGTGTGTCCGCAGCGCAGCGTGGCCGTCTATATAGCAGGAGGGCTGCTGCGTTGGCAGGAACAGCACAAAAGGGGCCCTCGGGGGAGCAAGGGCACTTTTCTCTGTCTCTTTTCTATAGAATGACCATAGTGATGTTTGGGAGGCGGGGGTGGGGCGGTGGGGGTATTGTATGTTCTCTCTTACATGTTCCAGAGCTTTCGAATTGATGACCTGGTTAAACACTAGCCTCTGGGGGTGTGGGGGGCTGTAAATAGAACCCATTTAGGAAATTAGGATTAGAGCAAAGATGCAGTTACTCGCTGAAATGAAATCCTTTATCAGTTGAAATGTCACAGTGAGGCCTTTTTCTGTAGAGTCAGGGTAGTGGGCAGATGTGAGGCCCAGGCACTGGGATTGTGACCGTGTGTAACTGGGGAATGGCTGTCCCTCTCCATGGGGGTGGCGGGGAGGGTGTTGAACCTTCCTCTGAGAGAACCTCTCCATCCATCACTTCGTGTCCTCAGTGGTGTCTATCAGCAGTCGAGCCACAGGAGGTTGGACCCAAGCAAGGCTTCATTTCATATCTGCCTGAAACCCAGCCCAGGCAGACCAGGGCCCTCTCAGTGCAAGTACAGCTGCAACCATCATTGACAGCCCAAACTCTTGCTTCATCTTCTTTCTAATTTGTCTACTTTCGCAGCCTGGAAGCAAATTCTGGTTGCTGTCTAGTTCGGATTCTGACTCTTGGAGTTTGGAAACCTTTCCTCGACAGTCCAGGCTACTCTTAGCTTCTCCACTATGAACGAGGTCGTTTGTACACTGTGTTGGAAAATGGCAGGAATTTCTTAGAAATACACGGGGGCTGCTCAGAGCAAAGGAAGAGGACAGATGCTACTGATTTGCTCCGAATTCAGCTATTATTATTTTTACTTTATTGTTTTTTTTTACCAAATTTAATTGGAAAGTGGGATTTTATTACTTCATATTACTATGTATACATAGTAATATCATGTTACTAGCATCATTGTGTCGAGTTTCCTGAAACAGATAGCTATTTCTAAGTAAAGAGGAAAATCATTTTTGTTAGCACATATAAAATTGTACCTAGTAAGGTTTTTCATCATAATATTTCCATACATGATATATAAATATATGTTAGACTTTGATTTCATATATCTTCTGTTACTCTTTCTTATTCTTTCTCTTTATTCTCTTTCTTATCTCCCCTCCTTGCTTCACCCTTTTCTCTTCCTCTTTTCTACTTCCCTTCTCACCTACCTAGTAGTGTTCTTTTGACCTTTATGATCTTGTTTTATTGTCATGTTTTTTGTTTTATATTTCCTTAGCTAACACAAATGAGAGAAATTATTTAATAATTGTCTTTGCAAGTCTGGCATACTTCACTTAGAATAGTGATCTTTAGTTCCATTTACTTTATTGAAAGCAATATGATTTTATTCTTTGTGGTTGAATAAAAAATTGTGTGTCATATATACACATGTCATATATATATGTATATATGCTACCTGTTGATGGTCACTTGATTTTATACTTACCTACTGTATATTTTAAGAACATTAACATGAATATGCAGGTATCTGTACATTAAGATGACTTTGATTATTTTGGGTGTCTACCTGGGATCTGTTTACATAGATCCTATAAAAGCTTGATTTAATTACTTAGGAATCTCCATACTGATTTCCATAGTGGCTGGACTAGTTTGCATTCCCATCAACAGTGACTAAGAGACCTCTTTCCATGCCCCCCCCCATCATAACTTTCTGAGACAGACAGAGAGGCCTAATAGCCTTTCAGTCTGGCACAGTTGGAACCTGCTAACATACCACAGAGAACAAAGAGAGAAATTTCACATGGAAGGTTCTGGAGAAGCAGGAATCTGCCTGTGAACATGGGCCCAAGAAAATCTCTGAACTAGCAAAGAGATGTGCTCAAAAGGGCTTTGACAAATTCAGTTTGACCTAGATGTAGATTTCAAACTGGCTCCATATTAAAGATTACTAAATAGTTTTTTCCTCTTATCATTTGAAATGAACCATTCATTAATGAATGAACCATTGATTTGTTTCTTTTTAAAAGTAATTGGGTTGTGACTGGGAAGGTGGCTCAGTGGTAGAGTGCTTGCCTTGCATGCAATTGATGATTAATACAGTTAATCATGATGTCATTAAACTTTCCACTATACTCCCATTCTTTTAAACTATAAAGTTCTGTCTGTACTAAGCAGATTTCTTTTGTGAGTAAGGGTTTTAAGGACACTGAAAATAAATAACATCACCCTATATATTGCTAGCAATTTTTTTCCCTGAAGGGCTGGGGGTTGAAACCAAGACCTGATGACTGCACAGCAAGCATTGAACCACCATGATAGATCCCCAGTGCTTGTAATAGTCAGGAACCATGGAAAATATCTGATTTGTTTCCTTGTATGAGTAAATGAAAGAAAATAGTATGAAAAATATCAGACACAGATCTTAGCAGGAATACAATCTATTTCTATCCTCTCTTTCCCAAAAGATTTACTAACGAATTCATACTTTTCCTCCAAGCTCTTGGGGGAGAGGGGAAATCAGTCTTTTAGAAAACAATGGTGGTAATGAAGTTGAGCTACTGTTAAATAAAGGATGCATTGCTAAGTATATTGTTGGCAAGAAAATATGAACACTTGGATCACCAGGATTTCCAAACTACTTTTTCCTAGGAGTTTATAGCATGTTTTCCAGAATGATTTGATAAAATCTACTTTTTCCTTTGGCTGTTTTGTTAGTTGAACCTTTTGATCCAGATGGAAGCTATCTGGTCCCAAGACAAGACTCCAGCAATGAATTTCCTGGTTTCTGTATTCCTTCCTGAAATATTTTAAGAATTCTTGAGACTAAAATAGCTAAAGCCAACTCCTTACATTTCTATTCTAAATGATGTGCTGTAAAGTGAAATTCTGGAATTAAATTTGTCTTATGAAGATTAAAATGGCAGTTGCAATGCTCTGACACTGAGGGTCCCATGTGCGATAGGTAAATAAACACAAAGTGTTGTTATGTGAGCATTAATTATTTGAAACCAATGACTAACAGAAGCACTTGTCCACCACTCATCTCTTTAGTTAAAAACTTGCTGTCTATTTTTGTATTTAGTGTAAGAGCTATTTATTATTTAAACAAAGACATGACATTCATACTAATAGTAGAAAATAGTTTCACAGACAACAGTTGTAAAATGCAGATTATACAAAGCAGGTATGAAAAAAATCTGTTCTTCAGGTCAACATTCTAAAACAGATGCTATAGATAAAGTGAAACGTCCAATTTTGAGCCCACAAGAAAAAGAGGCAATAGGAGATATATGGATTTTTATCTGTAGGGCAGAAGACAAAGTTACAATTTTCAAATACGGCCTTATTCTTTGAATAAGAATGGGGAAATTATAGACTTATCTCAAAATTGGTTCAGTGTGATTGTAAGGTGAGAATGTAAAGAAAGAAATATTAATAGATTGTGTTGAGTTTCTTTAAAATTCTCAGTTGAACTCCCACTTTACCATATGGTGTTACTTAAATGCAAATATCTCCACATATTCTTCATTATCTGTAAACAACAACAGCAACCACCAAAGCAAACAAATGATCCAAAGCCTAATTCTCCACAAATCTAGGAGCAAAAATAAATGACTTTTTTGAACAGTGACTAGAATGTACAGTACTAGCAGATACCTTCCATAGCTGAAACAAAATGTTCTCAGGAAATATGAAGAATGCTTCAAAAACAAGAATCTGATGTAGAAAAGCCTTAGGTTGGGGATGATGGTGAATCATAGATATAATTAACCATCCAAAAAGACAGAGTCCAATTCTTGTCAAGAAAATGCTGCAAAGGGGCTGGGTATGACAGATCATTGGACAAAGCAAGAACATGAACATTAGGAAGTTATAGAACTTAAGAAAGGAGTCCTATAGTCTGCTTTGGAAGGAGAAGAGGGTGTCTTTGGTATTGAAGTAGGGTAAACCATTACAGATCTTATGATGAAGAAAAACAAAAAGATATGAGGTAGGGAAAATAAGGATTCTGCTCAAATGAATGATAATAATTAAAAATTACTAGTACCCCTTCCTGCCCCCACTCACTACCACGCATTCACAGTGGAGCTCACAGAGGACATACAACTGTATTCTCAACTCATTTCCTAATAGAGAAGGATTGAATAGAAAACAGAGATGGACTAAGTAGAAAATAAAGAATACATTCTAAGAGAAAAGGAAATCAAAATTCAAACACTTCAATAGAATAAAAATATTTGCATTGCATATACACAAAGAAAATATGTAAATCAACTATTGACAAAAAAGCATCTGGAGATGTAAACTAAAGGATTAAAAGAATGCTAAACTTGAAGTATAAATGAAAATGTTTTCTGTTTCTTCACATAGTTTTGGCCAGTATTTTGTTTGTTTGTTTTTTTGTTGTTGTTGTTGGTCGTGGGGCTTGAACTCTGGGCCTGGGTGCTGTCCCTGCACTCTTCAGCTCAAGGCTAGCACTCTACTGCTTCGTTTATTGGAGATCAGAGTCTCACAGACTTTCTGCCTGGGCTGGCTTTGAACTGCGATCCTCAGATCTCAGCCTCCTGAGTAGCTAGGATTACAGGCGTGAGACATGGCACCCGGCTTGGCCAGTATTTTGGAGTTAACAAACAAGTGTCCTCAGATATATGCCAGCATGTGGTCTTACACTTAGATATGTCAAGAAGTTATAGCAGTATTCTACACACTTCAGCCCAGTTATTGGTGACCTCTGGCAGGGTTTTGAGTCCTAACTTCCAAACATTTCTGAAATCTCAAAGACAAAAAAATGAGGCAGAGCCTACCTATTTCCTGGAAATAGTTGCAGAAGTATTACATCCGTCTCATGTTCTTCCATAATGCCTTTGTTTTGTAGATAACTCATGTGTTGTTTTATCAAACAAATGGATTGAATAAATGTTTTGTTTTCTTTATTTTTCTTGCTAGTTATAGAATCACAAGATTAAACTCCCTGGGTTAAGCACAAAAAGGCTTTTTGCTTTATAGTATAAAGGGCCCATTTAAATGAAGCTATCATTTTTGAGATATTTGTCTAAATCATTTATGCATTTTATCTCAAATTTCGTGCATTTCTAAGAATAAAGGTTTTGCCATTGTTCAAGTCTGTTATTTCTCATAGCTACATTTTAACTATCTCACCTCTAGAGTATTTAATTCTTTAAAGAGTTACATTATGCTTATTTCTTTTCGTTTCATTTCTTTTTTTTCTTTTTTCCTTTATTTTTGTGGGTGGTGGGGCTTGAACTCTGAGCCTGGGAGCTGTCCCCAAGTTCTTCAGCTGAAGGCTAGGGCTCTATCATTTGAGCCATAGCACCACTTCCAGTTTTCTGGTGGTTTATTGAAGATAAAGAGTCTCACAGACTTTCCTGCCCAGGCTGGCTATGAACCACAATCCTTAGATCTCAGCCTCCAGAGTAGCTAGGATTACAGGCATGAGCCACGAGCACCCTGCTTCATTATGCTTACTTTTAAAAAGTAGACAAAGTATCACTGGCCACATGTACAAAATCTGACAGATCTCCTAAGATTAGAACTTTAAGAGTATTTTCATTTAATTAACACATACTAGACATTTTAAAATCAAGTGTGAGGTATGAAAAAGGCTACAGGCTTGTAAGTACAAGTCAGTTATACTTATTATTTATACTTGCCAATTTTCAGAATAATTTTATAATAACTTCATGAAAGAAAATGTCTGGACATCTCAAATCCTTTTGTCATCAGCCAGCTAGTGGAAGAGACCAGTATAGCTTTAGAACTAACTGCCACATTAAATTCAAAATGTGTCAGATGAGAATTTTCAGTGGTGGGAATTATCTTTTAAATGTTCTGTTAACAACAGGTTATGTGATGAAGGTCTAACTTCCTATGTTGAAAAGAAGATTTTTTTCAGGAATGATACTGACAAAACAAATATTAAAAGAGGAGACAGCCTGTACACACATATTCAGCAAGTTCCTCAGCAGGTGGTTGCTTGCTAAGCTATGCAGGCAGGAACAAGCTTAATTGAGTGGAAACGTATTTCAACTATTTGCATAGACCATATTTCGTTTTTCCCCTCCAGACTCTATATAACCATGAGGCATTCATGGATAATTAAGGCAACATGTTTAATTTCCTCCATATACTTTTAACAAAGTGTTTATTTTTCTCTAAATTTTAAGTCAATTAAGTCCATGCATTATGTTTTATGATACCCAGAAAGAAAGATTTGAAACTCAATATTTCCCAGCTGAAAAGACTCTTAAAGACAATCTAATCCAGCCCTACAATTTAGTGAAAGGATAACTCAAAGCCCAGGATGGTGACATGACTTTCCAATGTCTTTCTTTTGGCATATGAGAGTACTACTAATCAGTATTGATTAATTCTCTTTGGTGTGTTTGTACCATATTCCGTAGATGCTAGCATGATTCTGCCATTTTAGAGATCATTATTGAAGAAAAAAACACCTGTCACATATCTATCTATCTATATCTATATATTTATCTACCTACCTACCTATCTATCTCTGTCTATATATGTATATACATGTGTGTACAAGTATATGTGACATATTAGAGTAATATAAGAATCATAATTCTTAAAAAGTCATATTCTAAGTACCAAATACATTAACTACTTATAAATTCTATGGCCATCAACCACTCAAGAGAAATTGATCTAAGACCTAGAAGGAAGCAGGTACCCAGGTCTCTGTGGGACAAATCATAAATTTGATAAACCAAGTAAATCAAATCTTTGTCTCTTTGGATCAGATAATAAATTCTATTGTCCACACCTAACACATCACTGAGGCACACTGTTATAGTTCAAGTTTGCTACATTGATTAATTTTCTTAATTGAGCTCTGATTTGTTTTACCTCTGCCTTGAAAATGGCTTTGGAAAGGCTGTTCATAAAGGCTGAAGGAAATATTTTCATGCACTTCCAGACTAGCAGGTTATCTTCATCCATCACTTAGAAAAAAAATCCGACACATTTGTTAAATAGATCTGTTTAAAAGCTGTATCTTCATAGACATTTTAGATTGGAAATTATACTAAAAGCCTTGGAGGCCATCCACTAGGAACTTTAAACGCAGTATATGAATGAAAAGCTCTGTTATTTACTTAATAACAGGAGTAGAATTGAGTCTCTGAGAACAGGCAGGAAATGTGCTACAATTAGTGCCAGTTTGGTGAATACCTTAAGATGGCAAGTGGAGTGGTCATCCGGGAAATAAAACCATTGGAGTCCACCAGAAAATGGAAATGAGAGGTACTGGGCAACATCAGAGCAGCCACAGTGGGAAAATAATGATACTTATATACAATTTCCTATGTTATTACTTAGAAAAAGGAAAAAAATAAAAGGCTTGCCTTTGAGATTGAGGGAGGTACAAAATGTTAGTAGCCTGCTATCAAAACATGGGGAAACTAAAGTCCGGTAATAATAGTTTTCTCCCTGTACTGAAAATATTAATGGACTCAGGTCCATTTACATTGCCTTTTGTCTAATATGATCTATGTGATAAGAATCATATTCACAGGATAGTAATTGAATCTGAAATAAAGGAAGAAGATAGATACCGAAAAGAAGAAAACAGATACCAAAAAGTAGAAATAGAGAGAAGGAAGAGCTGACATTGTCCAAAGAGAAATGTATTCTTTACTTGTGTAACTGCTCTGTACATCACCTTTATAATAACAATAAAAAATTTGTAAAAGCTGGGCATGAAGGGATGGCAGGGGGAAAACAAAGGAGGAGGCAACAATGCTCAATAGGAAGTGTACTCATTACCTTGCTCATGTTACTAACCCCTCTATAACATTTTTACAATAAATAAACTCCAGGAAATGGAAAAAATAAAAAAATAAAAAATGAAAACAAACTGGACATGAACCAATGCAGTCATCAATTCCACATTCTATTCAACTTTGTGGCAACAGGACAATCCTACCTGAATTCTCCACAGGCCTGGCTCACCCCTTCATTCACTCAATGGCCAACTCAATTTATAGGAACTTTAGCTATCTCATTGTCTCTTCCAGAAATTTTGTTGCATCCAACCATCTTTTGTCAACTAACTATATATTCTTAAAAAAAAACCCTTATCTTTAAGTAGCTGTACAAAGGAATTGTCATTAACAAAGCAGTTTTAAGTACGATGCATCTGGATCAGTGTTACTCCTATCAACTTTCTCACCCACTCCTTCCTTCCTTTTCATTTTGACATGTCCATATATGCATACAATATAGTTTTATCAGAACCTCCACCACCACCGTCTTCCTCTCTTTCATCTCATTCTCCCCACCTCCCAAACCAATCAGCAAGGTTCATTGTTTCATGTTTCTACATAAAGAAATTTGACTATATTCACCTTTTCCCCTTTCACATTTTTTGTGTATGCTAATTGTTCAAGAAATTTTTTTTCTCTGAAAATTAAGATCTAGCAAGTGAGTCTAATACATAAGATGGGTAAAAGATTCACCCATTGCCTCATACTTTGGAGTTCTTGTGCCCTACACATCGCTAATGCCCCTGTGATGTGATTTGTTCATGTCTTGCATTCAGAAGCCTTCTTAGAAATTCACTGCAATCAAAGTATTCACCAGGGAGGACTTTCAATTTTGTTAGCAAATTCATCTCTATCTCATCACTGAGGGGTGAGCAAGAAGATGAGGTCAAGCACATAAGGGTGAAGGTGAAGGTATTGGTTGCTGGACCCTATGTGTCTGATGCACGAGGGCAGAAGGGATCTAAGGCCGCAATATTCTTCTTAAACATCAGCATAGTAATGAAACCCCAGGCTTGTTTCCATACTTTGAAGAAACTTTATTACCGTGGTTGTAAGTTATGTTTTCTGAAAACCATAGATTTCCTAAAAAGAAATATATTTTGATTCTACTTTACTCCTCAATAAAGCATAACAAGCAGAAAGAAAACGATGCAGAGGGATAACCACTGGCTAATGTCTATTTTCAGTTGCTCCACGGCCGATTTCAAGAGCTCAGACTTGCAAATCATGTTGTCTCAGGCCCTGGTTCCAGCTTCCTGCCAATCCTGCTCTTTCTCACAGCAGGTCCACAGCAGCTGCCCTTTTCTGTGGTTCATTGATTTTTCTGGAAGTGGGATCTCGCGTATCCTTTCAGCCTCTTAGTCATTCTCTCCTCATTCTTACATGCGTCAGTTAGAGTTTGCTTTTAATCTTCACATTGAAAATACCATTTTCCTGATTAGTAGGAAAGGAAGCCTTTTTAGAAGGGAAAGAATTTTATGCACTGAATGCTTTAAGGCAGGCTTTGCTTATTATTTTAAGAAAATACAGGTCAACAACAATGTGAAATCCCTGTGTCCTTTTAGTAAGCCAAAGCAACTACACTTAACATTCCTGCAGCAATTGTCAGGCTACCTCAGAAAGAAAGAAGCCAGAGTTTTCCCTGATAGATGTGCCGCTAGGAGCTTGCCCAGGTCATCTGCATTTGAGGAACACAGTTCAGGATCTATTCATTAAAATATTATCAATGACAAAAAAATCAATGATCTGTGCTCACTATAAAATAGTCATGATGGGCATTCTTTTAAAGTAATTCATACAATATCAAACTTCTCAAAAGAGAAGAAACTAAATCATCCTTTTAACAGTTTGGGAACTTTGTTTTATGTATTTAATAACTTCTGATAGGCCAGGCCCTTGGAAAATGTCTCTTTGTTGAAGTACCAAAATTGGACCCAGAGTCTTGTGCTTTCAAGTCAAAAATTCTAGTATTTGAGCTATACTTCCAGACATTTTTTGCATTGGTTATTTTCAAGATAGAGTTTAGCTTTTTGCTTGGAAGAGCCTGTACTGCAGTCTCCTGTTTCCTTGTATTGTTGAGGATAAGAGTCAAAAGGCATTAGTACGTTTATTAATTGGTTTGTTGTTCCACTGAGGGTTTATTTTGGGGGAATTTAATTTTTGGAGCTCTAAGAATATTTTGGATATGACACCCTTGTCTGATGTATACCTAGTGAAAAATCTCCCATTCTGTTGGTTTTCTATTTAGCTTTGTTAGCTACGTATTTTGCTATGCAGAAACTTATAAGATTGAGGAAATCACATTTATCTAGTCTTTCTTTGATTTGTGTGATTCTGGATCTTAGAAAGTTTTCCTCAAAGAAATAACCACCCTCAAAGAAACAACAACCCAATGAATAAATGGGTTAATGACTTAAAGAGAGGCTTCTCAGGAGAAGCAGCAAAAAATGGCCAATAGACACATGAAGAAATGTTCAATATCTCTGGCCATAAAGGAAATGCGAATAAAAACAACATTAAAATTCCACCTCACCCCAGTTAGAATGGCTAATATCAAGAAAATTAATAATAACAGATGTTGGTGGGGATATGGTCAAGAGGGAATGCTACTACATCGTTGGTGAGAATGTAAGCTTGTTCAACCACTCTGGAAAGCAGTATGGAGGGTCCTCAAAAAACCTAAACATTGAGCTTCCCTATCAACCAGCAATTCTACTCCTGGGCATTTATCCAGTAGAGAGCAAACAAGGCCACATGAAAGCTACCAGAACAATCATGTTCATTGAAGCATTATTTACTATAGCCAAGATATAGAAATGCCCATCAGTGGATGAATGCATCAAGAAAATGTGATATATATACACAATGAATTGTACTCATGCATCAAAAAGAATGATATTCTTTAAAAAGGCTAAATTAAAGCCCAACAAAATATGTAACAGGAAATGGGTACTTGCAAGAGAAAAGGTTGGGGCCATGGGAAGAGAGGTAGAAGAATGAGGATGCAGGCAAGAAGTCATTGTGCATACTACAAAATTGAGAAATATAAAGGAAGAGGTGGGCTGAAGGAGATGAAGATGTTGACACAGATCAAGATGCATTGTACATTTAAACTGCTTTGTTAAGTGGCAAACATCTAATACATTATTTAAAGTTGAGATAAGTAAAGGAAGGGATAAGTTGAGAGAGGTGGGTGAGAAGGTTGAAAAGGGTACCGTTGATCAAGATGAATTTTATCCATAAATTGCTTTGATAAATGGCAAGTCCTTTGTACAACTACTTAAAGACAATACACACACACACATGCATACACACACACACACACACACATACACACATATTTAAAAGCATGATGGATGTACCCAACCATCATGCTGCTCACATAGTGGGACTAAGAGGCCTGCACCATCGTACCCAGTCTTTGATTAAGGTAGTCTTGCAAACCTTTATGCCTTAGGCTGACCTTGAACCTTCACCTCACTATTAGCTAGGATTAGAGAATTAAGCCATTTAACAAAAATTTAAATATGTCTAAAGTTCTGGGTAATATTTTTTAAACTGACAGAGAACTGTGGATTAAGAATTGTGGGGGCTCTCTGCCTTAATGTAGGGTCAATAGTCAATAATTAAAATGTCATTGTGCTATTTCATCTCAAGACACATATTTCCAGGTGAAGAATAGGTCTAAAGAAGCTATCAAGTGTCACTTTTGACCCTCTTTTAGTTTTAGAGAGCCACATAGCTCCATTATCACAGTAATATGAATGTGCTTAAGTTCTTTTTATGGAAAACAATTCTGAATGAGAATCTGAAGGGGAAGAATAACAAGTGTGAGGTCACCCTGTGGGTACACTGTGAGATCTTGCCTCAGAAAAGCTAATGAAAAGGAATAAAGTAAATAGCTAAATAAATGTAGTAGGTGGAGATGATCGACACTGAAAGTGCCGGGTGACTGCTTCCAGTCAAGCCCACACTTCCTTGATCTATCACTTTCGATTCCTCCCATATGTATTTCCCTAAAATAGAAAACCTAGGACCACTGTTTGCAGTCAGTGCTTTTGAGAAATTCAATCAAATAAGCAGACCAGTGGACCATACCAGACATAACCACTCAATCTGCCCAACTTTTGCACATCTTGCCTGGGCAGCTTAAGGGAGTTTTAACTTTTTCTTTTATCCTTACTGAGGCTCTTCATAGCTATTCCCATCATGGCACAGGCCAAGCAAGAGCATAAATCTGCTCTGAGTGTGTCTAACTTTTAGTCTCCAGTAGCTACTCTTTTCCATTCAGAAAACGACTAAGTTCATTCATAGAAAAACTTGATTTCTCCTTGCAGAGAACAAGCGTTTCTAGGAAAATGGCTTTCTGAGTTCAACTCCACACCTTTCTTCTGAGTGGCCCTGAGTCTTGTGGCCCTGCTGCCAGAGAGTAATTGTACATGTATCTGTTTGTGTCTTTGGCATCCTCTTTCAATGCCATTCTCTAGTCTGTCCTTTCCTTATGTATTTGTTTATATAAAAACCTAATTTATGCTGGTACTAGACCTCAAACTAGGACCTGGCATGATCCCTTAGCTTTATTAGTAAAGGCTGTTGCTCTACCACTTGAGCCACACCTCCATTTACAGCTTTCTGGAGGTTAATTGGAGCTAAAAGTCTCATGGACCTTCCTGGTTTGAGCTGGAAACTCTCGGATCTCAGCCCTGCTCATTCTTTGATTGCAACTCATTGTTTCTCAGGGAAGAGTTCTGTGACATTCCAAACTATTCAGTCTGCTAAGCTGCTCTCTGAGACTGATGCTTCTCTCCTTGACAGCTCTAAATTCATCTTGTATAAAGTCATTCTTTGCATAGCTGGATAGGTTCTTTCTCCCTTACCAAACATATAAGTCCCTTAAATCCCTCGTGTATGAGACAGGAACTGACACATAGAGGAGTTGTAGAAACAAGAGTCTGCAGCAGCATGGTAGCTACTATTTTTATAAAAATGCAAAGATTCTTTCAGTTTAAAAGTTGTGGCTGTGTGCAGAAAAGAGAGATAACTACATTTTTTTCTCCACTTTGAGATGAAATTTCTAGATTTATAAATGGCTTTCTGACTGCTGCATGACAACCAAAGAAGATTTCTCTCAGCATTATCTATACTTCATGTCATCCATTCATAGAAACTAGCAAAGTTCTAAATTTGGTTGTATTACATCAGTTAGTGTGGACAGATATTTGATCATCCATAGTTAAAACAGGACTTCCCTGGAAACTCAGGAATAGAATAATTTAGAAAGAGGATGCTTGGCATATGCATACTCCACATTCAAGGTCATCTAAATATAATGAAAGCTATTTTTAGACTGCTTGGAAACTGAGCATGCACTCTTTAAAAAAATCAAGAACAAAAACTCTGTATCACACACAGTTTTAGAGGCTAGGAATCCCAATTTCATATCTTTTTATTCTATTGTTTTTAATTTTTCAGTTGCCTTTAAGTAGATGTACAACGGAGCTTCAGTTCAACATAACCATTTATGAGTCCAAAGCATCTGGAGTCTGTGAGACTTTCATCTCCAATGAACTACTCAAAAAAGGCTGAAAGTCAGATTGTGGCGCAAGTGGTAGAGCACTAGCCTTGAGCAGAAGAAGCTCAGGGACAGTAATTTGCTACATTATTATTAAATAATACCCTTGTTTTATTCAGGTGTGCTCAGTTTAGCATTGCCTTATTTGTATTCCAAGATTCCATCTAGCATATTCTCTTTATTGAGATTATTCAGGGACTTTGGACACAGTCTCTATTCTATACTGAGACTCCCCCAATTTCTTAAACCTATTTGAAACTTGCATCTATTAAGGAGAATGTGTGTTTTGCCAGGTATCCACTATTCAGCATCGTGAAGAATGGGTTTACTTCACAAACTAGTCCCCGGTGTCCTCATCAATTCAGTCCTCACTTCTGTCCTAAAACTTAGCGATCATTGGTCTGTTTACCATCTCTGTAGTTCTACTTTCTCTAAATTGTCATACAAATTGAATCATACTTGCATTCCCTTAGTGATAAGCAATGTAAGCATCTCACAGCAGCTAACATTTCACTTCTATATCTTCTGTGATGAACTGTGTGTCTAGATCTTTTCCCCCTTATTTTTGAGTTGTTTCATTTTCTTATTTTTACATATTGAGAGTTTATGGGGCCCGTTTGCTTGGTAGATTTTATTCCAGTCTTTCACTTTCAGCATATGTTTGTTTTTATGGGCAAGGTGTGCCTCTAGAAGGCAGCAGATAGAAGGATCTTGCTTTTTAATCCAACTAGACAGTCTATGTCACTTAATTGGAGAGTGAAGTCCATTAATGTGGAGAGTTAGGACTGAGAGGTGTTTGGTAGTTCCTGCCATGTTATCCACCTTCTTGGGGGCTGGGATTCTCAGTTTGGGTGTTGTTTCTTGGCCTTTATGTGGTCTTGTTGGTTTTCTATGTGTAGGACATCTTTAAGTATCTTTTGTATGCCTGGCTTGGTGGAGATATATTGTTTCAGTTTTTCTTTGCTATGGAAGTTTAGCTGGATACAGTATTCTTGGTTGATAGTTGTTTGTTTTTAGGGCGTGGCATACATCATTCCAGGCTCTTGCTTTAATTCTTTCTGCTGACAAATTTGAGGTTATTCTAATTGGTTTCCCTTTACAGGTGATTGATCTTTTCTCCTTGACAGCTTTAAGTATCCTTTCCTTGGTTGAATTGATCCTGTGCAGATTATAATGTGATGATGGATGTCCTGTTCTGGTCTGGTCTATTTGGGGTTCTAAAAGCTTCTTGTATCTGAATAGGCCTATCTTTTTGTATGTTTGAGAAGTTCTCTGCTAGGATCCTGTTAAATAAGTTTCCTAGACCATTAACTTCTGTCTCTAGGTGTTCCTCTACACCAATTATCCTCAGATTAGGCCTTCTGATGGTGTCTTCCAAATGTTGCATAGATCTATCATATTTTTTGGATTTGTCTTGGATAGTTGCATGTTCTTTCTCTATAACATCTAGTCTGTCTTCAGTCTCCAAGATTCGATCTTCTTCATGGTTTAACCTCCTGTTAAGACTTTCTCCTTTGTTTTTTATTTCCTTTCCTTCTAATTGGTTGGCTTTGATGGCTTCAAATTCTTTGTTGGAGCTTTGTTTTAGATCTTGTATGAACTTCTTTACTTCCGTAAGTTGGAGTTCAATGCTTATTCTCAAACCACTTAGTTGATTGTTTATGGTTTCCTTGGACTCTTTTTCCTTCTGACAGGGTCCATTCAGTATTCCCTTTGTGTTCTCCTTGGATTCCATCAGCTGTTTATGGATTCAGTGAATGCCTCTATTGATCTTTGCTTATTTTCAACCCACTCATGCAATTCCTGTATTACTCTTTGATTAGCTTCCTCACGCTTAGGCAATTCCTGTTTTTCTCTTTGACTGTTCCCAGCCTGCTCATGCAATTCCTGTCTTTCTCTCTGGCTGTTCTCAGCCTGCTCACACAATTCCTATATTAATCGTTGAGTAGCTTCCTCATGCTCATGAGATTGCTGTGGTAATTTTTGGTTAGCCTCCATATGCTCGTGAAATTCCTGTATTAATCTTTGGTTTGCCTCGTCTCATTCCCTATCATGCTCACACTGAGTCCTTTGCAAGTTTTCAATCTTTTCACTCACTTTATTTACCAGTAGTGTTTGTAGAGCTTTTTGGGAACTCTCCTCTGGATTATTTATTAACTGTTCTGTCACCTGATTATCCTGAGTGGGAGCTGAGATACCTAGACTTCTCATTTTTCTTGTGTTTCTCCAGCTTGTTCTGCCCATTTAGTATGAAAGTAACACCAATTTTGTGCTAGAACAGTGTATTAAGGCAAGCATCAATCAGAGTCTTGTAGTTGCAAAGTCAAAATGGCTGCAGATACAATCTAGTTCAAGATACAATCTATTCAATATCAAACAACTATGGATTAATGGTCTAAGAACATCAAAGAGGGATTCAGAAAAGCAGAAATATTAGGTTTAGGGAGAATTGTTGGGGGAAAAAGGATTAGAGGGATGTGGAGAAGTAAAAGAGAGTGAATTTAATCAAGTCCTAATCTCAGAGAGGGAAATGGATAGGACAGAATGATAAGAGAGAGATTTAAAAAACAGAAGAAAAAATAGAAAAACAAACATTTAAATTTAAAAAATGAAACACTTAAAACTTATGCAAGTATAAAGAAATGGTATTGAGAGAAGAAAAGGATAAGATGAGATGAGGGGAAAGATAAAAAATAAAAATTCTTAAAATTGGAATACTTGAAAGTTATATAGGTATAAAGAAATAATACTACTATTACAGAAGTTAAGCCTAAGAGTAATAAGTTTCTGAATTAAGTATATACACAATGAGGGACAAGGTCTAATAATCAACAATGGGTATATATCTGGGGATGAGCAGAACAGCAATTAAGTCACGCAAAAAAGAAGGAAAGAGAAAAGAAAAAAATTAGGACCAAAAGTCAAAAGCTTAAAAAAAAAGCACACACACATACACTCCTAAAATTATGAAAAAAATAATAGAAAACAATTTTAAGTAATAATAATAAATAGGTAGAAAATACAGTTCTTTGATTTGGGTGGGGGAGGGGGAGATCGTATATCTCCCCAGTAACCAGTCTCTTGGTGGAGTCTCTGGTCTGCTTGTGGTGTATGGTTTTCCTGTGGCTTGATTGGTTTTTTCTTTCTTTCTTTCTTTTTTTTTGGGGGGGGGTTCCAGTTGTGGGGCCTGAACTCTGGGCCTGGGCCCTGTCCCTCAGCTCTTCAGTTCAAGGCTAGCCCTCTACCACTTGAGCCACAGAGCCACTTCCAGCTTTTTTCTTTTTGTTTATGTGGTGCTGAGGAATCAAACCCAGGGCCTTATGCATACAAGGCAAGCACTCTACTACTGAGCCAACTTCCCAGCCCCTTGATTGGTTTCTTAAGTCAGTTTGAGCAGGCAGACAGCTCTGCCTTAACCAAGACTTTGTGATCCTCCTCCCAGGCTAGTTCAGTGGGAGGGAGATCTGCTTTGAGTATCACAAAAGAGGAATATGGCCATTTCCTCTAGTTTGGATGAAGCTAGGTTCTGGGTAGGGTTGAGGCCTATCAGCAATCAGTAGCTTTTCCCTGAGAGGCTAGCTCCTGAGACAGTCACAGAGTCCAGCCTGGACCCATTTTCAGGGTTTATGTATACTGAATTTCAATTGTTTTTCTAAGCTGCAGTGGGGAGGGGCAGCCTCTGGCTCTCTTTACCCAGTGAAGAAAGTCACTCCTCCTGAGGCAGAGCTATCTCTGCGTGGGCGGGGTGACTTTCCCCTAGGTGGAGCTGAGCCTGGCAGGTCAGGTCTGGTCAGGTTCCAGTGATGTACTAATGGCTTCAATTGTTTTTTTCCAATGCCTGGGTTGGAGCTAGATGCTCAGCTGAGCCTTTGTCATTTCAAAGATGGAGATCTTCTCTGGTGGTGGGGGAGGAGCTGCCTTTCCACTGCGGCTCCGTGAGAAGGAGTGAGGATGTCAGGGTTCTACTTACACCAGACTCTTAGTTCCTGGGCAGTCCCTGGTTGTTGATCAGCATGATGAAGATTTCTGCTCCTTGTCAGTTCTTACTTGTGGTGAGTAGAATCCGCTCACATGCTGTGTCTGGTGTCTTTGTCCCAGACTTTCTCTGTTTTATGGCAGCAGTGGCAGGTGCTGCCACTGCAGCAACCACAACTACCGGCAAGTGCTCAGATCTGTCTCCTTGACCAAACTGCCTGGATTTTCCTCTCTGGCTAAACTCTTGTGTACTGTGATGGCACACTTGGTGTGATTCTCTAGCCTAGGACTGTTCACTGGAACACTAAAACTGGTTTCTATGCGAGAGCTTGTTTAGCTTCCATCTTCCTCCAATCTTCTGCATTAATTTTAATGGATTAAAGAATGAAGTTAGACTAAAAAAAACTATCATCAGGCTATAACAAAACTTCTTTGAGAACATTTAGTTTAGACAAATATATTTAAACTCATTTTTAATTCTTGTCTCTTCCTTCTCATAACATTAATTTTGAAAGAATTATATAGTTTAATGTCAAGTTTACTCAACATGAAATTGACCCCCAAAAAATATTTGGTTTTATTAACTTCTGACATATACTTAAGCTTTCAGAATCACATGGGAAATTATAAATAAATTATAAATATAAATTATATATATAATATATATTATATATAAATTATAAATAAATATCTCTATCCCCCATCTTTTTACCTTTGAATGAATAAGGTTAAGTAGTTATTTCAAAGCTGTAGTAGTACATAACTCTTACTTTTGGTTTCTGTGATGTTCTTCACGTGAATTGTCTTTTCATCTAGGAAAACATGAACCTCAATTCACCAATTTTTCTCCTCCTCTTTAAAGTCTGTGATTTAAAAAAAAATAAAGACAATTTTTATTTTTGTTTGTGCATGGTACTGAGGATTAAAGCCAAGGCTTTTTTTTTTT
>NW_012267217.1:44641339-44649436 GCF_000151885.1 Dipodomys ordii | reverse complement strand
CGATCTGGCGGGTGGTCTGCCGACAGGTTCCTTTGTCGCGCTGATGGTGCCGGGTGGCTTTGGCGGGATGGAGCCTCTCCGCTCCCATGGAGAGTTAGGGGTGGGGGTAGGATCCTCGTGGAGAATCCCGGCTGGTAGGTTTCTCTGTTCCTGGCGATCCGCTGTTCTGCGAACCGGTACCTGGTATCTGCAACAGGTACCTGGTATCTGCGAGCGGCCCCCTGTGTCTCTGGGGCTCCGGCAGCCCCCGCCCCGCAGGCTGGCCGGCGGCTTGGCGCTCTGCCGCGCGGCCAGTAAAGGTTGGGGGAGGGGTCTTTGCTCTTCTCTGTTCTGAAATTCTTCTTATCCTCTCTTTCTTTTTTTATTATTTTTCACCTCTAGTTTTTCTCTGAGTGTTCGTCTTTTTGTTGTTGTAGGTCTCTTGGGGAGATTAAGCGTTGGAACTCGAACTCTCTTTTTGGTTGGAGAGAGCTGTGGCGTTTCCCTACTGCCCCGTCGCCATCTTGGTCCCCCCTCCTCTCTAAAGCCAAGGCTTTATGCTTTCTAGGAAAACACTCTAAAAGATGAGTTATGGTACCAAAGCTTCTCTTTTTACTTTGTTTTTTGAGTCAGGTCTCACTACCTTTACCTGAGGTAGCCTGGAGTTCACAATCTGCCTACTTCCATCTTCAGAGTGACTGGTATTACAGATACCACCACTTCCAGCTTCGACTTCTTTTTCTAAAAACATAAAATATTATATGACAATAGATCAAGTTAATCAGCAAAAGTAACCAGAGTTTCCACAATAGTTTCTTGTACCAAAGACATGGAACTAACTCCATACTGAGTGGTATAAGAGGAACTACTCAGAGCAACTACTTAGGGAAAGGGGGTAAAAATTACACCAAATCCAGCTCCCAACATGCAGTAATTGTAGATTGATCACCATGAATATTAGTCTAAAGAATTAAGCAAAAATGACTTAATGTGTTTAATATTTTATCTCTGTTAAAGGTCAAAGTGAAAACTAGTGATTTTCTCATGTGAGGGTTTTTGAGAAAAAATCGTATTTATAAACTTAAACATTAGTCATCGTTGTACATCCTTTATATTAAAAATTGCTTGCAAATTCTGACTAGGCTTTGATGTATCTAGCTAAAAATGAGATTCTGCTACAGTGGTAGGGGCCCAATAATTCTGCACTTGCAACTTGTCTTCCTATCAAAGGCCACATTGGCCACAAGAAAAGTGTGAGGGATGATCTTAGGAGTCAGAAGGTTAATATGGTGAGAAGTTATGCACATTAACAAATGTATTCACACATATTTGGACAGTGATATGCTCTCCAGAAAACTGGGAGCAAATTAAGCATTGAGACAAGGTATGGGGTGCACTTGAGGCACAGCTTCTAATGCTTTCTGGGTGGTTTTGAATCATGAATTTCTTTTACCCCTACATAGATTTTTATCACTTGCTACAGAACTGCCAAATGCTTTAATCGGGTAGATTATGAAAAGAGGTCACATTGAAAACACCTGTGAACAATTCTTTGAAAAATATGCTAGTGTATTGTTTATAGTGAATGGAGTTTCTAAATGTGGCAACAGAAAATAAAGTCTAACTGGTTAGTCTTTTCAGAAAAAAAAAAGTATACATTGATTAGTACTATCTCAGAAAATTGCTTAAAAGAAAATAATCTGAATTAGGGAAAATAATTAAGGTTATTTATTTTTAAATGCACTTGCAGTTGTCAAATAATCATATTTTTTCGAGTGCTATGGGAAATTTTTACGTGTTTACAATGTGGTATGATTATATCTGGCTACATTTCACAAATATATCATCTTATATGCTTCTCATTTTATAATATCTTTCTTTATATTTTTAAGTTATTGTTTTCTAACTTCTTAATTTCTTTCAGAGATAATACAAACTGAAAACTCTTTTAGTTTTTAAATGTTGATGTTAATTCTCTTAGGGGAAAATAAAACCCACAACCTGTTCTAAGTTTAACTTTGACATGTGGAAGCTAGAAAATGATATCTCAAGAAGAACCAGAATAAAAAAATTTACACCTTTAATTGAGAATTTACTTTCATAAACATAGACACATATGCAGACAAATATGTAAATAAATATAAGGCTTATTTAATCAACAATTTACTAAATTTAACCATAACATATGACTAGTATCATAATAGAAACTTATTAGACAACCTTAGTTATAACCTTTTCTAGGAGCATTTTTAGCTTGACCTCAGTAATTATAATTTAGTACATTTGTTGCAGATCAATTTTAAGATAAAAAGTATAATGAAGTACTTCACATTTAGCAGATCAATTTTAAGATAAAAAGTATAATGAAGTACTTCACATTTAGTACCTGAGCTACATGGCTACCTCTGTCAGTATTTCATTTATTTAAGAGTTTTACTAAATGTGAGCAAGTTTGGAAATGAAATTTCTTCTTAAAACAGGCTACTTGTCTTTATCTCATTTAATAATAGTTTAAAATTTTTATAGTAAATTGGCTATATGTTAGTTTTTTTGAATTCTGTTATTTATTTTTGTTTTCTTAAAGAAAACAAATCTAGGGGGCTGGGAAAGTGGCTCAGCGGTAGAGTGCTTGCCTTGCATGCATGAGGCCCTGGGTTTGATTCCTCAGCACCACATAAGCAGAAAAAAACTGAAAGAGGTGCTGTGGCTCAAGTGGTAGAGGGCTAGCCTTGAGCTGAAGAGCTGGGGAACAGCGCCCAGGCCCAGAGTTCAGTCCCCAGGACCAACAAAAAAAAAAAGTAAGAAGAAAAAAGAAAACAAATCTAATAAGTTGCTTGTGATGCTTATTGTAAGTTATACAATTGAAAAAATACCATTTTATTCCATTTGAAAAAACTTTCAAATTGAATTCCATTTCATTTGAATATACCTTTTAGAATTTTATTTTCCCAATTATCAATCTAGTATTTTCTGTCATTTTCCTGAGTTTCATTAGTTTTTAACATTTGTGCAGATTATCACTGATTTATATTTAATCAGATAGTATGCTATCTTGAAATGGTAAATGCTTTAATGTTTGAGTGTTTAGACACTCTTTAGGATTTTATAAATACTCCTAATATCTGTTCTTCCTCAAATTCTCATTATTTGAGGTATACATGTGGACATTTGCATATCATTTACAAAGTTCAGCCCCACCCCCAAGAGAGCTCTATAGACTCAAATGTAAAACTCTGTCCCTCTTACTAGACACTTCATCATGAAAATTTCCTCTCCTAACTTAACATTGTGGGAACAATTTGGAAAGGTAATTTTGAAATGTCACATACTTTTGTTAATTTTGTTAACTTTGCAATTAGTACAAAATCTGTGGTGTGCAGATTTACTATGAACTCATTCCTTCAGTTATAGTTAGCCAACTGATTCCAGCAACAATGCATATTTGCTTTCACTACTTTTTCTAGACAATTTCTCTCACTTAATTGCTTGTCAATTTAGGTACCAACATTTCTCTCAAGAATTAATTGCCACTCGGAAGATAAACATTTTCTTTGGTTAATTTTGCTGACATACTGTGAAAGTTCTGTGTACTTATTAATATTTTTGAACCTACATTTCTCTCTGAATTGCGATTATTCAGAACTTCCATTTTTATATTCAAGCAGTAGTCATAACCAGTCTCTAGGAAACTCATTTTTACTGCTTTGCTCATTTATAGTACATTACCAAGCCATTTATTTCATCTCTTTTTATTATTCAAGTTAAGATGAACCTAATTTTCTCACCAATTTATCTTTAGTAACATATACAGTCTATGACCAACTTATTTTTTATTATTCCTAGTTAATATTTGTTGGTTACAAATGAATCATGCCTAGTATTACAACAGTCTACTGTGTAGAGTATCTGAGCTTACTCCTATAACTTTACAATAATGTCACTACTGAAAACAGTGCAGACTGAATGTGCAATTGTGTGTGTGTGTGTGTGTGTGTGTGTGTTCTTGATGGCTGGCCACTATTGCTTTGTGGGTTCCATAAAACAAGTAAAATAGTTATAATTTATTGTCATTACTATGACCATATAATATAGGTATTTCCTTTTTTCCCAAAACCAGCATGGAATGTTTTTCTCAAAATCAGCATGGAATGTTTTTATGACAATCTGTTGATTTGCCTCTAAACCAAGTGTGTCCATGAAACAGAAATTTGACCGCCTGATTGTGAGTCCATAGCTCATTCTTTATGTAATCATACATCAGGGAGATCACCTATACAGTACAAAGTCTTAACTCCAATAGCATTTAGTTTTGTTTTTGTAAAAAGGTAGTGTCAAGGGAACAAATATTTTTCTTACAACGTTGCTCATGGGATTTTGTTATTGGAAATAAGACAAATACAGACACTGAAAATTATGAACTTTGAATGGACTCAAATATGGTAGCTCCTAGGTGCAGACTATAGGCATGAATCACCACACTGGGATAACACATAAGCTTGATGACTTGTAAACACTGGCATAGGCATTACCTGATTTCTCCACTCAGACACCACATAGATATATCTTCTCTTTTTTTTCTTATATATATATTTTTTATTGTAAAGATACTATACAGAGGGCTTATGGTTACATGAGCAAGATAACGAGTCCATTTCCTATTGAGCATTGTTACAACCTCCTTTGTTTTTCCCCTACTATCCCTTCCCTCTCCACCTCCCCAACTCCTCCCTCTGCAAAGTTATAAAGTTCGTTTTCAACATACTATCTTGTGCATCTATCTCATTATTACAAAGGGTCATCCTGAAGCCTTATTTCAAAATTTTGTTATTTCCCTTCTCCTCTCCAAATTAGAAAAATGTATATACAAGAGGCAGGACACCGGAATCAAATACAGTGACAACAGGGATTGTACCATGGGGGAAGAACATACAAAGAAACAAAAAAAAATGACATAGTACATAATAAGTACATTAAAAAGAACAGCAACAAAGATAAAACCTCTTGTGTTCCTATTTTGTGGTTCATTTCATTTAGCATCAGGTTATATGGTCATATGTAGTACATAGCTTTAAAGCTTCTCTGCTTGTCTCAGAGATATATCTTCTCTTGATGGTGACATTCTGTGCTTCTGTGGTAGAGCATGAGAAGCAAAGATAAGGGAGGCACCTGGAAAGGGAGGTTCAGTCAAGGGCTTGGGGCGGTTCTGGGGGTGAAGGTGGTGACTGAGCAAACCTCAGCACAAGGAGTTGTGCAGGGCTGTGAGTGGGACAAGGGAAAGGGGAGAGCGTGCAGCTGCTAATTGGGAACAGGGGAGTGTTCTGTGTAGTTCAGTTGATCTCTTTTACTACGTCCTCACCCTGGGTCCTGACAACATCATTGTCTTTTCTGCTTCTTCAAGATCAACTTTCTTTGCTACAACTGATAAATGAGATCGTGGAGTATCTGTAATACTGTGCCTTGGTTCATCCATGTTTGTACAGTGATAGAATATCCTCCTTTTAATGGGCTGAATAGCATTGCACTCTGCATATGTACCTTTATTTTTTTTACTCATTTATCTGTTGATTGACATTTAGGTTGATTTCATCTCTTGCTTATTGTGAATAATGGACATGAACATGTAAATTAGAAGATGCTGTTTTACAAAGCAGTATGATGAGGCCTAAAATATTTAAGAAAGTTGGCACATAAAATAAAGGAGACTTTATGTAAATAAGGGGGTGTCTGTAGGTGTGTGCATGACACACACATCTTGGGGCTTGAACTCATGGTCTGAGTGCTGCCCCTGAGCTTTTGTGCTCAAGAATTGTGCTCTAGCACTCCAGCCACAGCTCCATTTCTGGTTTTTAGGTAATTTACTGGAGATCAGTATCTCATAGAGACTTTCCTGCCCTTGCTGGCTTTGAACCATCATCCTCACATCTCAGCCTCTCCAGAAGCTAGAATTATAGGCATAAGCCACCAGTGCCCAGTGAAGAAGGATTTAAAAAGTGTAGTTTTTCCATACTTAAAAGGGTAAAACAAAAATAGAACGTTGCAAAAAATCTCCTTTCATATTGTTTTGGAGGAAAATTCAGGTATAAGCTAGACTGAAGAGATTAAACAAATAAAAAGACTAAAAACAGTCTGAAGAAATATTTGATGCAATTAGCTATTTGAGGGGCATAATCTTACAAAATTTTGTGTGTCCTCATTAAGAAAAATATAATTAATATAATTTTACTTTGAATGAATTAAAAAACAATTGATGGTATAACTACCCTATAATAAAGGTATGTTTATAATACATTTTGACTTCTACCAAGTGAGAAGAATTTTTGCATTGCATTTTTCTAAAGAGGAATTAGAAAGATGCTAGCATAGTTAATTTTGTTCAATTGGTACTTGATAGTGATAAAATATAAGACTGCAATTGCATAGATATTTGCACTTTGCACAGCTTCTGCAAGTATGTACTGTATAAAAGAATAACTTTACATACATTTTTGAAGAATTTCCATCCAGCTGTGGAGAAAATGGGAAGTTTTAAAATTCCATGTATATTATTCATATTTATATAAGTTCCATTAGTGGATTGCTGACAGGAGAGAAATTTCATTCTGCCTGGTGTTGAACGAAATGGAATCGATCCTAGCATTAAGCTTTCTCTCATATCTGATTGGAAACATTGTCCGCATGTCTCTGTTTTGTCAGTGATGGGATATATTTGTTATTATGTCCATGCAGTATAATTTGAAATCAGATATTATGATACCTCCAGCATAGCTCTTCCTGCTCAAGATTGCTTCAGATATTGAGCATCTTTTATGTTTTGATGTGAATTTATTAACTAATTTTTCTATTTCTTTGAAGGATGATATTGTATATATACCACATTTGCTTGATCCATTCATCTACTGAGGGGCATCTGGGTTGGTTCCATATCTTAGCTATGGGAAATAACGCTGCAATAAACATAGTTGTGCTGGAAGCTTGCTTTTTCTATCTGGCTATTTTCCCAAAAGTATCTAAGAGGTTTTTTGTGGAGTCTTTTGAGTCTTCCCTTTCATATATTTCCTTTACCCTATTTATTGTTCTGGTAAGAATTCCAGTACTATTTTGTATAAGAGAGTAATGGACACTCTTGTCTCATTCCTAACTTTAGAGAAAATTGTTCCAGTTTCCTCCCAGTTAGTATAATGTTGGATATAAGTTTGTCAAATAAAACCTTTTTTATATTGGGGGTACTTTCCTTCTACTTGTATCATCAAAGCTTTTATCATGAAGTGCTATTGAATTTTGTCAAAGTCTTTTTTCTTACATCTTACTGAGATGGTCATGTGGTACCCTAAATTCAGTTTATGTGCTATATTACATTTACTGATTTGTGAAGTGACCACGCAGGAATATAAGTAGAACTCAGGATGGAGCATCCTGCAGTGTTTGCTCACTTCCTCTACTTGCCCTGTGCCCACAGGTTACCCAGGGATTCAGTGCTGTGGACTGACCTCTTCATCAAGACTTCTATGCCCTCCTCTGGAGCAAAGGATGCCGGCCCCTTGCAAAGTCCCACAGAGCTAGGAGTGTGATGGCTCTAGGAATAGGGCGCATTGGGAGGCACGCTGTAGCTTGGCACTATCTGCCCAGCAGGTGGAGCTACTCGCACCTGGGCTTCTTCGGGCTCCACCACAGAACAAAACTTTCCCTTTGTTTAGGTAGTTTGCTCTTTCTGAGATACCTCTGGTATCTTGGTACTCCAGCTTACCTTGTCTTTCTAAAATGCCCCCCTTTCCGTGTGGTCACGTATCTGGAGTTTTTGTTAACATTTTTGGAGGATCTTGACCCCTTTCAATAAAAGGTCTTATGCATAAATGTTGAAAATATTTTCCTTTCTTCTAATGTTACAATATAAAAGATTAAAAGCTCACAATTTTTGTATTTATTAGTATAGATGAATGGTAACCTAGACATATTCTGCATTTGAATTTATTTATTTTTTTGTGAAAATACTGTACAGAGGGGTTACAATTACATGGGCAAGATGAGTACATTTCTTATCAAGCATTGTAGCCTCCTCCTTTGTTTCCCCTTCCCATCTCCAACCACGCACCCACCCAATCCTCCCCCCCCCCACCAAAG
>NW_012267217.1:44637428-44639988 GCF_000151885.1 Dipodomys ordii | reverse complement strand
AACCAATTAGAATCACCTCAGATTTCTCAGCAGAGACAATCAAAGCAAGAAGAGCCTGGAATGATGTATGCCATGCCCTAAAAACAAACAAATATCAACCAAGCTAAACTCTCCTTCATAACTGAAGGCCAAATAAAAACCTTCCATAGCAAAGAAAAATTGAAACAATACATCTCCACCAAACCAGCCCTACAAAGACTCTTAAAGATATCCTACACATAGAAAACCAACAAGACCACAATAAAGGCCAAGAAACTGCACCCAAACTGAGAATCCAACAACCATAGGAAGAACCCAGTTTTTGCAGCCCCCAAGAAGGTGGATAACATGGCAGGAACTCCCAAATACCTCTCAGTCTTATCTCTTAACGTTAACGGACTGAATTCTCCAATTAAGCAACATAGACTATCCAGTTGGATTAAAAAACAAGATCCTTCTATGTGCTACCTTAAGGAGTCACATCTTGCCGTAAAAACAAACACATTTTTAATGTGAAAGGCTGGAACAAAATCTACCAAGCAAACGGCCCCCTTAAACAGGCAGGATTTGCAATCCTATTATCAAATAAAATAGACTTCAAATTAAAATTAGTAAGAAGAGATAAAGAAGGTCACTACATACTAATTAAGCGATCTCTCCTTCAGGAGGATATTACAATTCTAAATATTGCCAAACAATGGAGCACCCAAATTTATCCAAGAAACACTACTTTTCCTCAAATCCCACATAGATCCAAAGAAATTAATTTTTGGGGACTTTAACACACCACTTTTCCCACTAGAAATATCAACTCTGCAAAAACTCAACAGAGAAACCGCAGATCTACACAGCTGCATAGATCAATTAGATTTAACATCCACCGAATATTTCACCCAGCAGAATCAGAATACACATTTTTCTCCGCAGCACGTGGAACATTTTCTAAAATAGACCACATTTTAGGCCACAAAGCAAACTTGTCTAAATTCAGAAACATTGAAGTTATACCTTGCATTCTCTCTGACCACAAGGGAATAAAATTAGAACTCAACACCAAAAGCCACCAAAGAAAGTCGGGTAACACATGTGTGAACAACACACTGCTGAATCAAGATTGGGTCATGGAAGAGATTAGCAAGGAAATTCAAATGTTCATATTCAACAAAAATGAGCACACAAATTACCAGCTCCTCTGGGACACAGCAAAGGCAGTACTCAGAGGCAAGTTTATAGCTCTGAGCTCCTATATCAACAAATTGGAGAGATTTGAAACCAACAATTTAATGACACATCTAAACTTCCTTAAAAAGAGCAGCAAGATAAACCACAATCCAGTAGACTGAAAGAAATAATTAAAATTAAATCAGAATTAAATGAATTAGAATCCAAACAAACTACAGAAAGAATCAACAAAACAAAGACTTGGTTATTTGAAAAAATTAACAGACCCTTAGCAAATCTTATCATAAAAAGAAGAGAACACACCCAAATAAATAAACTCAGAGATGAGAATGGAAACATCACCACGGAAACAACCAAGATTCAGAACATTTTAAGGGAATACTTCTCAAAACTTTATGTTAATAAGTTTGAGAACTTGACAGAAATGGACCTTTTCCTAGCAAATATTGACATGCCAAAACTAAACCAAAATGAGTTAAACCATCTGAACAGGCCCATATCAAGCACTGAAATAGAAACAGCAATAAGAGACCTCCCATCTAAGAAAAGTCCAGGACCAGATGGTTTTACAGCAGAATTCTACAAGGCCTTCAAAGCAAAGCTCACACCAATACTCCTCCAACTCTTCAATGAAATTGAAAGAGAAAGTTCACTACCGAACACATTCTATGAAGCCATCATAACCCTCATCCAAAAACCAGGCAGGGACTCATCAAAGAAAGAGAACTATAGACCCATTTCTTTGATGAACATTGATGCAAAACTTCTCAACAAAATTTTGGCCAATCGACTTCAACAATTCATCCAAAAAATCATACACCACGATCAAACAGGATTCATTTCAGGGATGCAAAGCTGGTTCAATACATGCAAATCAATTAATATTTTTCATCACATCAACAGGAGCAAGATTAAGAACCACATGGTTATCTCAATAGATGCAGAAAAAGCATTTGACAAGATCCATGATGAAGGTTTTGGAAAAATTAGGAATCCATGGAACATTCCTCAATACAATAAAGGCTGTATATGACAAACCTACAGCCAGCATTATACTTCATGGTGAAAAACTAAAGCCATTTCCTCTTAACTCAAGAATAAGACAAGGATGTCCACTCTCTCCACTTCTCTTCAATCTAGTATTAGAATGCCTAGCTACAGCAATAAGACAAGATGCAGACATAAAGGGGATCCAAATAGGGAAAGAAGAAATAAAACTCTCCCTCTTTGCAGATGACATGATCTTGTATTTAAAGAATCCCAGTCTCCACTCCCAAATTACTCAAGCTGATTCAAAACCTTGGCAAAGTAGCAGGGTGTAAAATTAACCCCCAAAAATCAATGGCTTTTCTGTATGCCAGCAATGAGAAAAGTGTGGTTGAAATTAGGAAAGCAACTC
>NW_012267217.1:44627509-44637378 GCF_000151885.1 Dipodomys ordii | reverse complement strand
TTAGCTATGGTAAATAATGCTGCAATAAACATAGTTATGCTGGTAGCTTTAGTATGGTCTTGTTTGTGAACATTTGGGTAAATGCCCAAAAGTGGATTGCTGCGTCATAGGGGAGCTCTATGTGGAGTCTTTTGAGGAACCTCCAATCTGCATTTATTTTTTGTAACGAAGTCTAATAAATAAACTTGAAAGCTTTGCTGGAATCAAGCCTCTGGGGTCACTAAGATTCTAGATGTAATTGTCAGGTGAGAGGAATATGAAAATATTTATCTCTAGACACAGCTTTTCTCTAGTCTCCCAATGGAGCCTGTTGTTTCTTTTCCAGTTTAATGTCTTATCCCAAACCCAGGAAAAACATGGGATACGATTTTTTTTCTACTTATCTTTGATAGATACTTCCTTTTTTGCCAAGCCTCACTTATTTCACAAAAAAATATAAATTTACTTGCATCTTTATATAAAAACAAAATTCTGTTTTTATTTGATATGTAGTCATAATATGTTTAGTTTTGTGATTTAAACTCCAGGCAAGTGAGCTCCAGATTTCAAACTTATTTTCCATTTTTAATTTGTGTATTGTTTAAAAACGTAAAGAATTAGAAATGCTGGATGATGGTATCTTCTCAAATTAGACATTAAATCAGAACCTTTAAATCAGGGCTATTAGGCTCCCGATACAATTACAATCCATTAATAAGTTGTATCAAACCCACATGGGCCTGGGATTGTGTCTGCATTTTTCTCAGGAGAAAATTATAATAAGAATATGGAGATTTTTTACAAATATGACATAGGCTAAATATCTGACTGTTGATGTGTTAACTAAAGATAGCAAAATTGAACCAAAGTTAGAAATACATCACAGCAGAGAATAACTGGAAAAATTGTACAGGAGGCTGTGAGATCACTCTTGAGATGGTAAAGAGATGTAACCTAAGTCCATAAACTGGGATTTTGTAAAGGATATATAAAACTTGACTTCCTGAAGACCTGCCTTTCATAATACTTCTTAAAATAATCTCTTCAATTAATCTCAGCTGTGTCTTTCCATAATATATAGCAGATGCCTGATTCTTCTGTTAATAAGCTGTAATCCCTTTACACTCTATCCTAGGTTTGCTCCCCAGGTCACAAATTAAACAAGAATTCCTGGCCAGCCATTCTTTTCTCCTATACTGAAATGTCTGGACATTCTTTAACTGTGTCTTCACAGATATCGGGGTCTATTTCCACGTGTGTGTCTAGTGGATGGAGTATGAGCATGCTCCAGCGGTGGTCTCCAGTCCTGCCCACCTGCTTGTGTGCAGTACTCTTGCTTCCCTTGCAGCCCCATTCACTGCCACCTGTTCCCCTAGCCAGCCACTGTTCCCTTGTGGCCTTTCCCAGCCCTCTGTCCATGCTGCAGGACTTTCATTCTGCTTGTCCTGTGTCCCAAATCAAAATTTGTCCTACCAGGTAGAATCTGAGGCTACAAAAAACTCTATTACAGACCCCAACACAAAGCTTATATTCTAAGCAGCTTAGCGTATGTATGTATGTATGTATGTGTGTATATATGTATGTATATATGTTTGTATGTATATATCTATATGGATATCCAGGTATAGATACATACAGAGAGAGAGACAGACAGACAGAGAGAGAGACAGAGAGAGAGTATGTGTGAGAGAGAGTATGTGTGCATGTGTGTGACAGAAACTTTTTAGCTCAGGATGATTTCAAACTCATTCAGCAGCCTCAATTCATCTAGAGCTACAATCTTGCTTCCTCACCTCCAAAGTGCTGGAATTACAGGAGTACACCACTATGTTCTCCTGTTGGAATTGACTTTGATCATATAATTTTATGAGCTATTTGTTTTACCATAATCTAAAATTTTTCAGGGAAGAAATTACATTTTGTTTATAGTATCTAGCTATGTCATATTAAATACAATAGGATATTTCTGTTTTGTTAGTAATAATTGTAGTAATCAGTGAAAATACTGCCTCTCTGAGCTTTGTGTTGGTAATGACATCATCTTTATGGTAATTTTGTCATTATTAAATAAAATCAAGAATAATGTTGGTATATGCAATTAGTGGGTGTCACCATAGACATTTACTAAATGCTAGTTTAATTCCTTTGCAGAAAATGGTAAACATTCCCTTAATAAAAGGAATAATGTCATATTAACTATAGACTGCAACTACCTAAGTTCAATTATACCTGAGGACAGTATGAGGTAAGCACTTTCATAATCTCATTTTGGAAATAAAGAAATCAAGGCCTGTCAAGCAGAGCCTCTGAACTCAGAGTCAGTGACAGGACGTTGAACTTTGTCCAGGGACATTTTCCTGTAGGGAAGATAGAAGACACACAAGCCACATCGCACCTGTCTTTGTTTTCTCCTCTGCTTCAGCTTTTCTAAATCTAAGTGCCCAAATACTGCCAGATCTACACAGTACTTCCCACTGTACTGAACGTTAAGGAGCCTCTGTAGGAAGTTTTATAGGATTAGACTTGCTTAATTGCCCATTGTCCCAAGTCTTTGCCTTCATCAGCTTCTATCTACAAAAAAAAAACAAAAACAAAAAAACCCTCTGGTTTACTAAAAGACTTGCCAGGGAATTTGAAATAGCGTTGTTGCATTAACATAAGCTTGAGAGGAACACAATAGTTTAGAGCTTCCACTTTTAATCTTTATATAACCAGTTTTATATATGAGATCTGTATTTGGACATTGTTCTAATAGTTCTCAGTAAGAACAAATAATTACATGGATCTTCAAACAAACAGCTTGAAATAGTGAAAATCACTTATTTAATCATTTCACAGTAACTTTTTATATTACATAAAAGCTTTTACCTCTTATTGCCAATACTTTTGTTTCCTTCTACAGTAATTTATATATATATATATTACTTAATTTTCCATGAGATATTTTATGAGGGAAAGTATTATTTTAATATAAAGGTAAAATATTCATACGTGCAAATAGAAATTAATTTCTGAGCTCAGTATTGAGAGAGGGAGTAGAGATACATTTCACTATTTTCCTTTTAAGTGCAAATGAATCCCTGGGCATTATACATAAAACAAATAGGTTCCTGCAGGTGAAAAGAGAAACCAACTAGGAACCTCAGAATACAGAAAAATAGCTCAGCAGTGAATTCCTTGGATGTTTTTCTGTGCTTTGTGTGTTCTCATCCAAATATTGGAGAACTTGGGAAGCCGAGAATGTCAATAAAGGCAGATCAAAACACAGCTCAAGGAAAGCCTGCTAGAAGTAGTCAAAGAAGCATGAAAAGAAAGTCTAGCAAGACAGAGAAGTTGTAAGTCATTACTATAGTTAGTCAAACACACAACAGTATATGCAACAATCCACTCACACCTCCAACAATGGGAGAGAGGGAGAGGGAGGGAGAGAGAGAGAGAAAGAGAGAGGGAGAGAAAAGAGAGAGAGAAGAGAGAAACGAGAGAGAGAAGAGAGAGAGACAGACAGAGACAGACAGAGAGACAGACAGAGACTAGCTTTTTCACCTTGCCAGAACATACTGAGACGATCATGTCTTCAAGGAGGAATCAAAGGAGGTCAAGTTAGAGAGCCAAGACCTTTATCCTTACCCGCTCTTGCATGATTTCACTGGCTTCCACACTACGTCATCTCTGCTGTCAGATGAGATCTTGGTGGAATGTCATGACTTTCAGTTTGGCAATGAGGTCACTGTGCACAGGAGAAGATAGGAGATGTCTCTGTCCCTCTCAGCCAGAGGGGCATACTGAAGAACTCCACACCACATCCTGCAAGAAGGCCTCTTCCAGCTCCAGTGGTCCAGGAAAGCCAAGATGAGAAGTGGCGGTCCTGTTAATATGGAGAAGATATTCCATCTTCCCTCAGCAGAGGTGATCTGAGGAAACCTCAGATATTAACCTAACGAGATGGAGATCTTGATAATTATGACTTAATCATCTGAATGTCTAAGTTTTCATTTAAAAATTGCTTATCATACAAAAATACAGGAAAAATCAGTGAAATGGATTCCATAGAAAGTAAAGGGAAAATGAAATCTGTGAAGGATATCATTAATAGAAGGAAAAGACAAGCTGCAAACTGAAAACAAAATATCTGAAAAATACTCATGTATGGAACTTACAGCTATCAAAATCCCACATTACATATCAGTCTTGTTACAAAATGGGAAGAAATGACAATTCACTGAAAAAAGACACAGAAATGGCAAGCCAGCCTGTGAACAGGTTTCCTTGGTAGCCATTAAGGCAATACCAACGCAGATCATAGCAAAACATCATTATATGCCTACTGAAAATGTTAAAATTTAAAAATGGCTGGAGTACTAAATGCTGAGATGAATGCAGAGAGACTGAATCTCTAATATATTAATGATGGGAAGGAAAAATCATATTAGCATCCTACAAAATTGTTTGGTAGTTTCTTTAGAAACTAAATGCACACCCATGTTATTATACACTCATCCAGAAGCAATACATCGTGATATTTCTTCCCTCAAATTGAATAGGCCCAAAAACCCATGATTGGATGCCAGTCGCTCCAGCTCCAGTTGTGATCCTAAATTCCCTGGATCTGGTCCAGGCTTGTGCTCGCAAGAAACCAGACTGCATCTTAAAATTAACCAGAGCTCAAAAGGGACCAAGGCATGGCTCAGTAGTACAAGGCCATACTTGCTAGGCAGGTGCTAAACTACTGAGCCATGCCTTTAGGCCTTTGTGGCACTGGTTATTTTTGAAATAGTTTTGCTTCTTGCCCAGATTTGAACCTGGTCTGTGATCCTCCTACTTTTTGATTTCCATCGTAGTTGGAATGGCAGGTACATACCACCAAGCCCATCTTCTTCCATTTAGATGGAAGCTTAAAGACTTTCTGCCCAGAACTGGCCTAGAAATAGAATCCTCCTAATCTCAGCCTCTAAGATTATAAGCATGGGTCACTGGTGTCCAGCTAAAAATGATCATATAATAAACAGCTAAACTTCACTTATTCTCTTACTATCCATCTATTTTTAAAATTAGAATAAGAGGCAACTATGAAACAATAAAGATTAGAAACTAACTGGAGTTCTTATGGAGTACTTATTCATTAATTTTCTTATATTTGTAGGTAAGCTATTGTGCATAGTGTGCTTTTTTAAAAAATATTCATATTAATCAGCCTGCATATTTCTTTTACATATTCAATTTGGAATAAAACTAACTGTGTCCTATATTATTTGAGGAGTTATAATGAGGGAATAAATTGATTCTATTGTGGTTTTGACTATGAGGTATATAAATGTACTAGTTATTACAGTTCTATTTCAAGTTTGGTTGATTTAATATCTTCTAAAATCTAGTTTCTATAGTATGAATGTTATTGATAGTAATGATAGTCTGATAACAACTTTAACCATACAAAACTAATACACAGAATTTCTAAATAGTGACATTACTACACAGATCTTATGTGGAAATATAGCTTCATTTCCAGTTGAGACTGAAAATATTTTCATATTTTGGGACCTTAGAAACAGGAAGGCTACATGTAATTTGGGAAGATAATTTGAACTCTATTGAAAATACAGTCGAGATTGCTTCAATCCTAAACACCTTAACAAAATATTATCTGATTAAAAGTGACTAAGTCAGTAGTTTGTGTTAAATAAATAAGTTCAAGAATGGGCAATTTTGTTCAGCTTTCTTCTCTTCATACACAGACAAAAGGCCAAGGTAGATTGATGTAATCTTCCTCACCCTCTTTTAAATAGCATATATTATGAAGATTTTGTGAATGAGAAAAAGAAAACCTGCACATCTTCTGCATTGTACCTTTTTCAAAATATCAACCAGCAATGCTGGGTCTGCAATTGTGAAAGAAAGTCATAGAAATGCAACTTGAAAATCACTCTAGCAAGCCAGGTTTCAGTGACTTAAGCCTGTAATCCTACCTACTCTAGAGGCCGAGATTTGAGGATTGCAGTCTGAAGTCAGCCCAGGCAGGAAAATCCATGAGGCTCTTATCTCCAATTAATTACTAAAAAAGCTGAAAAGGAAGCAGTGGCACCAATGGTAGATCACTAGCCTTGAGTTAAAATGGTAAGGGATAGCATCTAGGTCTTGAGTTCAAGTCTCAGTACCAGAAAAAAAAAACAAATAACTAAATGAAAATAAATTATACAATACAAGAATAAGATAAATGAAATGAAAATCCTGGAGAATAAGGAAGTTAGGACCAGGCTTTCCTCTCATCCCATACCTGGTGAGTTGAGGAGGAAATTCTGAACCCTCAGAGAAGTGTGCCCCATAATTCTATGGCAGGAGAAGTCATCTTCTCTCTCCATCTTAAAGTGGGACTCAGTATGTATTCGTGACACAACTACACATATGTTCACCACCCAGGTTCAATGCTTTATTGACACCATTTCTAGTAGGATTCAAATTATCTTTGGCAAAAATAGAAACGAGTGCATGTTCTGGAACACAGAATTGCTCAAAATAGCTTTAGCCAGGAGGACTGCTGAAGATGAAAGAAAAGCAAGGATCTTCAGATCCTGAAAATCTTAGTTGTCTCTCTTTTATTAATGGGAAAATTTGAAACTTTGACACATCACACTGGAAAGATACCTTTTTACATGTTTTAAGGTGTAATCTGGCTTTAATGTTCCTTCAGTAGTAGTTTTTTTTGTAGTGTTCAATATATGCAATTGAATCCTAGTAGTTTATACATAGTATCACCCTGCTGGCATGTCATTTAAGGATATTTATAGGTATATTGTATTTCTTCAAAGAACATAAATAAGATGCTCCAAAATGTTAAAACCTCAAAAGGAGAGATAGGAATGCCAAGAGCTTTATAACTGGTGAATCAATGCTCAATTTATAATTACACACCATAGCAACTTCCTTAGAATAGACCCTTTCAGGGTAGTTCAACACATGTTCTATATAGCTGTCATAACACTGTCACTTAGTCTGTGTTCATATTCTTGAACAAATGAAAAAAACGAGGTGGCCATTTATAACTCGAGGATATGTATGACAATGAGTAATCTCAGATTTATATAATTTTTGTTGTCAGGTTCATTTACTTAACAAAGAGAACCAGTCATATAAGAAGTGAAGTATCTTTTGGCTTTGCAAGAATTAGACTTCAGTGTGGGGAGTGTTTAGTATATCTAGTCAGTATGGCATATTGGTTAGTTATATTTTTATGTATTAATATGCAGATTTAGCATATAGTGTTCAATGACAAAAAAAGTTATAACAATGGAAGATCCGGGAAGATGGCGGAGGAGAAGCTGGAGGCTAAACAAGCTCTCCCATAGAGAGCAGTTTTAGAGTTCCAGTGAACAGTCCTAAGCCAGAGAATCACACCAAGTGTGCCTTCACAGGACAGAGAGTTAGGCCAGAGAGGGAAAATCCAGGCAAGGAGACCGATCTGAGCTCTTGCCAGCACCGCCATACCTGAAACACAGAGAGTCCGGGACGAAGGAGCCAATGTGGCGGGGGAGCAGATTCTACTCAACACAAGCAAGAACCGACAGGGAGCGGACATCTTCATCCTGCAGTTTGCAGACCAGAGACAACCCAGGAACCAAGACTTGGCGTGAGTAGAATACTGACATCCTCACTCCTTCTCAGGGAGCAGAGGAGGGAAGGCCACCCCTCCCCAGTACTGGAGATCTCCATCTTGGATACCGACAATGCTCGGCGGAGCTGCTAGCTCCAACTCAGGCCTTGGAATAAAACTAGAGTCATTTAGCAGGTCACAAGAGCCTAACCTGACCTGCCAGACCCAGCTCCACCCAGGGAAAAGTCACCCAGCTCGGGCGCCAGCCCTAGGAGTGGCTTTCTTCACTGAGTAATCAGAGCCAGAGGTTGTCCCTCCCTTTAGCAGCCTTGACAATCAATTGAAATTCAGTAAACAGAAACCCTGAGAGTGGCTCCAGGCTGGGATCTGTGAGTTTCTCACAAACTAGCCCCCGGGAAAAGCTACTGTTTGCTGAAAGGCTTCAACTCTACCCAGAACCTAGCCTCATCACAGCATCTCCAAACTTGAGGAAAAAGCCATCTCCCTCTTTTTTGATACTCAACGCAGATCTCCCTCCCATTGAACTAACCTGGGAGGAGGATCGCAAAATCCTGAGTAAAGCAGAGCATTTTTCTGCATGTTCGAACAAACTGACTTAAGAAACCAACCAAGCCACAGGACCTAAAGCAGACCAGAGACTCCAACAAGAGGCTGGTTATGGACACAAGGGAGATGCAGGATTTTTCCCACCCCTCCCAAAAAAATCAAAGAACTTCTTCTTCTTCTTCTTCTTCTTCTTCTTCTTCTTCTTCTTCTTCTTCTTCTTCTTCTTCTTCTTCTTCTTCTTCTTCTTCTTCTTCTTCTTCTTTTATGGTAACTTTTATAATTTTTTTTTCTTTTCTAAACCTTTTTTTAATTTTTAATATTTACCTTTTTTGAAAAAAATTCTTTTCTAGTAACTTTTTTTTCCTCTTATAATTTTTATGCTAGGGATACATGTGTGTGTGCATTTTTCTTTCTTTTTTTCTTAAAAAAATTTCTTTTTATTTTTTGTTTAGCTCTACTGAACTTCTGATATTTTTTTCTTCCTTTCTTATCCTTTTCACCTTTTCTTCTCTTTCGTTCTTCTTTATGTGACTTAATTGTTGTTCTGCACATCCTCAGATAAACCCGTAGTTGACTATTAGACCCTACCCCCCATTGTGTACACACTTAATCCACAAATTTATTATTCAACTCAAAACTTCTGAAACTTAAATTCCTTAATAGCAGTACTACCTCTTTCTACCTTTATAATATTTTAAGTATTTTTATTTTAAAGTTTTTCACATCTCCTTTATATCCGTTCCCTTCTCTCATTATATTCACGTTCTCTGAATTGTTTTTGATTCTGCATAATATTATTAATTTTTACTTTTCTATTTTTTCTGGTCTCTTTTCTTTTCCCTTTCTCTTTCTTCTTTTTTTCTCTCTCTCTACTTACATCCTATCCAACATATTTCCTGCTTTGAGATTAGGACTTAGTAAAGTTAACTCTCCCTGTGCCTTCCCACATCACTCTACTCCTATTTTTTACCCACATCTCTCCCTAACCCTAATAATTTCTGGTCTTCCAAATTCTTCTTTGCGGTTCGTAGCCCATTAATATATAGTTGTTTGATATTGAATAGATGTATCTGTTGAACTAGACTGTATATGCAGACTATTGACTGTGCAAATTCAGACTTTGGTTGATGCTTGCCTTAAGATAATGTTCTAGCACAAAACTGGTGCTATTTTCATCCCAAATGGGAAGAGTAAGCCGGAAAAACACAAAAAAATGGTAAGTCTGGGTATCTCAACTCCCACTCATGATAATCAGGGGACAGAACAAATAATGAATAATCCAGATGAGAGTTCCCAAATAGCTCTACAAACACTGCTGGCAAATATGATAAATGAAAAGATTGAAAACATACAAAGGACTCTGTATGAGCTTGATAGGGAAAGAGAGGAGGCAAACAAAAGGTCAATGCAGGAAAAGATTGAAAACATACAAACTACTCTGTATGCGCGTGATAGGGAGAGAGAGGAGGCAATCCAAAGTTTTATACAGGAATATCATAAGCGTGAGGAAGCTACTCAAAAACTGACACAGGATTTGCATGAGCAGCTTGAAAATACTCAAAGAGAAAGGCAGGAATGGCATAAACAGGCTGAGAACACTCAAAGAGAACTACAGGAATGGCATGAATGGGAGAGGGAGGAAGCTAAGCAAAGAGTAATACAGGAATTGAGAGAGCAGGATGAGAATACACAAAGATCACTAAAGGCATTCATGGGATCCATTAACAAAGAGCTGAAG
>NW_012267217.1:44617873-44623868 GCF_000151885.1 Dipodomys ordii | reverse complement strand
AGAAAACTAAAGCTAGATCCTTACATATCACCCTGCACCAGAATCAACTCCAAATGGATCAAAGACCTCGAAGCCAAAGCAGACACTCTGAAATCATTACAGGATGGAATAAGAGAAACCTTAGTTCTCCTTGGCACAGGCTGAAATTTTCTTAATAGAGACCCAGAAGAAACACAGGATTGGGGGGTGCGGGGGAGGCTGGGAAGGGATGTGAAGGGTAAACAAAGGAGGAGGCTGCAATACTTGATATGAAATGTACTCATTATCTTGCCCATGTAATTGTAACCTCTCTTTACAGTATGTTCACAAAAAAAGTTATAACATTATGTATGAATAGGAAAAGGACAATTATTTTTGTTTGTTATAGACTATATGAATAAATAACAGTGCCTATATAAGGAGCTAATATGTAAGATTAAATATTAGGTATAATATATAAGAAATGTTATATATAAGAAATATATAAGTTACATATATAAGTTATAGAAGAAATAATCTATAGAATATGTAAGAAATATATGCAAGACTCCTGGAATATGAAGAGACTGAGATTTCCAAGAGTATGTCATTACATTTAACTTTGATTTTTAAAACATATAAAAAGCATTACTGACTTAGAATTATAATTGGGATACAATACAATAGTAAAATAGTAGTACAATATCATACTAATAATGGTAATACAATACAATAGCAATTAAATAGCATTAGACAAGTGAAACATGGAGCATAATTCAAGGGAAAGATGAAACATATTTTTATCATTAAGGTCCAAGTCTTTCCTGATATGTCATTAAAAAAGTAAAAAGGCAGAATTTACTTATTATCTCTCGAAGATTTCTTATAAATTTTCCCTGACGTTTTCCACTATACTGAATTGATTTGCCCAAACAGAAAGTGTGTGTGTGTGTGTGTGTGTGTGTGTGTGTGTGCGTGCGTGTGTGTGTGTGTGTGTTTCAAGGTGAACTGAGGTTTTTTACCTCTATTGTTTACTATGGTTACAATTATAAAATTAGAGTCTCTACTGGAATTGTTACTACTTTGAATTTGAGGCATTCTAATTAATATTTTTTTCAATTTTAAGAAGTTGTACAAAGGGGTTTCAGTTCAATAAATCAGATTATATGTGCAATGCATCTTGATCAATGTCAACCCTAAGTTCAACCCAAGTAACACACATGCACACACACACACACACACACACACATGTAAGAACTAAAGGTGACAAATATCTAAGTTTATTAAGTATGCCTGATTATAATGTAGACTTAGAGTGCAGTTAGCCCTCCGATGTTGGCAAAAAAAGATGAAAATAGACAATAATTAATAGCTTAAATATCTTCAATATTGATTTTGTAATACCACATATAATTGTAGAAAACAAATTCACTTTTCTACTTATTTTCAAAATTAGCATACAAAAACTTGAGTTTTATTTATCTAAATTAAAAAATTTGAATGAATGTTGATGGAGACTTGAATTAACTCAAAGTGAGTTTAAAATCTAGTCAAAATTGTTGATCATGGAATATTTCTAACAGCAAAAGAACAAATGAATAAACAAAGTTAGCCTTGGTTTGGAGAAATATTCAGTTCTTGAAATGAATTATTTAGTAGGTTATTCTTATTTTTTAAGTGGATATTTTAGTTGGGAACTTTTAAGTGGTATATACCAACGACAGTATAATAGTTCAATAAATGAATATTGCAAAAGCACTTAAGATTCACTCCAATGGAATCATCTTAGTAATTTATTTTTACTTTTTAGGCTAGTACTGGGGCTTGAACCCAGGGCCTGGGCACTGTTCTTTTAGCTTTTCACGTAAGGATACTTGATCCACAGCCCTGCTTCCTGGTTTTTTAATGGTTAATTGGAGATAAGAGTCTCACAAACTTTGCTCTAGTGAACTGTGATCCTCAGAACTCAACCTCCTGATTGGCTAGGATTCCAGACCTAAGTCATTAGCACCAGGCTACAAACGTATTTCTAAATGTATACTAATTCTAATTCCAAACAACTCCCAGGTATGTCTGTATGTGAAGAAAGTCAAATATTTTGCTTTACAAAATAAGTAAAACATTTTGCTTTACAAACTGCAGGGCATTCCATAAATATCTGTGACAGTTATGTTGAAGTAGTTTCAGGATGATAGTACAATTTTAATTTTATTCATGACTGATTATATCATTTATAGAATTGGGAGAAAAAATTAAACCTCTGAGTGTAGGAGGATTTTTGTCATATTATTTTGTGTGTGTGATAATACTCTCTCTCCAGTGATAATAAATTGCTTTGCTACAGACCTGAGTAACTTTTTCCTCATATGGCTGTGAAAACCTTGTTTTAACTCAACAATATAAAAATCACTTTATTGATAATCAAAAAGTGTACTTGTTACCATGAGCTAGTTCAAGAAATAAAAAAACAGGCCTCATTATAATTTTTATTAGATGTAGTGATTTAAGTTATGTCTTTTTCCTGTCTGTTCCTTCAACAATATTTTGAGAAAAAATTTATAAACAGTTTTAGGAAGTTTCCAGATGCTATTTGATCTTTCAAAAAATTCTCTTTTATGGCACACTGTGGTTTTATTGCTCAAGACAAATTAGTTCCATTATTCTCAGCTCCTAGTAACTCTGAAAATTGTGACCAGTAATTATTTTACATTCCCTAAATGTTTTCAAACTTGTGCATGAACATTTTTATGTACTTTTTATTTTTCTGAAGGGAAACATATGCAGCAGCATGATTGAAAATTGCAGCAATAAGAGATCCCATGCAGAAATACTTCCCATGCCTTTCATCTGCTACCACTCTGCATCAGTCTACACTTCAAAATTATCCATGAACATAGCTAAGCTGTAGAATTAGGAGTGGACTATGGTAGCCATGTGAACACTGCTCTAATCTCTTGCTGTCATGAGCAGAGTTGTGTGACCACTAGCTCCTGCTATTCTGTATCTATCACCACCCTTTTTCTGAGTTCATAACTAACCATAGCCTAACTGTTCATTCGGCTTTGTTCCCATGAAAAAGATGGGATTCCTCATGTGGACAATTTTGGCTAGAACGTATTCCATCCATTGGGCTGAAAATTCCCTCAAATGACTTTCTGTACAATTCTCTTTATTTTCCAGACTCCACAGATAGCAGAACTGCACCAGGGCCTTGCCTTTCTCCCTGCTTATGCTTGGTTCTCCCTTTTTACATTCATGGAATTTCTGCCATAAAACCTCTAAACCTAACCATATCTATACCTATAGCCCCCTATCATACCAACCCATCTCTTCTTTACTTTGTCCGACTGTTCATGGTAATTGTCATTGAATCCTGAAGCTGTGATCAGTTGTTTCCTTCTGAGACCCTTTGCACAAGCTATCCTGGATTCTTGGTACAAAGCTTTCCCTGGTCTGGACTTGCTTACCTTTTTCTTTTCAGGTCTCAGGTTAAGAGAAACATCTTCAGCCAGATCTTTCATGATCACCTAACCAAAATTACAAAGTCAGTGTGTGCATTTAGAATGCTATTTTCTTAATTCAATTTTGACTGTAAATTCCACTCACAGCAGTTATCATGGTTCTTTTGTTATCCTTACTTTATTAGCAGATTTAGGGAATAGTGTAAGTACAGGGAGACCCTAGGATGATGAACTATTTTATATTGTTTCTGATAATAAAACTAAGATATTCTGCAGTGTTGCTCAAGATAAATATTCAGAAAGAAATATTACAAATATATATGGATAATGCATAAGTAGAACAAGAAAAGAAAACAATGTTGTCTATTAACAGTTTTCTAAAGGAGTGTTTCTCAGATCATATTAGGAGTTATGATATCTTCCTATGTTATCTTCCAGACTGAGTCTCCTGCAGGAGCAAGATCAGCAATGATACCATCTTTAAGTAATATCACCACTCTTCTACAGAATGATATTATCCTTCTGCTGCTTGATACTACAGGTTCTTCTTGTGCTGTGTCATATGACATTTGAACCATGGAATATATGTCCTAGATCAGAAATTGTCCAGTTATTTATTATTTCTCTGTAAAAAAGAGCCTTAAGTAAAAAGAATATAAGCTTGGTCCTTATCTTCTAACACAAGTAGAGTACCAGCCATGGAGAATACCTCAATAAATGTTAGCAGAGAAAAAAAAGTGTTGCATGAAATCTAGATTAGATAAATTAGCACACAAAGAGTGCAAGCCTGAAGAGATGAGTAAGATTCTGAGCATTTTATTTGGCTATTTATGGAATATAGGTATATTTTATTTCTTTTAATGAAATATGTGTGTGTCCAGAAGGGATATCTATTCTTCCAGAATATCTAACCAACCAGATGCTCTAAAGAGTTCTCATGCTATAAAACAATTGGATTGCCAAGTTCATATCACCGTAAGGCTAAAGAGCATTCCTTAGAGGAAAAAAAGGACAAGTAAGAGAAAGTAATAAACCAAAAGAAAGGGTTGTCAATTTATCAGAGTAATTTATATATCAAATATGGAAATTTCATCAAGGTGATATAAGCTCAGAGTGATACTACCAAATCAGATGTATTTTGCACATGACCCTGTGGCTACTTTCTTTTTAATATTGAGATTCATTATTATTTTCACTATTATTTAGTAACATTTTTTCATATTGTCTAGCTTTTTAAAAACTTGCAATATTTTATTTTTCAATTAGAAAAATTTGGAAAGAAATTTAGGATTTCTAATATTTTTTCTAAAGAAAAATGAGTAAAAGAGATCATTGCCTTTTCCAAATAAATATGTTATCTCATGTCTTTTACCTTCTTCTAGAGGGACTTCGTTAGGGAATTTGTTAGACTAGGATATTTGAGCTTTCTCATTAAGAATATGAAAATTATGGTATGGGTGGAGGATAAGACGAATGAAATAATAATTATGCATCCCTGAGAATAATGCCTGACCCATGAATTTCCTTTTAAAATGTTTTATTTCATTTCATTTAGGAAAATTTTATTGTTTTCATTTATTTATTTATTTTATTTTGCTGGTCCTTGGGCTTAAACTTTAAGCCTGGGCACTGTCCTTGAACTTCTTTTACTAAAAGCTAATACTCTACCACTTGAGCCACAGCACTTCTTTCTGGCCTTTCTGTGATTAAATAGATATAAGAGTCTCATGGACTTGCCTGCCTGGGTTGGCATTGAACCATGATTCTCAAATCTTAGCCTCTTGAGTAGCTAGAATTATAGGTGTGAGCTACAGTGCCCAACATTCATTCTATTTTTTAAATAAGGTTTTTTTAATTGTGAAAATACCATACAGAGGGGTTACAAGTACATGAACAAGGTAATGTACATTTCTTTTATAAACAAAAAAATAGAAGCAATCCCCAAATTGATAACAGCCATTATTTTAAGCAATAGGACAATAGATTTATCTACACTAATCAATTGTATTGTGTAATTTGATTTGTTTCTGTCAAAACATCCAAAAGGGTTTTATTTTTAAATCAATTCACAACTCTGTTTTTAAACAGAAAGCTTCAATTAGTGCCAGTAGTTATTAGTCTGATATCAAATTTGTTTCAAAAATTGTTTAGAAGGCCAATAAATAAATAAGTGGGCTAAAGACTTAAAGAGAAACTTCTCTGAAGAAGAAAGAAGAATGACCAATAGACATATGAAGAAATGCTCAACATCTCTAGCCAGAAAAGAAATGCAAATCAAAACAACATTGAGATTCCACCTCACCCCAGTTAGAATGGTTATAATCAAGAACACTAATAACAACAGATGCTGGAGGGGATGTGGCAGAAAGGGACCTTACTGCATTGCTGGTGGGAGTGTAAACTTGTTCAACCACTTTGGAAAGTAGTATGGAGGTTCCTCAAAGGACTCCACATAGAGCTCCCCTATGACCCAGCAATCCTACTTTTGGGCATTTACCCAAATGGTTACAAACAAGACCACACTAAAGCTACCAGCACAACCATGTTTATTGCAGCATTATTTACCATAGCTAAGA
>NW_012267217.1:44611076-44617823 GCF_000151885.1 Dipodomys ordii | reverse complement strand
CTACAAACAAGGCATACTAAAGCTACCAACACAACCATGTTTATTGCAGTATTATTTACCATAGCTAAGATATGGATCCAACCCAGAGGCCCCTCAATAGATGAATGGACCAAGAAAATGTGGTATATATGCACAATGGAGTTCTATGCCGCCATCAGAAAGAATGACATCGCCCCATTTGTTAGGAAATGGAAAGACTTGGACAAAATTCTATTAAGTGAAGTAAACCAGGCCCAAAGAAACAGGTCCCATTTGCAATAACTAGTATATGTCTGAGACAAGCAGAAATTGTCAGGTAAGTTGATGTTAGGTGAAATGAGTCCAAAGATAAGGATTCAAATGTTTTTCCTTTCATGCAATTGTTTCTAACATATTTATAAGATGATTTCTATGTTGCTTTGTATGTCCCTCCTCCATGGTATAACCCCTGCTCTCACTATATTTGATGTTGTTATAATTTGTGGAGGGGAAGGGAAAAAACAAATCGTTTAAATAGGGATACAGGTGGACCCATTGCAACAATGAGATGTACAAGAAGTCATGGTGGGGGTAGGAGGGAAGATGGGAAAGGATGGGTAGGGGAAATGAAGGAGAAGGCAACAATGCTTGATAAGAAATATACTCATTATCTTTCCCATGTAATTGTAGCCCCTCGGTATGGTATTTTCACAATAAAAAATTATTTTTGAATAAAAAGAAACACACACTCCAAAAATATTGTTTAGAACACCAGATTTGCAAAGAATAAGAATCTCAAAATTGTTATACACCAGCTTTGTTTTGTTCTTTGGACAACTTTTTCTTTCTAATAAATACTCAGAGCCCTAACAATATATATGATATATATATATATATATATATATGATATATATATAACAATATATATGATAATTCACATTTTCCTTTATTTTTCCCTCAAACTAGTAGACTTACATATGTTAATGCAGCATGCAAGTATTTCCAGGAAAATTAATTCATGCTTTTTGTTCCAATTCCAAACTATAGATGGCTTTAGGGCCGTCATTTTTACTGCAGAACTGTAGGAGAGTGTGTTGCCTGTTCTGAGTAACGCACAGGGAACTCAGAAGCATCACCTCCATCCTCCAGGTGGAAGCTCTTCTTCCAGGTCCTGCTGCCTTAAATTAGCAACAGGAAGCCAGAGAGCAGAATGAAGACGATGCACGCAAACATAAACCCTACTGACAGCATGCCAGGTGTTGTTCTCTGCTGGCAATCCATTTAGTCCTACAGTAAATAACTCTTTGGGCTTAGAGCTATTATTATCCTCATTATAAACTGAGAAAGAAAACATAAATAATTTGTCCCAGGACTCACAGCTAGGAAAAGGCAGAATAAGGATACCAATACAGGCAATTTCTCTCCAGATCCTACAATCTATAATACTTTTTTTGTCATGGGGCTTGAACTCAGGGCCTAGGCACTATCCCTGAGCTCTTTTGCTCAAGGTTAATGCTCTACCATTTTAAGCCACACCACCCCTTCTGGTTTTCTGGTGGTTAATTGAAGATTAGAGTCTCATGGACTTTTCTGGTTGGTTTTTGAACCATAATCCTTAGATCTCAGCCTCCTGAGTAGGTAGGATTACAGGCTTGAGCCACCAGTGCCTGACTATAACACAAAATTTTGATAGCTCTCTAAGGTCTGGTCTGCTCATATCACTCAGCCTCATTTACCATCTTCAGGATTTATTAGCCTTTAGCATACCATACCATTCACTATGTCCTTTCCCAGAAGGCAGAGACACCCTTAGAAAATAGACCATTCCTTAAATGTTTCAACATGCACCCACTGAGATATAGCTCTTCTGTTCCTGGTTATTTATGCAATAAAATAAAAGTAAATGTTCCTACCAACTTTGTATGAGAACACCTACGACGGCTTTATCACTAATAGAATAAAAGCCGGAAATACTCCAAATAGCCATCAATATTTGAATGAATAAACACAGTGTGATAGGTCTATTCTATGAATTGTTATTCTGTATAAAAAGAATAAATTCAATAGTTTTCCTGTAAGAGACAGAAGTACTGACTTACAAATAGTTTGAAGAAACCTTTTAAGTGGTAGGTTTGCTTGTTACTTTGCTCAGTGCAATTCTGGGTGGTACACACAGATGTCAGAATTTGTTAAACGATGTAATTTAAACACAGGTCTACTTTATTACATGAAAATTATACCTCAATAACATCTTGAATGTAGAAAAGCTCAAAAATATAATTGCCTACTTTAGCTCATGGAAATGCGATTTTGAGACCAGTCATTGTGACACAGGCCTAGAACTTAGCTACTTGGGAGAGAGGAAGGAAGATTGAAATTCAAAGCCAGGCAGAAAGTCTCAGAATTCATTTTAAAATGTTTTTAAAAAACAAGGGAAATCATGAGACCTATATCTCTTTGGGTCTAGCTTACTTCACTTAATATGATTTTTTCCAAGTCTATTTCCTTAAGAAAGGGGCAATGTCAAATTTTTTTCTGATAGAAACATAAAATTCCATTGTGTATATATACCACATTTTCTTGATCTATTCAACTACTGAGAGGCATCTGGGTGGGTTCCATATCTTAGCTATGGTGAATAGTGCTGTGATTAACAGTTGTGCTGGTAGCCTTAGTATGACCTTGCTTGTGATCATTCGGGTAAATGACCAGAAGTGGGATTGCTGGGTCATAGGGGAGCTCAATGTATAGTCTTTTGAAGAACCTCCATACTGCTTTCCAGAGTGATTGAACAAGTTTATACTCCTACCAACAGTGAAGTAGGTTTCCCTTTTTGCCACATCCCCTCCAGTGTCTGTTGTTATTAGAGTTCTTGATTATAACCATTCTAACTGGGATGAGGCAGAATCTCAATGCTATTTTGATTTTCATTTCTTTTATGGCCAGAGAAGTTGAGCATTTCTTCCTGTAGCTTAATAGCTATGTACATGTGACCACGTAAGATGATGTTAAGAGAAATGAACTCCAAGACATGGACACAGAGATTTTTCTGTGCTGTTGTTTAAATGTACTATGTGATTTTTTTTTTGTATCTTTTGTATGGTCCTGTCCCTATGGTATATCCCCTGTTGTCACTGTATTTGATTTGGCACCCTGGTATTTGTATATATGTTCATTTGAATTAGGGAAGGGAAGGGGAACACCAGAATGATGAGACAAAGGACAAAGGGAGAACCAATGCAACAGCTACAAGCACAAGACACTATATTGGAAATGTACAATGTACAACGTGGGGGAGGTGTTGGGGAGGGAAAGCAGGAGAAAAACAGGGGGAGAGGTCACAAGTTTGACAAGAAATGTACTTATTACCTTACTTATGTAACTGTAACCCCTCAGTACATCATCTTGACAATAAAAAATAAAAATAAAAAATTGGGGGGGGTGCAGGGAGGGAGATGGGAAGGGGAAACAAAGGAGGAGGCAACAATGCTTGATAAAAAATGTACTCATTACCTTGCCCATGTAATTATAACTCCTCTGTATGGTATTTTTGCAATAAAAATGTTTTAAAAAATTAAAAAAAATAAATAGGGGGAGATAAGAAGGGATAGGAAGAGGAAAGAAAGGAGGAGGCAACAATACTTGATAAGAAATGTATTCATTACCTTACCCATGTAATTGTAATTCCTCTGTATGGTATTCTCACAATAAAAAATAGCAGATATAAATAAAAAAATTAAAAATCATAAAGGCAAAAATTTCTCAGGATTTGGCTCAACCAACAGAATAGGTGCCTACTAAAGTGTAAGGTGAGTACCTTACATGATACCCAGTATAGGAAAAAAATGAAAAGATGATGTTTAGCTAAGAAATTATATATTTGATAAGTTATTTCTTCCTCAAAATGCCAGAAGGAAATACAATCACCAGGCGGAAATGATCAGCAAATTAACCCTTTTATTTTTCCAATGTAGGTGGTCACTAATTTGACTACCACATGAAGAAAAGCCTCTTATTTATGTAAGATTAGAATCAGTCTAGGACTTAGAACCAAAAAACTAAAGTTCCTACTCTTTCCAGTCACCTCTCCTTTATAAGAATAGGTCTTGACCAGCAGAGTATAGCTCAGAAAGAATAGAGACAAGAATTTAGGTTACTTGGCTGATGGCTTTCCCAAAATACATAGGGGATGAAAATCTGAGAGTAGGACATTATCTCCCAATTTACCTAACTGAGCTCCACTATAGGAAATAGGTTCTGGAGAAGTCTGAGATGCTCCCCAGTTTAAGTATTGTCTGCCTGCTTCTATAGATTTTGGTGTTGATGGTGGTAGGTTGTTTTTTTTGCTGTTTAATTTCTCACAGATGTATGTAACAATAACCATTGATTACTCTGATTTCATCAGTCCTGTACTATATACAAGGTTGAAATATGATTATCCTTCATACTGTGTAAAATTTGTGTGTGCTAATTAAAAGTTTTAAAAATGTTTAGAAGAAAATGCTAACTACCTCAACTTGATGATTTCACATTTATGTACATGAATCATTACAATGATCTCATAAAATTGTATAATTAAAATACTTAAGGAAACAGTATACAAATTCACAGACACAGACACACATATGCACACACATACATATGTCTGTGTCTCTCCTTTAGGTGGGAAGAATATTAGAAAGACACACTGGAAAAGATGAGTTTATGTCTTCATTATAAACTTACAGTAGCCAAATCAAATGAAACTAGACATGGTAACTCATACCTATAATCAGCTACTCAGGAGGCCGAGACTGTGAGGATCTTGGTTTAAGGCTAGCCTAGGCCAAAAAGTTAGCAAAAACCCTATCTCACCAAACAGGTTGGACGTGATGTTTCCTCCTGTAATCTCAGCCACATGAGAGACTAGACAGCAGAATCTGGCAAAAACAAACAAACAAACAAAAAAAACCCTATGTGAAAAACAGCTAAGGAAAAAAGCACTGAGGTGTGGTTCAAGGAGTAACATCTTTGCTTAGCAAATGAGTTCAAATTCCAGCACCCCCAAGCAAATGATGTCAGTGTTACCTTTGTAAGGTGTATGATCTGTGAATACTACTATTTGGTGTTTAGGAGGTCTTCTAAATACATGGCTGTTAATCCTAACAGAAGTTGCTTCATGCTCAAATCATGGCAATATTATACTTTAAAAATGTTTAAAAGGCATTTTGTTAAGATTTGTAGTGTAGTCCCACTTAGCTGGATTGTAAACTGCCACATTTACAAATCAGGATCTGTCACATACCTAAGGTTTCAGGAAGAATAAAAAGAACATTTTCTGCCAGTGAGTAAAAAGCAAGCACTATGGCTAGACTCAGGAATGAGCAGAGAACCACCTCAAGTGGCATCTGATGTGAAGGATACCAAACACAGGGATAGTATTTTAAAACCCCGAAGGACATCTCCAACGTTTGCAGTCACCATGTGGCTAGAACAGAGAAACTCAGGTTCTTTTCTTTTGCTAAATACTTTTTGAGTCAGAGAGACAGGACATGTGCAAACTTCCGTGTTTGACAGTAAGTCTACGTGAAGTTTTGCTCCCACTCTGAAACATTCACTTAAATGTCTGACACACAAGGAGAAAGGATCTAATTGTTAACAGATCCGATATTCCACATGAAGACACAAGACAACACAGGAGACATGAGCTGAGGGTAGTCGGATGTGTGATGGCTTTCACACTTTGGGGTACGTAGGTTTCTTAGACCTCCCCACATCACATCTTCTAATTCAGGAAATCTTGACCCCAGCCACATGGCACCATGAAAATATCAAAAAGCCATTGCTTTTTACCATAGGATCCAGAAAGGCTGAAAGCTGAACTCAATACTATATTTTTAACATCTACCTAGTGGACTAAGAAATGTACATATATTATCAGTGAAGCTTGGACTTGTAAACACAGAAAATTGATTCGAATGTGTTATGTCTGAGCCCTTGAGTTCCCGTGCTGATCTCTTCGGAGGGATGTTGCTCAAGAATCAGGCAGACAGCTCATAATTCCAGCTCAGTCACAATCTCACACAAGGTATTCCAATGGGGGGGGGGGCAAAATGTTCTCTGAACTCTCCTGAAGAATTGAACATTATATTGGTTAGAATAATTTGAGGTTGAACAAGGACATATATGTGTATGTATATATATATATATATATATATATATATACATACACATATATGTCACATTGGACGGTGGACATTCATTAAATTAGATGGTAGTTTAGTATTAGGAGCTTATTTGATCGAGGGTCTATGAATATAGGGAGTTCATATCTATCATCCTGCATACTTGGAAGGCTGAGAATGATAGGATCATGTTTCAAAGGCAACCCAGACAAAAAAGTTTTGGGGATGCTTTGTAAACCTATAGCTGGGTATGGTGACCATATGGAATTTACCTCTGGAATTTGCATACAAAATAGCTTTACAAAAGTGTACTTTAAGTAAGCATATTATATTTTCTAGAAAATGCAAAGGAAGTTTAGACTCAAGCTATACTGTTCTTACAAGTAAGCTCCAGATAACTGAGACTTTTGTAGTCATTCAGGAAGTAGCTGGGGGTCTTTCCCTCCCTCCCTCCTTTCCTTCCTTCCTTACCTCTTCCTTCCTTCCTTCCTTCCTTCCTTCCTTCCTTCCTTCCTTCCTTCCTTCCTTCCTTCCTTCCCTTCCTTTTTTGCAAGGACTAGGACTTGAATTTAAGCCTTACATTTGCTAGGCAGGTACCACTCCTCCAGCCCTTTTTAGTGGGTTT
>NW_012267217.1:44598633-44607022 GCF_000151885.1 Dipodomys ordii | reverse complement strand
GTGATCTGAGAAGACTCCTGGTGTGGTGGTCGTTCTTCCTCGCTGGCCGAGAAGGCATTCGCCGCAGCCTATTACATTCTTTAAGAAATGTATATATACTTCTCAAAATACAGCTTTACTCACAGCCAAGTATAATTTTTCATGTGAGATGAATAGTACTTAGGAAAATCAGTTGAGAATATAATTCATAGTAATAATCTTTCAGTCTCTTTTCTTGGGATCAATATTAGATTCAAAGGCTACATGGCTTGAGTATTAATTTTATTCAGAATCTGATGAATTGTGATGTGATTTTTTTTTCCCCATTTAAATGTCACAGATGTGTTACTGGAGGTGATCCAAACACTATTTTGGACTAATTGCCTTGGACCATAACCTTGAATCTTTGTTGCCTGAGTAGGCATGCAGAGCTTTTCAAGACTCTACACAAGATAAAATATCTGGCTTGCATGGAAACAGCCATATATTCTCACAGCCTATGACTAACAGTCTACCATTGAAGAAATATTTATTTGATAGTCTAAGGTTTTGTGTTTACAAATCATCCAATAATCATGAATATCTTTTCATGGATGGTTGTTTTTTAATAAGTTTTTTATTGTGAAAATACTGTACAAAGGGGTTCCAGTTACATAAGCAAGGTAATGAGTACATTTCCTATCAAGCATTGTTGCCTCCTCCTTTGCTTTTCCCCTACCATCCCTTCCCTCCACCTCCACAGTACTCCACACAGTGTGTGTTTTGTTTCTTCAAATGCAGGTGGCTATGGGAGGGGTAAAGAAATAGGATTAAAGAGAGAGTCATTGACATGGAGATAGGATTTGAGATTTTTGCCTCAGCTTTCTTTTTTGGCTAAGAGCTGATTCATTATACAGGGAAAGCTTCTAGCAAAGTTGAAGAAAGAGACATCTGAGGCCTTATCTCACTTTCTCTAGCTCAAACACTCCTTTCCAGCTTGGCTTTGTTCACTCAGAAAGACTTCACCACTTCCCACTACAAAACCTTTTTGTTGGCGATGACATTAGTACCTCCAAGAAATAAAGCCCCAAGACTATCTTTAGATTTCATTTCCAAAGAGATGACAACTTATTTTCTATAGCAAATCAATAAACAAAATAGCTATTTAATAAATAAAGAAATATCTCCCATATTTTCTCCCAGAGATTTTTGTTCTACTACTTTCTAAAAGGGTCACAAAGAAGAAGAAAAAGGTAGCATGAAAGAAAGCATTTGAAACTAAAAGAGATAGAACCCATTTGCAGGAGACAATGTGCACCTGAAAGCCTTGAGTTTGGATCTGAGATTTTCAACATCTAATACAAAGACAAGGTATGTTTTGTGCTACAATATTTTTCATTTGTTAACTACAGGAAGCAAATACAATTAAAGCTAGAGATAATCTTCTCTTCGAAGGAAATTTTGGTAAAAATTCACCATTGCAAATTTGCAAATAATATTTATGAAGTCCCTACAAAGAAACTGGAATGGCAAAATATGTTTTCTGTAATGAGAGTTGGAATAGATATAATTCTTGATGAAAATATACACCATCACCTGTGCCTTATTCACAATCAGATAGGTAAATCAATAACTAGCAACTGTGTGGCTCAAGCTTCCAGATCATCACTGTTGAACAGAACCTTTTACAATGACACATATGTTTTTGAGGCATGATGTGCAATACAAGCCATGTGTATTATTCCACACTTGAAATAGTACCACATGCAATATTGTGTCAGTGAGAGATTGAGTCCACTTGAAAGAGTACCACATGCAGTATTGTGTCAGTGAGAGATTGAGTCCAATATTTTTCACTCATTTGTGTTGAGTCTGAGAAGCCATGTATGTTTAGATCTGCAAAGTGTAACTAGATGGAAAAACAGGCAGGGGATGGTAAATGGCATCACAAAAACCAGGTGGTAAAATGTAGATTTTTGCCACAGGGTAAATATTTAAATTTCTTCCAGAAAGTAACTGAAAATTCACAAGAAGAAATTAGAGAGTAAACATGTTTAGGAGGTGGGATAAACTGAGTCACAAAATGGTCACACCTTAATCCTTAGAACCCTAAGAACCCTAGAACAAAGACAAAGCCCTGCCAATATCTTGATTTTAGCACTGGGAGGACCTATTTCAGATTTCTGACCTTCAGGACTATAAAGTAAGAAACAGATTGTTTTAAGCCACTATAACTGTAGTAATTTGTTACAGCATAAATAAGAAATAAAACAGCAGACATTAATCAGATGCAATGTATAGACTGGAACAGAAGATATGCTGGAAATTGAGAAGCAAGCAACTCCTTCCTAGGGGAAATTTACAGGAAAGGAGCAATTTGACAATTCACCTCATTATGCACCTCCCCCCCAGTCAATTAGTGTTAGCCTCTGGCCAGTTAAGAACAGGCTCATATCCATTGTCACATCTGCGCATAGTAACCAATCACCAGGTCTCATCCAAGTAGCATGCTTCTGTAAAAGGTGCCAACCCATTTGTCATTCTGAAAGTCTGACATGATTCCTTTCAGTTCACATGATTCCTTTCAGTTCATTGCAATGTGGTAGAATTCTCCTGTGTGTGATGAAACTGCGTGACCAACAGAATTCTTCCTCACTCTCTAGGCAATGAAGTCTTCCTTTTCTTTGTATTTCATTCAGTGAGGGGAATTTTCATATCTTGGCCAACATTGGAGTTCTCACCAAGACTGCTTTAAAGTTCTTTTGCTTGGTAACCTTCTAGGGAGATATTAGAAATATAACACACCTAATCAAGTAATCTCTGGGACACAATGTGCACAAATTTCATTTATACTTCAAAATTACTGGCAGTGGAGTTGATTCCTATCAAGTTCTTCCTCTTTCTAATTTCTTTGTGTTCTTGTTTTTAACTTATTTTATTATCCTAGGGTTTATAATTAGGAATTTGTATATGATATTTCTTTAAAATAATAGGAGATAGTTATTTCTACTAAGTAAAATTTATGTCTTGTCAATGTAGCACTGAGAAGTAATTTGATCTAGAACATATTAGACTTTTGTTTTGAGGATATAGTATTTGTTAGATGTCTTTTAAGTTAACCAAATTATCTCCTGCCATTTGCTTTGTTTTTTGTTATTGCTCATTATATAGGCAAAGTCTTATTTCATGTGATTTTATTTTATCCTGGTTCACTTAGCTTGTTAAATTTACTGTAAGTGAAAAGAGAAATTTCCCCTCAACAGTTTGATGGCACACTGGAATAAACTAACAAGATATAATGCTACCATTTGGATGTGGGATGACCCTCAAAAGCCCATATGCTAAATGCATGGTCCTCAGTTTGGTGATACTGAGTGGAATGGGGCTATTAATAGAGACCTGACTTCTCTCTTTTTCATGAAGTGAAAATGTTTTCTTTTCCATGTGCTCCTATAATGATTTAATAGCTCTGTTTCATTTACAGATGCAATGGTCAAACAGACCATGGACTGACCCTGAGCAAAAACAAATTTTTTCATAGTGATAAACTGCTGCCTACACGGAGAAATTAATGGGAGAAAAGGTATCAATACTTACTATGTGAACACAAGAAGCCATTTAGTGGAGTAACTGATAGCCCAATACAATTCAGAAATGTACATAAACTTTTTTTTTCTATGCAAAAGTCCACTAAGAAGGAATGTAGATAATTTTAGGGAGAAAATAGTCATTTTAGTGGGATTTAATGGACTTAGATACAAAAGCCTGGGTTAAAGCCCATTGGGTCTATATAACAGATAGCGAACTGTAAAGATTGTCTGTGGGACAAACAATGTGGTCACAGAAAGCTGTCCAGGTATGTTGACAGATTTCAGTCTTGTCTACTATGGTCTGAGTTTAATCTCTGGTTAATGAAATTTTAGCCCAAGAACAACTGTGGTTTGGATTTTAAAAATGTGCCTCACAGGCTCAGGTGTTGATGAACTGGTTCCCACTTGATAGTACTGTTGGGAGGTGGTGGAATATTTAGAGAGGTAGACTGGACCTAGTGGAAGGAAGTCATGGCCTTGAGGCTTGTTTTTACAGAGGCTATCAGAATTCCTTTTCTGTTTGCTTCCTGGCCACCATGAGGGATACACTATCCTTAGCCACATACTCAAACTTAACATGCTTTTTTCTGCCTTACCCAAGATCACCAAAGTAATGAAGCCAAGCAACCAACAATTATTCTTTTGGTGAATTCTGTCAGGTAGGTAAAGGAACTTTGAAATAGTTCTCCAGAGACAAGAAAAAACCAGGATGACCTTGGTTCTAAAGCTTCTCAGAACCAAATCACCAGTGTCTGAGGTATTAGTTTCTGAACTCTGACAGCATCAGATATAGCAACATGAAACTTACTTGACTCTAGTCAAGTCTACACTGCTCTTGAAGCTTATTAATTCTAGTATCATTAGATTGCTAACATTATGTGGTAAGTTGTTAGCCCAACTTTGTCTAGGTCAAAAATCATGAGAGAACTTTCTTTCCAGTGTGTGAAAGTTACTTTGCTTACTCTGTATCCCAGAAGCAACTGCAGTTATTGATTATAAAACCCCTCTTCAGCCTTGGTTTGTTTGGGGAGCCCAGGACACCATTCACTAATATATCCTATTGATAACCACGGTAGAAGTTCTTTCTAGTTAAAATGGGTTTTCCCATCTCAAGTTCTATATATCTTTTAGGAAGTACTCATTCAGAGTAAACAAATTTTCACTGTAATTCTAACTATTGAGCTTTTCTAGCTATACAGCAAGACAATAATGTTCTTAGACCAATACTAACAATTATGTACAATTATGTGGAAATTAATACATTTGTTAGTAATGAGATTTTGAACTCAAGGCCTCACACTGGCTTGCAGGTACTCTACCACCAGGCCACACCCCCACCCCTGTTTCTTGCTGATTATTCTTGAGAAAAGGTCTTGCTTCCTGTCTAAGATGATCCTTGGACTGTGAAATGCCTATTTTACAGCTCCAGTTGTAGCTGAGGTGACAAGTTTGTGCCATCACACCTGGATTCTTCGGTTGAGACCAAGTTTCATGAATGTTTCTGTCCAGACTTACCTTGAATCATGTTCCTACAGATCTCTGCCTCCCAGAAGTAGGAATATAGGCCCATGTCATTGATATCTTTATGTGGGTTTTATACCACAAAAATAAGTGAACAGTACATTTAATCTGACCATCTTGAAAATTAAAAGATATAACACCTCACATTCAATATGAACTTCTTCAATTTACCTCTTGAAGTTTCAGAATAAAATTTTAATTCTAAGAGTCATGATAACTGTATAGAATTGTGTTTATATTAAGAAATGCTGAGCCTTATGCTTTGTAATGTTTAAAATGATGTAATTTAAAACTAAAGGATGTGGGAAGTATGTTGGAAGGTAATAGTCAATGACTACACTTGAAATTACACTTTCATACAACCACCAACAGATTGTGTGCTGGCTGACTTCCAATGAACTCTCAAAAGTTTCCATATTGCCCTTAGATTATTATCAACATGGTGCTGAGGTATGTATATGCTGTGTGTGTATATAAATAAATTTTTTGTAATAGATAGTTGTATTTGTTATATTAACTATGAATCAGCTGTCAATGAGTGGTGTGATAAATTCTGAAAGACATGAATTAGGCATTCTGACTTTAGAAGCTATTTTGGAAAGGAATTCAAATATATCTCCAGTTCTTCATGAGGTGGTTCATTAATTAACACTGTAATGTTAAAACTGTGTTTTTCATTGGTGAAGTAGATGGCATTAGGGGTGTGTGAATTTACTAGAAATTTTGTGCACCTTCACTCTTTTTTTTAATATTTTTTTATTGTAAAGATTCTGTTCAGTGGGTTACAGTTACATGAGTAAGGCAATGAGTATGTTTCCTATTGAACATTGTTACCTTATTGAACATTGTTTTTCCCCTACTATCCCTTCCCACCCCACCTCGCTAACCCCTCCTCCCACCCAAGTTGTAAAGTTGGTTTTCAACATAGTGCCATGAACATTTCATTATTACAATGGGTCAACCTGTAGTGAAGTAAGCCAGACCCAAAGAACCATAGGTACCATGGTTTCCCTTATTCTCAATAACTAGTATAAATCTAAGATAATCTTACCAGACAAGCAGAAAAGGTCAAAATCTATGTACATATAAGATGATGCTAAGCAAAATGAACCCCAAGATAGGGCACAAGAGGTTTTATCTTTGTTGCTGTTGTTTTGAATGTACTTGTAATGTACTATGTGATTTTTTTGTTTCTTTTGTATGTTCTTCCCTCATGGTATAACTCCTATTTTCACTGTATTTGATTTGGTGCCCTGAATCTTATATATACATTTTTCTAATTTGGGGAGGAGAAGGGAAATGACAAAATGCACCTGCACTCTTTTTTTTTTTTTTGTCAGTCATGGGGCTTGAACTCTGGCCTTGAGTGCTCTCCCTGCGCTCTTCAGCTCAAGGCAAGCGCTCTACCACTTGAGCCACAGTACCACTTCCGGTTTTCTAGTGGTTTATTGGAGATAAGTCTCACAGACTTTCCTGCCCAGGCTGACTTTGAACCACAATCCTCAGATCTCAGCCTCCTGAGTGGCTAGGATTACAGGTGTGAGCCACCAGCACCCGGCTCACCTCCACTCTTAAGTGAATAACATAGAAGAATTGCCAAGGGGTGTAGAAAGTCAATCTAGGGTAAGTACTTTAAACTTAATTTCTTTTGATGAAATCTCTTCTAAAAAATATTTCTCTTTAAGAACTGGGATTTTAACTGAGATCCTGGACAAAAAAACAAAACAAAATAATATATACCTCTTAGAATTTCAGATATATGTCAGAGTGTAAAAATTTACAGGGAACGTGATGGGATTATTTTCCTTTGCCTTCTAGTAAGATGATTGTTTGCAAGGCTGACTTCAACTCAGTCTACCACCTGATTTACTTCCAAGTTTAAAAAAGTCAAGCCTCATAATGGTCCAATAAGGATAATGTCTTGTTGTGCATATCACTTTTTATTTACTTTATTTTTTGACAGCATACTGAAACATTAATTATCATTATTGTTAGTGTTAGTGGTGTTGTATTGGAAGACATGGACAATTTGATGTTATTACAGTAAATGCTTCTTAGAGGGCTAGATTTTACTGAGGTAGGATTATAGGTGTGTTTAATTATTATGTCCACATATAACTATTAATTGTGAGAAGGCATAAGGAAATTTTAAAAGATGTGATGATAACCATGTTGGACTTTTAACACATATACTTAAAGCTTGAGAAATAAAGATCATGACTTTAGATCCATTTTTAATATGATTAGATGATTAAAACAGAAATTGGTCTTGAAAGCCACTTGGCATCTTTTATAAGAAGTTTAACAATCCTTAGATTTTTATTTATTTATTTATTTATTTTGGGTCCCGTAGTGGGCCTGAACTCTGGGCCTGGGAGCTGTCCCTCAGCTCTTCAGCTCAAGGCTAGCACTCTACCACTTGAGCCACAGCTCCACTTCCGGCTTTTTTTTCCGATTATGTGGTGCTGAGGAATTGAACCCAGGGCCTCATGCATGCAAGGCAAGCACTCTACCACTGAGCCACCTTCCCAGCCATCCTTAGATTTTAATATTGAATAGTCTCCATAAATACTTGCCTATAAATATAAATATAAAAATGTTTAGTTTTCTTAATTGTTGCAGCTGCTAAATCCAAACAGTGAAAATATTTTAAATTTCATTCTTAATTGCCAAATAATTATAAATGTTGATTAGGTATGTGATATTGTGTTATTTTTATACTTAATGCATGTTATACTTCAATGCTAAAACATAGGATTCTGACCAAAAGGGAATGATATTTGAGGGGGTAGATATCTTAATTCAGTCTTCATATAATGTATACATGTACCGAAATAGTTGAATTTAATATGAGTTAATTTTTGTTCTTTGAAGAATTAATTCAATTCAATTCAATGAGATTAAATAACAACATGATCAACAGGTGAAGTCTTTGAACTCCTGAATATACATTTTTCTTTATGTGCCAGTCCTGGAGCTTGAATTTAGGGCCAGGGAGCTGTCCTTTAGATTTTTTGCTCAGAGCTACTGCTCTACTACTTAAGGCACACCTTCGCTTCCAGCTTCTGTGTGGTTCATTAGAGATAAGATTCTCATGGATTTTCCTGCTTAGGGGTAGCTGTGAAACAGAATCCTCAGATCTCGTTTTGGACATGACAACTTGTACTTCTCATTGTAGCATCAGATCCACCTGTATCCTTAAACAACTGGTTTTTCCCCATCTCCTCCACAAGTTATACTGACATCAAATATAGTGAAAGCAGGGGTTATACTGTGGGGGAGGGACATACAAAGCAACAAAGAGATAATCTTATAAATGC
>NW_012267217.1:44590772-44598455 GCF_000151885.1 Dipodomys ordii | reverse complement strand
CATGCAATTGTAACCCCTCTGTACAGTATGTTCACAAATAAAATAAAATTAAAAAAAAAAAAGAATCCTCAGATCTCAGTGAGATGCGTGGCTACAATCATAAACCTGAGCCACCAGTGCCTACCCCAAAGATACATTTTTAACTGATAAGTTTTGGAATTTAACAAGTGGCTACTAATGGCAGCAGTTGTTTGGTTTCCTAAGCATGGTTGACAGTTCTGAAACAGTCTAAATGAATTGTTACAAGAATGGTGGAGCCTCCAGCAAAGGCGTTTATGCCTCCAGTGTCCCTACATCTTTGGCTGCAGATTCATTTTTATTAATAGGAAAAACTGCTTATTTAGATTCAGCCTTAAATTATTCTGCTGATTTAACCGAACTAGTACACTGATTTAATTGATGTTCCAATTCAATGAAGGTGTTAAATGAATGATTCTGCTTAGAGAAATACAGCATAATGAAAGGCAAGGTAGAAATAATTAAATTGCATTAAGGAATAACTAAACGTCTGTTGAAAATAAATCAACATGGGTAGCTTTTGGAAATTTTTAGATTTTTTTATCTTTAATTTTGAGTAACATGTCTAACAACATAAATATATTTTTATTAATGTATGTTCATCATGCAAATACTGGGCTTTATTATGGTGATTTTGAAAATGTCTATAAGTGATTTGGATTGTGTTTATTCTCCTTATGACCATAAATATTTTAATGGGTGTTCTCTAGCAGTTATAAACGTTTTTACTAAACACTAACTTGCCTCTGACAAGGTATTCGATAATATCCGAGAAGGATTAGTCTTTACTTACTGAAGACAGAAGCTAAAATTTAAAAACCAATAAGGAATGAGAAATACAGGATACTAGTTAAATTACCTTTTCTATTGCCTTGATCATTGATATTGTAGAAACATGGAAGTTCTCACTTAGAAATATCAATAGCAAAGCAATTAAAATCTATTTTTTGTAAATATTGTAGCTTTTTTTACCTTTTCTTTTCTATTTCAGTTCTTTCTAATTAAGCCTAAGAAATTAGCTTAGCTCTGGAAAGACTCAACATTGCTAGTTTGTTGTTTTATTGCCTGCTGTGTAATTTGAAAGCGATTATTTCTGCAACACTTGAAATTTGGTGCTAGAATTTCCATGATGAGAAAAGTTCTTTATAGCTGGGTGCTACTGGCTCATTCAAACAATCCTACCTACTGGGGAGGGTGAGAATGGTAGCTTGTGACTCAGCCTGTCCTGAGAACAGTCCTACGCCCCTGTTGACCCAAGCTTCCCATAAGGCTGAGGTGAGGAGGATCTTGGTTCCAGATCAATCTGCACAGACAAATCTATAAGAATTCATTTCCATGGAGGGAATCTTGATGCATTGCTGTGTGCCTGTCATCTTTGCAACTATGGGAAACCACAAATAGTTTGATGTTGGTCCAGGAATATGCCTGGGCAGGAAGCAAGGATTTATCTAAAAATAGCTAGTAAAAACCAGGCCTGAGCACCTTGCTCAACAGTAGAGCAGCCTGCATAGCAGCTTAGAAACCCTAAATTCAAGCCCCAGTGTCCGCACTATACCAAAAGATAAAAGAAATAGAAAAATAAAAGAAAAATATTGTTAAAATTAGAGCTAAATTATACAAACACCTTCATCTAATCAGATTGCTAGGAGGAAACGAAACATCTCATTATTTGTGGTATGAATGCCTTTCACCTCTGCTTAATCTAATTGCTAGGCAGGTTGTGGGAAACAAGAAATGCCTGATTATTTGAGATATTTATGCCCCACAGTCATGGAGCACAGGGTTTTAGAAATGTATAATCCCAGACCCAATTCAAGTTCCATGAATATCTTAAATAAGTATTATATTCAAGCTGCAAAAAGAATGTGTTACTTTGATGTTTCAGAGTGTGACATTCTTCAGTAACAGCAAAATAAATTACCTACCATTCCAGTCCATTTCAACAAGATATCGAATAAGACTAGTTATCGTTGTAGACAGAACTATTTATATTCCAGAGATAATGATCATTTTGAAAGAAGTTCAGATAACCTCTTAATAGTTTGTCCATCAAAAAAACTCATACTCTAGAAACAGACTAAAGTGCAATTTCAAAATCTAAGTTTCTATGGCTGAACAGAAATAAATTATAGTTATACTGTTATTCATAGCAAATGGTAGGTAATAAAGTGATTCCTGGGAGATACTGGTTTTCTGGTAGAAAAGAGAGTTTTGAAGTCCAACTTAACATCACAGTCAAGCTTTTGTAGTGCAGAAACTTCTGAATTGTATATAGTCTCATTTGTCAATTCTTATTCTTGTTTGTGGGAAGTTGGTGTCCTATTCAGAAAGTAATTTTTATGCCTATATCTTCCAGAGTTTTCCCTATGTTTAACTGTAGTAGATTTAATGTTTTAGGCTTTGCTTCAATCTATCTGGAGTTGATTTTCGTGAAAGGTGAGAAAATTTTGTTTTGAGTTAGCGTGTATTTGTAATATGAGGGGTGCTATTGTCATAGTCTCGCACATGTATGCCGTACATTTTGACCAAAGTTACCCCTTCACTGTACTCCCATTGAGATCATGGCTAAGTGAAGTAAGCCTGACATAGAAATACACATGACTGTACATATATATGGAATATAAAAAGATTAATATATTATGTTTTCAAAGCATACTAATCTAGCATAGAATCTAATAGAGAAAAGGAGACAAAACAATCAGACAAAACATATCGTTTCTTTATGCCACAGCATAGTAAAGGTAGCTGTGTAAGACTCCAGAACGTTTGATTTAGTAAGGTATGCTTTGTCCTGAGTGTTAAGCTATATCTAAGCATTATTAATATTGACATTAATATTGTCAGTTATGGAGCCTTAACTCTGGACCTTGGTGCTGTCCCTCAGCTCTTCAGCTCAAGGCTAGTACTCTACCACTTGAGCCACAGTGCCACTTCTGGCTTTTTCTGCTTATGTGGTGCTGAGGAATGGAACCCAGGGCCTCATGTATGTGAGGCAAGCACTCTACCACTGAGCCACCTTCCTAGCTCCTAAAGCTTATTTTTTAATGTGGAAAAAGACATATATTCAGAATGACTTAACCTTTTTTAAAAAGAGAATACCATATCTGATACAGAAAAGATTTCATATTTTTTAACAGACTGAATGGACACAAGTTAGAAACCACTGATAAAGTTTTATCTATAGTAACATTCTCACAGAATATTCTACTTATTAACCCTAAGAGTTGTACCTGTTATTGGCATATATTAATTTTAACATCAAATATTAGTATCCTAATTTTTTGATTTCCAAGTGTCTACATTTGCAATTATCAACTGAGATCGATTAAGTTATAGTATTTACTTGGTTACCCAACAATATCTTGTTATAACCCCCTTTAAAAAAATTATTTTGTTACTTTAACTGGTTGAACAAGGCAGTTACTGTTAAACAAGTCAGTTTTTAAGTACAACACATCTGGATCAATATTCCTCCATTCATCATCTATCTCTTCTCTCCCAGCCCAACTACTTCCCTCAATTATGACTCAATTATGAATATTACGACTCTCAACTTTATAACATTCTTACCTTCTTTCCTTTGCAGTAAAATTGTTAAATGGTCCTGAGTGCATTTTACACCCTCTTGGAATGTGTTGTATCCTAAGGATACAGATTAAAGGAAAGCAAGCTCTCTGATAACTCTGTCCATTTTTGCTTACTGGGGCACACTGCTAATGTTGATTAACAACCCACTGGCTGTATGTATGCTAGCACAGACTGCAGATTTTGTTTTCTTATCTGAACTCTTAGTGCTCTTGGTTGGCCATTCATCATGCTCTGCTCTATCTTGTGACAAATTTTCTAGCAGCTGGCTAGAAAGTAAAACAAGCTGGAGAGTGATCTACTATTTCTGCTGTATTGGTATTTCATATAAACAGAACAAGACAACATCAACAAATAAAAATAGCTAGAGAAGGGCCTTTTATTTCACAGTTAGATTTTTTCTCCATAGAATTTCTTTTTCATGAGATAGAAATGTTCATTATGACCTGGTTTGTTTTATGAATTCTCAGGTCATAGGCTTTGGAATTCTTGTTTGTTTCATTTTCGTTGAATGTATCTCTACAAGACCTTACTCTGCTTTCTGCCAAACTATCATTACTACAGGTTCAGCTATTCTGTGGTCTCAGGAATGTTCTAGCAAAAATGTTAAGGAAGGAAAAGAAGGCCTCTACAAGTTAAGATCTTGGAAATCATTTTTGAATTACTAGGTTCTCATGGTAGAAATCAATCTCCAAATATACATGGCCTCATTCCATGCTCTTTCTCCTGAAAGACTGTATATCTCTGTGAAGGCAAAACAGCCACAGAAGAAGACACCTAGGAATTGCCATAAATTTTGCTAAGCATCTTCCCTACCATCAATCATTCCTGCAAGATACGATTGCTAAGATGATTCACTCCATCTTCTCTTTAGGTGTCAAAAGGTTCTGATGAATGAAGACTCTCAGGAGTTATTTGTTGCTCAATCATCTCCTGAGTTGAAAACAGATCTTATTTTGATTTGGCAGAGGATTTAATCCATGCATTTTATTCAGATACTTCCCTCAGTTTTGGCCTTTGGATGAGTAATTCAACTCAGATCAGTAATTTTCCCTTTAAAAACATCACCACTGGCTGGGAAGGGATGTGAAGGGTAAACCAAAGGAGGAGGCTGCAATGCTTGGTAAGAAATGTACGCATTATCCTGCCCATGTAATTGTAACCCCTCTGTACAGTATGTTCACAAATAAAATTAAATTAAATTAAAAAAAATAAAAATAAAAACATCACCACTATGTTAGAATAATTGAAATACAAAGAAGTAGGATAATCAGTACAAAAATTAGTACACAATTCTGTTATATAGAAATACTATTATATTGTTATATGAATTGTTATATAGAATTATTGTTATATGGAATATTGTTATATAGAAACCAGAAAAATTAGATGCTTTGAATTTTGGGATGCTTGATCATTTTATGAAATATAAGTGTAAACTTATGCTTACATTCTTACAAGTGAGATTATATATTTTGAGATGAAAGAATGGCAGTTTTTAAAAAAGAAATCAGTTCATTTTTGTATTTTATGAGCTCACCTGGTCCTTTGGCTTGAAGGGATGCTAACATTCTATCAACTTTATGCAAACTTAGAAATATTCTATTGAAGAAGTGGATTTTTATGTAATTGCAACTTTAAGATACTCTCATATTTAGCCAAAATGTTAATGGATTTAAGGATAAGAGAAAGGAAGGAAATTTATTTACTCGCAACTTATTTCTAAACCTTCAGTAGAACAGGCATGTGTTCTCTAAATGTGACACTTGTAAACCCACTTAGGTCACACAAGTAGACCTAACACAAAAGCTCTCCTGTCTCCACTGAACATCAGTTTACAAGCAATTTTCTCTTTTGGATTAGGAGAGGTTTAAAAATGTAAAATTTTGAAGGCAGATCCCTTGAAAAAAAACTTTGAAAACAAATGAAAAAAATAGAGTCAGACCTAATTACAAATTAAATCTGTAATAATAATTTTCCCTCAGTGAAGTTCAGAAGACATTCTTTTTGTGAATTCTCCCAAATAGTTTAGTGGTAAGACTAATTTTACCCATATCATTTAAATAAAAGAAAAAAAAGGAGTGTAATTCTCAGCATTACTGTATTAGTGTAAGTCTTTCTTGATGTCAACACTTATGAAGAACATTGTATCTCTTAGAATCCAGCCCAAGTTCTAAACTTAGAGACAAATGTCCTAACAAAATATTGTCATATAGAAACCAGGATAATAAATTATGTTCAACTAAATTATGTATTTTATTGTGTATTTTTATTTACAGAGGGGTTATAGTTACATAAGTAAGGTAGTGAGTGCATTTCTTTTTGGACAATATTACTTCTTCCCCTCACTCTCTCCCATTTTTCCCTCCTGTCCCCACCACAAGTAGTACAGTTCATTTTTAACAGTGTTTAGTGAGTACCACTGCTGTAGCTTACTTTCTAACAAGGAAAAATAATACCTCTTAAATAGGAAATAACTTTGCAAGATTTATCTGTGCCTGAAACGAGTAAATGTTTACTACCATTTTAATCATCTCAACTGAATTGAAATGTTAGTATTATTGAAAATAGTTGTCTGCAAAGAAGTCTCATAATATTTCCAATATTGAAGAGGTAAAAAGAGGCCATCACTGTTACTATAAACAAGTATGCTGTCAGCAAAACTTCACCTCTTTGACCCATCAAAGCCAGCATCCTTGTCTTCTGGTATTTTATTTTTTATTTAACTTAATTTTTATTATCTTTAATTTTTTAATTATCTTTTTCATTATCTTTAAGTGGTTGTACAAAGGAGTTTCCATTTAACAAAACAGTTTAGGAATAAAATGCATCTTGATCAATGTCGTCCCTTTCAAAACTGCTACTCACGCCTCCCCTAGCTATCCCTTCCCTTGCTCTTCGCAATGTTGTAGCTTATATGTTGAATTCTTAACTGCATTCTGCCCCTTTCTGCTTGACTTCATCCTATAATTCCTATATTTATTTGGAAATATGTCTCTATGAGCATTAGGGGTTTTGAAAAATAGCATATTAATGAGTTCTGTCATTTCCTCAGTACTGGTTTTCAAAGTAATCATCTGAAGTTAAAGCTAAAAAAAATGAGAGAATATTTTATTTGCAAAAACTATCCATGTTGGATATTTTATTTGCATATTCTGATAAGTCTTTCCTACACAAGGTTCAGAATGAAGGATGATAGAATCTTCCTAATAATTTTGCTAACCAATGTGATTTCTTCTGGTGAAATGGCTACGGAACAACAAAATGCTTTTTTAAAAATTCAAGGGAAATTGCTTTAACTCTCAATTGAATTAAATTTCTGCAGTGTTGAATTGCTTCTTTTCCACAAAAGTCATTTTCCGAGTGAGCAGTGGGCAGTACACAGAAGACCACTGCCGTGATGTGCAGACATGCTTGCCTTGGCTTGTTCTGGCTCTTGACTCAACCACAAACATCAGGCTCATCTCTACATTGTCTCAACGATGAAACTTCTCATTGGATTCTCAAATGAAACAAATAAAGTCTATGGGAAAAGTGATATATTCTGCAGTATAACAACTTCATCAAAGGATGCTTTTTGCCTGCTGTCTCACCAACGTACAGAGCCATTTTAAAGCATTTCAAAAGAACATGGCACAGGGAGGTTGCTTTCTTTTCTTTTCTTTTGTCAGTCATGGGGCCTGAACTCTGGGCCTGAGCTCTGTCCCTCAGTTCTTCAGCTCAAGGCTAGCACTCTACCTATCACTGAGCCACAGCACCATTTCTAGTTTTCTGGTGGTTTGTTGTACTATGTGTTTTTTTGTTTCTTTTGATGGTCTTCCCCCATGGTAGAACCTTTATTTTCACTGTATTTGATTCTGGTGCCCTGCATCTTGTATATACATTTTTCTTTTTTTTAATTTAATTTTATTTTATTTGTGAATATACAGTACAGAGGAGGTACAATTACATGGGCAGGATAATGTGTACATTTCTTACCAAGCATTGCAGACTCCTCCTTTGAAGTAAGGTTCCTTTCTGTCCACATCCCCTCCAGCATCTGTTGTTGTTAGAGTTCTTGATTTTTGCCATTCTAACTGG
>NW_012267217.1:44577266-44582722 GCF_000151885.1 Dipodomys ordii | reverse complement strand
GGGAGGGGTGGCCTTCCCTCCTCTGCTCCCTGGGAAGGAGTGAGGATGTCGGGCTTCTACTCACGCCGAGTCTTGGATCCTGGGTCGTCTCTGGTCTGCAAACTGCAGGATGAAGATGTCCGCTCCTTGTCAGTTCTTGTTGGTGTTGAGTAGAATCCTCTCGCCCGCTGCGTCTGGCTCCTTTGTCCCGGACTCTCTGTGTGAGTGCTCAGGTATGGCCGCGGCCGCGGTCGCCTCTGCAACCCTGCCGCCGCCGCGGCGGCTGCTGGTGAGCGCTCAGATGTGTCTCCTTGTCTTGGCTTCCCTCTCTTGTCTAACTCTCTGTCCTATGATGGCACACTTGGTGTGATTCTCTGGCTTGGGACTGTTCACTGGAACTCAAAACTGCTTTCTATGCGAGAGCTTGTTCAGATTCCAGCTTCTCCTCTGCCATCTTTCCGGAACCTCTCAGAAAAATCTTCCTTTATAGACATGGGAACACTCAGGGAAATTGCTGACTACCAGTGTTAGGAGTAATGTTGTAGAAACTTCACATATTTTATGTATAAACTCACATTTCAGATTTTCAAAATGATAAGCTCATCATTTTTATTTCAGGAGTTCTTCAGTAAGTTTTTAGTGTCAATGCTGTTCTTTTGCTTTTAAAAAATTCTTCAAGGATTCTTATTATTGATGATTATTTTTCTTGAAGTTGTTATTTCTTTTGTCTAACATAGGAAGTTTTTGTATTATCCTCCATTTCTCTAAGATGTTTATAACTCCAGCCTAATTCTTCTTTTCTGAAATCTTTTCTGCCAAATGTTTTCTTGACTTATGGTCAATTGTATCCAAATATTTGAATTCAGACTTCCATTTTTCTTTTCCTTTTTTTAAAGTTTTTTTTTCTGAGTAATTTTATATATATATATATATATATAATTTTTTTCCATTTTTCTTATAGGCTTTCTACCATTTTTTCATGGCACAATTTTTACTATATATATATATCAATATATATATAAATATATATACTGTAGAGAAGGGTTACAATTACATGAGTAAGGTAATGAGCACATTTCCTACCGAGCATTGTTACCTCCTCCTTTGTTTTTCCCCTCCATCCCTTCCCTCCCCACTTCCCCGACTCCTCCTCCACCCCAAATTTGTAAAGTTTGTTTTCAACATAGTGTCTTGTACATCTCATTGTTACAATGAGTCAACCTATATCCTTACAATGGCTTTTTGTTATTTCCCTTCCCCTCCCCAAATTAGAAAAATTTATATACAAGGTGCAGAGCACCAGAATGAAACACAGTGAAAACAGGGGTTATACAATGGGAGAAGAATATACAAAAGAAACAAAATAGTACATTATAAGTACATTAAGAAGAATGCCAACAAAGATAAAACCTCTTGTGTCCTTATCTTGGGGTTCATTTTGCTTAGCATCTTCTTACATGGTCATATGTACATAGCTTTTTATCTTTTCTGCTTGACCTAGACGTATATTAGTTATTGCAAATAAGGAAAACCATTGGACCTACATTTCTTTGGGCCTGGCTTACTTCACTTAATATAATTTTTTCCAAGTTTTTCCATTTCCTAACAAATGGGGCAATGCCATTCTTTCTGATGGAGGGATAGAATTCCATTGTGTATATATACCACATTTTCTTGATCCATTCATCTACTGAGGGGCATCTGGGTTGGTTCCATATCTTAGCTATGGTAATAATGCTGTAATAAACATAGTTGTGCTGGTAGCTTAGTATGGCTTGTTTGTGATTGTTTGTGTAAATGCCCAAAAGTAGGATTGCTAGATCATATGGGAGCACTATGTGGAGTCTTTTGAGGAACTTCCATACTGCTTTCCAAAGTGGATGAACAAGTTTACACTCCCACCAACAACGCAGTAGGGTTCCCTTTTGGCCACATCCCCTCCATCATCTGTTGTTATTAGATTTCTTGATTATAGCCATTCTAACTGGGGTGAATCTCAATGTTGTTTTGTTTTGTCATGGCACAATTTTGATCCAAATATTGCAGTATGATTTTGCTCTGTTTGGCAAAAATGTTTTCCTTATCTGTAAGCTTCCTCTTTCCTTTAAAGTAACACAACTTGGAAGTGGCGCTATAGCTCAAGTGGTAGAGCGCTCGCCTTGAGCTGAAGAGCTGAGGGACAGCGCCCAGGCCCAGAGTTCAAGCCCCACGACCGACAAAAAAAATAAATAAATAAAGTTACACAACTTTTACATTGTATTTGACATTGTCTTTTCTCCCCCTTAAATGTAGTTTTGTTACTGGGATTATTGGAAGATGCAAGGTTAGTGTTGAAGTTTGCAAAAGCCATCTTTATCTATGTGCTTATTTGTAATATTTAAAAAACATGAATGCATGCAAGCATACACACACAGCTTGTTTTCTGATATTTTCTGACTTTGTGCTTCAGTATTTACCTGGACTTCCTCTTTCCTCTATCTCTTTTGTTCCAATGTCGACCAATTCTAATTTCTAAGTTTTCAATTAAACTCCCAGCAGTTTCTGCTCACTACACGGCCATCTCATGAGAGGAAGGCCATCTCATGAGAGGAAGCTATGTGTGATCCATTGTAAGAATCCATACAACCCACAGTATTCTGGTTCTTTGAAACCAAGGACAAGCTCCTTGCTGTACCTATGGTTGGAGTAGGCCATTTTGTGTTGTTCTCATCCTGACGTGGCCAATGGGATGTCTGCTGATTATTTTTTCTGTTTAGCTGTCCTCATTACTAGTAAAGATGTGTTGTACTTTTTGCACATATTTCTGTGTGCCCTCTGTTTAGTTTATTGCTTTTTGTGGGGGAAGATGTTGGTTTACATCTATATTCAATGATTTATTTATGTCCTTGTCTTTGGAATCTATTAGCTCTCTATGGAGTCTTCTTCTCTTTACTACAGCCTAATGTAAGTAATTACTGGTTGATCAAATAAATTCTGATGGGCATAATTTGTCAGTTATTTTTCTTCTGAGGATCTATTCATCTCTCTGGGATCTCCAGTAATCTGAAATATTACTGTCTTCTTCCTTTCCTCAAAGATTTGGGGAGGGTCAGAAGAGAAAAATTGGAAGAAAGTAAGGGAGGGAATGCCACAGTTCAAAAAGCAATATACTCAACAGCTGACTTATGTAACTGTAGGGCCTTTGTACATCCCTTCTAGAAAAAACTTATTTAAAAAAGAAAAAACAGGCAGGAAGAAACACAATTACTCAATCTAGTTTTTCCCAATTTTAAAATAAAAACTTTATTTATATTTCAGTTTCATAGATCCAAACAATAGTTTCACTAATAAATTTTTATTAAATTTGGTTTTTAAACCAGCAAGAAAGTTGGGATATATGTGTATATTATATAATCTATATATTAAACACACATTCATATATGCAGATCACAGTTCTACACATTTTAATTTTGAATATGACTACTAGTTGTGTGATCCTGAAAGACAGGTTTGAAAAATACCAAGTCTTTCCATTTCCTAAAGAATGACAGTGTCATTCTTTCTGATGGAGGCATAGAATTCATATGTGTGTGTGTGTGTGTGTGTCTGTGTGTGTGTGACATTTTCTTGATCCATTCATCTACCGAGGGGCATCTGGGTTGGTTCCATATCTTAGCTATGGTAATAATGCTGCAATAAACATAGTTGTGCTGGTAGCTTTTGCATGGCCTTGAAAAAATTATATTAAATGAAGTAAACCAGACTCAAAGAAACATAGGTTCCATGGTTTCCCTTATCTGCAATAACTAGTATATACCTAGGTCAAGAAGAAGAGGTAAAAAACAATGTACATATGACCTTATATAAGCACATGGTAAGTGAAATGACTCCAAGATAGAGACACAAGAGGTTTTAACTTTGTGGCTGTTCTTCTTAATGTACTTAAAATGTACTATGTTATTTTTTTGTTTCTTTTGTATGTTCTTCCCCCATGGTATAACCCCTGTTGTCACTGTATTCAATCCTGGTGTCATGCATCTTGTATATACATTTTCATAATTTGGTGAGGGGAAAGGAAATAACAAAATGTTGAAATAAGGATACAGGATGACCCATTGTAACAATGAGATGTACAAGACAGTATGTTGAAAATGAACTTTACAATTTTGCATGGGGAAAATAGTGGGAGATGGAAGGGAGGAGTTGGGGAGGTGGGGAGGAAAGGGATGTTAGGGGGAATATAAAGGAGGGTGTAACAATCCTCCATAGGAAATAGACTCATTACCTTGCTCATGTAACTGTAACCCCTTTGAACAGTATCTTTACAATAAAAATATATATTAAAAAACAAAAATACCATCATACAAAATTTGACTCAGCCTAGTTTTTACCTTTGGAAAATTATATTACAATGTTTTCATAAAATATGAACATTTTTTGTTTTGAAAATTAAAAAAATATTTATTTGTATAAGATGTCAGTCAAATAGCTAGCAAGATAAATAGAAAGCCCACGAATTGGGAGAAGATCTTCACTAGCCATACAACGGACAAGAGTCTCATATCTAAAATATACTTGGAACTCAAAAAATTAAATCCCCCAACAACAAATCCTCAAAGAAACAACTTCCCAATAAATAAGTGGGCTAAAGACTTAAAGAGAAACTTCTCTGAAGAGGAAAGAAGGATGGCCAATAGACACATGAAGAAATGCTTAACCTCCCTAGCCATAAAAGAAATGCAAATCAAAACAACATTGAGATACTACCTCACCCCAGTTAGAATGGCTATAATCAAGAACTCTAAAAACAACAGATGCTGGAAGGGATGTGGACAGAAGGGAACCTTACTGCATTGTTGGTGGGAGTGTTAACTTGTTCAAACACTTTGGAAAGCAGTACAGAGGTTTCTCTAAAGACTCCACATAGAGCTCCCCTATGACCCAGCAATCCCACTTTTGGGCATTTACCCAAATGTTTACAAACAAGACCACACTAAAGTTACCAGCACCAGTATGTTTATTGCAGCATTATTTATTATAGCTAAGACATGGAACCAACCCAGATGCCCCTCAGTAGATGAATGGATCAAGAAACTGTGGTATCTATACATAATGGAATTCTATGCCTCCATGAGAAAGAATGACATTGCCCCATTTGTTAGGAAATGGAAAGATTTGGAAAAAATTGCATTAAGTAAAGTAAGCCAGGCCCAAAGAAACATAGGTCCCTTATTTGCAATCACTAGTATATGTCTGAGACAAGCAGAAAAGGTCAGATAAGTTGATGTTAGGTGAAATGGACCCCAAGATAAGGACTCATGTTTTTTTTTCTTTCTTGCTATTGTTTCTAACACATTTATAAGATGATTTTTTGTTTCTTTTTATGTCCCTCCCCCACAGTAGAACCCCTGCTTTCACTGTATTTGATGTTGGTATAATTTGTGGAGGGGAAGGGGAAAAACAAATCGTTTAAATAGGGATACAGGTGGACCCATTGC
>NW_012267217.1:44553789-44575491 GCF_000151885.1 Dipodomys ordii | reverse complement strand
AAGTTGTCATGTCCAAAACGAGCTTTACAACGTTGGTGGAGGGGGGGGAAGGGGAGGAAGGAGAAGGATTGGGATTGGGGGGGGGGGGGAGGCTGGGAAGGGATGTGTAGGGAAACAAAGGAGGAGGCTGCAATGCTTGTAAGAAATGTACGCATTATCCTGCCCATGTAATTGTAACCCCTCTATACAGTATGTTCACAAATAAAATTAAATTAAATTAAAAAAAAAGAAAACGAACTTTACAACTTTGGCACTGGGGGGGGGATTTGAGGGTGAGGAGGGGGAGGGCAGGAGATGGGAAGGGATGGTAAGGGGAAACAAAAGAGGAAGCAACAATGCTTAATAAGAAATGTATTCATTACCTTGCTCATGTAATTGTAACCCCTCTGTACGGTATTTTCACCAAAAAAAGAAGCTTAAAAAAAGACGTCAGTCAACATTTCTCATGCCATACATCAATTTTAAGACTCTAGATTGGTAGGGCTTTGAAATTAGACAAACATCAGCCCTGTTTTTCATCAGATGTAGAGTTTGAGCAAGCCACCTTAATTCACTGGGCTCATTGACCTAAATTTTCTTTAAAAGAGAACTAATAAGGACCTTACATGAATATCCTGAATTTTCTGAAAGGAACATTAAATGTATATAAAAGTGTGTAACATAAATTTTGAGTCATGGACCCTTCATTTGCATTTCTGCTTTTTTCCCCTTTTTCCATAACTTCCATACAGATAAAACACATTATTGCCTCCTGTGAAAGCACTACCATCAATTTTAGTCTATTTCAATATGCTTCTACTGTTGCTTTAATGGTTATAAAGTGTCAAAGGAATATTATAAGAAGAATATTTGAAATAAGTATGGCATTTGTGATTAATTTCTTTGGGGGTATTTTTGAAATATATGAATAATTAGGACTACTGTTACTTCTACTTTGACATGTTTACTACTGTAGTTCTATAGGATTAAAAAATAAGGTTAAATTAGATAACACATTGTTTAAACAATATTACACTTAATTCAGTATCCTCTTTGATGGTTTTCTGGTGTTTGGAATAGATGTTTTCATTTATGATAGTATCTAGATTGATATTGATTTACATATAAATACATGTACACATGCATGCACACACACACACACACACACACAACAAATCAGAATAATTTCCTTGGTTCGAGCACAAAACCATTGAGGGACAGCATTTGTTCAAGTCATAGAAAAGTCATTTTGCTAACTAAATGTGGACAAAAATGATAAAAGTTCATATCATTAGCACACAAATACAGATTCATTGGAAATTTCAGCTGTAATGGAAAGGTTGCTGATAAAATGCATAGTCTTGATTTTTCTTTAACAAAATATTTTATGAATCCAGTAATTTACTGACAACTTTAGTCAGCTCAGTCAGTTATACTTTGAAAACATAGTCAAATTTATATATCATTTTAGTAAGTTAAAAATGTTAAGTGGAAATCCTCTAGGAAACTTTTGAACCCCCACCTTGAGAAACAATATCTATTAGTATGAAAGAGAATTTAGTGAGGAATGTAGCTGGATCTTCACTAATTCATTATCATTAATGGGAAGATGAATAAGCTAAGGCTACATTTATTATGAGGTGCACCTATGGTGTTTGATTTTTTAATGCCATATTTGCTACTTACAAAATTATCAAAGACCTCAATATATGTCTTGTGAACTCTTTGAGGGCCAACAAATACTCAAACAAAACATCTGAAAGTCTGCCTGCTATTTCCTCCCAACAATTTTCCAATTGATTTTAATATTTATGATCTAATGGTATCTGTATGCCTTCATTCCTTGGCCCCCATCTGTTGATCTTCCTGTCTCACTGGACTTGTTTTCCTTGTTTATTCCTTATCTACTATCCTACATAGTATGTCAGGCAAGGCATGACTTTTCTCAGAGAAGAGAGAAGATATAGATTAGTACCAGTATCAGTGTATGCAAGTATATACAAGTGGTAGAGTGCTTACTACCTAGAAAGCACAAGTGATGAGTTCAAATCCTAGGACCACCATAAAGAAAAGTAACTTATTTCAGAGGATGAAAATACTCCTCTGATTTTCCAAAATATTGGTTTAAAGCTGTCGACAAGTTTTGAGTGACAATTTTATTGAATAAGATTTCTTTCTGGTTGAATTAGTGCCCCGGCCCGCGGGGTCGGTCAACAAGGGCTCGAAGAGGAACTGACCTGAATGAGAGACAAACCAGACAAGAGGAAGGAGACCAAGACAGGGTTCTGATTAAGGTCTCAAACTTTATTTTTTACACAGCAGTATATATAGCCCGCTGAGCAGGGTAATTAGCATCAGCAGGTCAATAAGGTTGCTAGGCACCAAAACTGCAAAGTATATCTTGCAAAAATCATTGGTGGGGAATCTTCAGAAGGCACCAAGCAATGTTGTCAAGCAGGGTATCAATAGGCTCCAAGGCTTAACAGCTCTTATCGAAGGTAGTAGCTGTGTTTTCTTAGCAAACAGCACTTGGCTGAAGGTAGTAGCTGTATTTTCTAGCAAACAGCACTTGGTTCCCGGCAAATAAGTTTATGATTTATCATCCAGGAGATAATTGGACATAATTTATGAGAAATATTAGTACATAAATTGACAGGAAAGTATATGAAAGGAACAAATTTTAGTGAAAAGAAAATAGATATGATTTGTTTAAATATGGATGATCTAATGGCTTGTCAGCAAATCCATGTAACAGATTTTCTCAGAATGTTAATAATGCTAACTACAAAAATGTATGACATTTTGGAAATCATCTCTCAAATATGTTAAATAAGACTTGACATTCTTCTAATTATTATTAATTTCTGTTTTTGAGAGATAAATACATGAGATATACTTGTTTCTTCCATTGCCCTAAAAAGCTGGTCTCATCTTGAGTTTCTTATGATAGTCTAAATAATGAAGTAACAAATAGTTTTGTTTATTTGGAAACAATATATACATAAAAGCACAAGAATACAAGAAAGTTCTTGCCTCAAAAACTAGATGGTATTCACAAAAACAGAGGAAAATTTGAATGAAACATCTGCAAACAGCTTGAAGCATATTTTCTGTCATGATGCTTACTATAAATTGGTTTCTCTCCAAAAACCCATAATGATTTTGTAGTAGCATTTACAAAAAATTTGATTTGAGTTATACCACACTCAGACAATCATACTAATGGCTAATACCACACTAAAATATCAAGCTCAAATAATTTAATATGGCCTAATGCCATGATCAAAAATTATCTTGATATAATAAAAATACTATCTCCAATTGGATCTTTTTAATAACATTTGAGATTTCAGTGAGTTTGAATTTGCTATTTAAATTTTAGATTTTCGAAGTTCACTGATTTCTTTTGTCTATTAAAAAATAAGTTGGTCTTGCTTAAAGCACTTCAGAAAGTTAAAAAAATAATTAATAGTATATATGAATAGCTAAGTGTGGTGGCTCATGCCTGTAATGCCAGCTAATCAGGAGACAGAAACCAGGGGGATCAGGGATTTAGGCCAGGAAGAAAATGAGGGAGACCACATCTCAAGTACACAAACAAAATGGATGGGCCCATCGTATCCTGAGAGGTATTCATGAGCGTATCAGGATCCAGGCCCAATAAGGCAAAACTAGAATATCCTACCTGAAAGATAACTCAAACAAAAAGGACTGAGAGTCCCAGGATTCAAAAAAAAAATTAAGAATAAGTGTATATAAAAGGTAGAGAGTAAGCTGGTGCCAATGGCTCACACCTACAATCCTAACTACTCAGGAGGCTGAGATCTGAGGATCATGGTTTGAAGTCAGCTAGGGCAGAAAAGTTCCCTGAGATTCTCACCTCCATTTAACCAGCAAAAAGCTGGAGGGACACCTATGGCTCACCTGGTAGAGTGCCAGCCTCAAATGAAAAAGTGAAGGGATGGTACCCAGGCCCTGAGATCAAGCCCCCCAAAACCATCTCTCTCTCTCTCTCTCTCTCTCTCTTTCTCCTTTACACACACACACACACGAATTCTTAAAAAAAAACTTTGCATTCTTATATAGTTCATCCTTTGGAATATCTCATTGAAAGATCAAAAATAATTATGCCCATGTAATTGTAACCCCTCTGTACAGCATTTTCACAATAAAAAATAATAATTTAAATATCACTTTAAGGAAAAAGGCATCTCTATTCCTAACAGAGGACAATCCATTTGCTTAGCACAACAATTGGCCCTCCAGCATTCTTAAGTTAGTAATATTGGCTTTGATGAACAGAATGAAGGTGTTTTTAATACAATGATTTCTGAACTTCCTTAATCAATCCTCTTTGATTTCAGCTTGATTTAATAGACTTGAACATTTCTCAACACAAAGGTGAAGAAAGTGCCCTCTCTGCCTTATTTGTTATTTCCTTCTCCCAGATATTCCTCTCTAAAGGAAAATATGTCTGGGAACAGGTAGGATAGCAATGGCAGATTTCAGAGGATTTCTAATTCATCATTATACCATTATATATTCCTCTGCACAATTTGTTTCTTTAGTATGTGTCAGCTGCCAAACTAGAGAGGTGTACTGAGTGTTACTTTCTTTTGAACTTGTAGTCCTCAGTGATATCCAGAACTTACTGTCTGTGGGGGCCTTATGATGGGGACTTAAATCCAAGCAGTAAAGCCTCCCACTGACCCCACCAGCACAGATTACAATAATTTCCTAGACCTATAGCAGAATCTGTTAATATTTTGCAGTGTGATCTTATACATTCTTTCACAGGATTTTTTTTTCCCTTCACTTGAAGAGGTGTTTCTATAGTCATGATCAGAGAAGCATTGTTCACAATAGCGAAGAAGTAGAAGCAACTCCAATATGAAGTGACGGGAAAATGGATAAACATAAACTTACAGAAGGTAGAAGATGTTTAAACATTCTACATCATAGACAAACATGGATGGCATTATAATAAGTGAAATGAATCCATTGCAAAATGGTAGACATATTCCACTTAACTTTACATATGTCCATATTGAATTAAAAATTTAGAAAAAGTAGGGGATAAACTGAAAGTGAGCAAACTGAAATAAATAAAAGAAGCAAAGTTCAAGAAAACAAGTAACAGAAAAATAGGACAAATGACACTGTAAATATTGTATCTTTTTAAGTTTGAATAATGAAAAGTGATCGTAGCTATTGGGCCTCTGTGGATAAGAAAATCAATCCTGTGAAAGAGTTAATGTTAGTAAAATACTAAGAATTACCTTTGAATAATGTAGAAGACCTTATTACATACATTATTAAGCAATGTAGGCACAATAGTTCATGCCTGTAATCTTAGCCATTCAGGTGATTGAGATTTGATGATTGTGGTTCAAAACCAGGCCATCTACAATTATCTACAATTATCTACAATTAACTACCAAAATGGAAATGGAGCTGTGACTTAAGTGGTAGATAATAGCTCTGAGCAAAAGAGCTGAATGAAAGCACCCAGGTCTTGAGTTCAAGCCCCAGGATTGGCACAAAAACAAAAGATAAAATAACAAAATAAAATAAGATTTGCAAACTAACTGAAATGTCAACTTGAGTCCCTTTTCTTCAAGATTTTATGACTATTAATTTTATAAATCTTTCATTATTTATGTCCTTTAAAATATGTCATTCTATTAATATATTCACATGGTAATATTCCATTTCATACTTTTTTTGTCGGTCATGGGCTTGAACTCTGAGCCTGGGTGCTACCCTTGAGCTCTTCAGCTTTTCAGCTTAAGGCGAGCACTCTACCACTTGAGCCACAGTGCCATTTCTGGTTTTGTGGAAGGTTTATTGGAGATTTTTTCAAATAAGGTTTTTATTGTGAAAATACTGTACAGAGGGGTTACAGTTACATGAGCAAGGTAATGAGTACATTTCTTATCAAGCATTGTTGCCTCCTCCTATGTTTTTCCCCTACCATCCCTTCCCTCCCACCTCCTCAACTACACTCCCCGCCCCCTGCATAAATTGTGAAGTTCCTTTTTTGACATAGTGTCTTGTACATATCATTATTGCAATGGGTCAACCTGTATCCCTATTTAAACAATTTGTTTTTTCCCTTCCCCGCCACAAATTATACCAACACAGATACAGTAAAAACAGGGGTTATACCATGGGGGAGGGACATACAAAGCAACAACAACAACAACAAAAACATGATTTCTTATAAATACGTTAGAAACAATAGCAAGAAAGAAAAAACTTGTGTATCTTGGGGTTCATTTTGCTTAACATCATCTTATCTGATCTTTTCTGCCTGACTCATACATATACTACATATTGCAATAAGGGAAACCATGGGACCTATGTTTCTTTGGGCCTGGCTTACTTCACTTAATATAATTTTTCCAAGTCTTTCCATTTCCTAACTAATGGGGCGATGTCATTCTTTCTGATGGAGGCATAGAATTCCATTATATATTAGAGACTTTTTTATTGGAGATAAGAGTCTCACAGACTGCCCCGGCTGGCTTTGGACCACAGTCTTCAGATCTCAGCCTCCTGAGTAGCTAGGATTACAAGCGTGAGCCATCAGCGCCCGGCTACTTAAATGTTTTTATTTTTTGTCTTCATATAATCATCTGCCCTTGCTAGTAGATATTTAAATTCAGCATTATACTATTTTACGCCATTTCATTAGCTTAAAACTGAGTTATTTTTACAGCTCCATTTCCAGCTAATTGAAGATAAAGATTCTGGCTTGATTTTGAACCACAATCCTCAAATCTCTACCACCTGATCTTACCCATTAACTATCAGTGCCTGGTCCAAACTTCATTTTTTTAATATATATTTTTTATTGTAAAGATACTGTACAGAAGGTTTACAGTTACATGAGTGAGGTAATGAGTACATTTCCTGTCCCCCTGCTTTGTTTTTCCCCTACCATCCCTTCCCTCCCTAACTCTTCCCCCCACCACAGTTGTAAAGTTCGTTTTCACCATAGTGTCTTGTATATCTCATTGTTACAATGGATCAACCTGTATCCTTATTTAAACATTTTGTGTTTTTTCCCCTCCCCTCCCCAAATTAGAAAAATGTATATACAAGATGCAGGGCACTGGAATCAAATGCATTGAAAACAGGGGTTATACGGTCAGGGAGGAACATATCAAGATAGGACACAAGTGGTTTTTCTTTCTTGCTATTGTTTTTAACGTATTTATAATGTGCTATGTGATTTTTTTCTTTGGTATGTTCTTCCCCCACCAAATGTTTAAATCTTTGCAAAACATTAAAGTCCATTCTGTTAGTCTAACCTGTTCACAAGCACCAGTATTAAACAACTGTGTACATAGAAAAATAGCTTTGAGTGATGTAATTATCAATTATTTTTTTGTTGGTGATGAGGCCTGAACTCTGGGCCTAGGCACTGTTTCTCATCTCTTCAGCTCAAGGCTAGAGCTCTACCACTTGAGCCACAGAGCCACTTCCAGGTTTGTCTGCTTATGTGGTGCTGAGGAATCGAATCTAGGGCCTCATGAATGCAAGTCAAACACTCTACCACTAAGCTACCTTCCCAGCCCTATCAATTTTTTAAAAAACTTATTTACTAAATATACCCAAAGGGAAGTTGTATCAACTTGTCACTGTTTCATTTAGCACTTAAAAACTGGTGATGGGGCTACAGCTAGTGGCTGATGTCTTTAATCCTAGCTACGGAGGAAGTTGAGATCTGAGGATCAAGATTGAAAGCCAGCCAAAGCAGGAAAATTGGTCACAGTCTTATCTCCAATTAACCACCAGAAAACTGGAAGTGAAACTGTGATTCAAAGTGGTAGAGCACTAGACTTGAGCAAAAGAGCTCAGGAACAATGCTTAGGCCCTGAAAGCCCCACATGGGACAAAAACCAACCAACCAAGCAACCACAGACAAAAAACTGGGGTTGGAAAAAAAAACTGGGGTTGGAGGATGTGAAGGGGAAAAGGGTAGATGAAGAAAAGAAATGGGGGAGAAGGCAGACACAATTCAATGTATATCCTACAAAATTAAGAAGAACCAGGGCTTTTTTTGAAGTGGTACTGTGGCTCAAGTGATGGAGCGTTTGCCTTGAGCTGAAGAGCTCAGGGACAGTGCCCAAGCCCAGAGTTCAAGCCCCATGACTGACAAAAAAAAAAAAAAAGAAGAAGAATCAGGAAAGAAGAGGGAAAGGGGAGAGATGGATGAATATGCAATGTATTCATATGCTGTTTTGTTCAATAACAATTCTTTTGTGCAACTACTTAAAGGTAATAAATATCAAACCAGAGGTTGGTGGCTCATGCCTGTAATCTCAACTACTCAGGAAGCTGAGATTTTAGAGGATGGTATTTTGAAGCTAGCCCAGGCAGAAAAGTTCTCCAAATTCTATCTCCAATTAAGGAGCGAAAAACAAGATTTTAATATGGCTTAAGTAATAGAATGCCAGGTAGGAGTAAGCAAGCCTAAGGCCCTGAGTTCAAACCCCCTATACCAACAACAGTAACAGAAAATATCTTCCTAGATAAGACTGGTTGTAAGTGAGATTTTCAGTTAAGGGTAGCATAAACTTTAGAACTTTAAACTTGCCATTATTGAGTCTGAAAAGGTGTTTTTTTTTTTTAAAAAAAACAAACCCAATTAACTGCAATAGAAAGAAATATACTTTATCTATTTCATGGGGTGTTTCTATTATAATGGCTTAGGGCTATCATTGTAAGCAACAGCACACACACAGTACACACACATACCTGCTTTCTTGGCAATTCATGCCAATCATAAATGTCCACCACAGAGACCAACTTATTTGTCATCCAGTTATTCTGTAGTCCTATTTATTTTGATTATGTTTCTTTCAAGAAAAGATGCGTCGGGCTGGGAAGGTGGCTTAGTGGTAAAGTGCTTGCCTCCCATGTATGGGGATCTGGGTTCTATTCCTCAACACCACATAAGCAGAAAAAAGCCAGAAGTGGTGCTGTGGATCGAGTGGTAGGGCACTAGCTTGAGCTGAAGACCTGAGAGACAACAGTCAGGCACAGAGTTCAGCCCCCACAACCACTACCACCACCACCAACAACAACAACAAAAGAAGTGTCTGGTATTAAAAGTTTTACCTTCAAACAAGTTGGCTTTGAATCAAACAAGTTGATTCTTTACCTATTTGAATAAGCCATGCTGTGGAATAGTCTCATGATGATAATTTAGAATAAACTTATTCTACCTCTTATTTTCCTAGAAAAGAAAATACAAGTGGATATACTAACATCTCTTAACCATGGAAACTACAAAATAACAATTACTAACTGAACTCAGGATGGTTTCATAGTTGGGAATAAAAGAAACAAAAATCATACAGGAAATGCCATTGGTAGCATGCAGTCATTAAATAGAGGGTAAGAAGACCTTCAACTTTGTATATACAGGAGGAAATATAATACAACTGTGGTTACTTTGAGTTATACTTGCATACAAAACTTTCATGGAAGCTGACCTTCATAGGCGCTTAACCACTGGATCTCCATTTTGAAGGTTGCTATAACTATGGTCTTTATAAGTATTGACCTTTATTTCTATTGAATCTCCTAAGCCAAAGAAGTAACAATGATACTAAACAACCTGGAATACCAAATGGGAAAATTTACCAGTGGGAACAGATTTCTTGTCAATAAGAATCTCTTTGAACCATGTGTATAATTCAGAGACTTGCTTGTTTAAAGTAGAATCATCATTTCAACATTCAATTATGAATGAGAAGTGTGACATGTTAGTGAGAAAAATTGCCTCTCTGGTATAGTATTCAATATTTATGTGGAATTGCCTTTAGACATTCTTATAATCGGTACATGTTTTGTGTATGCTTGCTTTAACATTTTTATTTCAAGATCACAGATCAAATATGATAATTCCAGACAAAACAGACTTTCACTCAAACCACAATAGAGGCAAACATTTTCAGTGTCTACTATTCTTATACTTTTAAATATAAAGGATAATTTATCAAGACAACATTTATAAATATATTTGCACCCAACATCAGAACCTTTAAATATATAAAGCAAGTCTATTTCTCAACATTCCATTTTCTTCCACTCATTATAAAGTAAAACAGTAGAATGTTAAGGTTGGAAAATACTTTTCAATTCATTTGCGTCAAATCTCTTATTTTGTGGAATTTGAGGCTGTTTGAGTTACCTAAGGTGGATGCTGCTAATTACTGACAGACCTCCCAACTAATAAGTGTCAAAATCTGTTATAAAATGTTCTCTGTCACAATGTTCTCACAATAATTATAGTATTTCTTTTCTCATATATTTTTATGACAAATTTCTTGCCTTTGGGGTGCTTACTTTTTTCAACAGCTAAGTAAACCACCAATTGTAGTCTCTGTGTTTATTCCCTGCTCTGAAATACAGGTATGTATTTAGAGAAACTTGTTATATTCGTATATATGAAGAGATCTATGGAATGTTAAAATATCAAAGATTTTCAGAAAGTATAATAATATGCTACATACACAGCCCCCAAAATTGACAGTGTGTCTTAAATTTCTTACTTCTATCTCTAGCAGAAAGATGCTGCTTCTATATTGGCAGCTCAAAGAAAAAGATGTATGAAATTTGAATTCACTTGTATTAAAATTTTTAATATTTTTATTTACATTTTCATTTTACTTTGACTTTTGTATAGCTCTTGTCTTGAGTAATTTTGTTAGACACAAGTGTTTTTCCCCTTTTTTCTTTTGCTTTAATTCGTGATTGAATTATTAGTGTTGCAATGCAGTGTGTTAATGGTAAAAAATAATTGCTAGCAGGGGGCAGGGGGCTCATATCTGAAATCCTAGCTACTCAGGAGGCTGAGATCTGAGGATCAAGGTTCAAAGCCAGCCTGAGCAGGAAAGTCTGTGAGATGCTTATCTACAATTAACCACCAGAAAATCAGAAGTGGCTCTGTGGCTCAAGTGGTAGACTGCTAGCCTTGAGCTGAGTTCAAACTCCATAACCAAACCTCCTCCCCCCCCCCCGCCAAAAAAATGCTAGAGGCTTACTACTGGGTTTTCTTCTTAATTTTGATTGTTTTTTTCTCATTTAATTTTTTTTAAAATTTTATTTATCTATGTTTGAAATACTAGGGATCAAACCCAGGGCCTTGCATATGCTAGGCAAGTGTTCTATGTGTGTCAGCCCTGTTTTTTCATTTTCTGTGGACTGCATGAAGTCATAAAGTTTGAATTCATTACAGCTCAACATCTTTTAAAAATAATCAGTAGCTGTAAAAGAAGTTGAATAGCTTTATATTAATTAAAGTTTTGGTAATTCTTCACTGCTTTCCCATCAGAGTTCTTATCTATAAAGTCATGTTTCTTCCATCAAAATGCAATGCATGCTTTGAAAAAATAAGATATGCTTAGGATACAATGCATTCATCTGACATCAAATCCACTGCTTCACAATTGATCTTTATTGTCTTTTACTCAGAATACTGATACAAATGACATTTAAAACACCTGTTATATATTATAAAGTCTCTACATTCTTCACAAATGAGTGAGAAAAAGTATATTATATGATTCCTACTATTCATCTTGATATTGCAAATTTCAAAAATAAATACAGTTCTATTGTATTTGTATTTGTGACTATGTATAGTGTGTACAGGGGTATACAGGGGTAGTTTCTGTGTCAGTCTGTGAATAGCGCTATTCGTTCTTTTTTAAAAAAAGTTTTTATTGTGAAAATACTGTACAGAGGGGTTACAATCACATGGGCAAGATAATGGGTACATTTCTTACTAAGCATTGTTGCCTCCTCCTTTGTTTTTTCCCCTACCATCCCTTCCCTCCTGTCTCCACAACTACATTCCCCTCACCCCCCATTCCCCCTTACCCCTACCTATTTGTAAAGTTCATTTTTTGACATAGCATCTTGTACATCTCATGTTGCAATGGGTCAACCCCTATCCCTATTTAAACAATTTGTGTTTTCCCTTCCGCTCCACAAATTATGCCAACATCAAATACAGTGAAAACAGGGACACTGTAATAATAACATTTGCTTTTGTCCGTTGAGAACTTTATCATTTTCCTGTGATTGGTCTTGCATCTGCTTCTGAGGACATCTCAATTACTAAACCATGTACGATTTCATGAACACCCTCATGTCTTCTCAGTGTGCTTAATGACATTTCAGTAATGTAGAGAGCTGCCAGAAAAAATGCTGTTTGAATCGTGAGTGCAGTAAAAGGTTTCACTGCTAATCAAATAGTTTAAACGTACTGAAACAAGATTCACTACTTGTTTTGTGAAGAAGCTGAAAATATCTGTGGTGTGTTGCTGGTGCAGTGGTTCATTTTTCTCTGCCAAGTCACTATCTAAGTTTTTTCCAGCCCACTATCCACATCATTTTAAATCCTTCTTTTTTAAATTACCTTCCACTCAATCACAAGCCTTAATTATTAAAGAAGGCTTTGGGAGCCAACAAAGATATGTGTCCAAAGATGTGTGTCACTGTAGGTAGTATGAAACAAATGTCCATGATCTTCCTACTTCATTGAAGAGTTGATGTTGAAAACCTCTACGTAGGAAGGAATATAGTCATCGAAATTCCTTGCACAGCATAAGGTTGATTTTTACATTCAGAAAGGAAGAAAACTTTGAGAATAGAGCACATGCTGAAGGCACCTTCCATGTCTGATTTTGAATTAGTGATAGCTCCTTTGCAGCATATCCCTCCCAGTAGCCTTTGCCCTGATGCTCTGTGTCCTGAGCTGAAGTCTGGGTCTGGTGCTCTCCAGAAAGAGTTTTCTATTCATTCCTGCTCTCTTCTGAATAGCATTGTGAGCCACAAGTTCTCAGACTTACACATGTCAACAATTCTCAGCTTGATATTCAATTTAAAATAGGAATAGTTTTGTTTGGAAATGCTATATCAACTAAAACATATGCTTTTTGAACATTCACATTTCTCTGGTTTGTGGGTTACATATGTGCATTTAAAAGGAATTAGTGTAAAGGAATTAGTGTTTACCCAATACCTTAGTTTACAGTTTCCAAGTTCTTCTTATAATGAAATATTTGCTTTTAGCTGCTTCTAAAACATTATGTTTTCTTCTTTATCTAAATTACCTAAGGAAGGACTCACAAATGGAGGGAGAAGGGTTGGCAAATACAGTCATTATATTCAAGATACATTATGTAAAGACTGAACTATGCAATTTGAGGGTAAGGTTGGGAGGGGAAATATGGAAGAAAACAATAGAATGGGGTGATATAGATTAAGATGTATAGTACTCACAATCTGACTTATGGTATTGCAACCTCTTTGTGCAACTATTTAATAATAAAATTTAAAAATTAAAAACATGAAAAGCTCATTTTTTAACCTAAAAGTAAAAGTGCTCCAGATCACAGAGGGCCGAGACAAGTCTCCATCTCTTTTGCTCTGACAAGTGACACAAAGGCACTTTGGAGAAACTCTAAAATCCACCTCTCACTGTGTTCATCCCACCACTGAACCCAGTGTGAAACTAGTAATGTTCCCCTGGAATTTAGGACCAAATATGATAAACGTCCATATAATGTATCTCATATAGCTCCTGACCCTAAATATTTATATTCACATTGATTTTGAAAGATTTTCACTGCTTAAATCATCAAAATGTTTGGTGAGAATTTAGAGCATTAAAATTTGGTTACGTTGCCATACTGTACTAGAGTACTTAATTCCACATCTTGAGAAATAATAGAATACCACCTACTCTTTTTTCTCTACCACTTCTCTTTTTACTAGTGCATGATCATGTCATGATCTCATTAAATATTTTAAGACAATCTTGTTTCACATCATGCTACTTATCATTTAAAGTACAAAATAATAAAAATGTAAAAATAAGTCCAAGATATAACAAAATCAGAGTGCTATTGTAAACGCCAAAATCTCCTCAGGTATTTATGGTAAAAATACTTCTGCTGTTTTTCCTTTTAGTGTCTATAACTGAATGTCTATTTTGGGTTAATTTAGAAGTCAGCTATTCTGCAGGAGAGAGGAAGTAGGAAGTATTGAAGAGGTAGGTTGATGTCTCTGAGTCAACAGTGCTGCTGTATGTATGAGCCCATGCTGTTATAAAAATACTGCCTTGAATTTCTACACTGCCCTTGGCTGTATGGCCATTTTCATGATATTAATTCTACCCATCGATAACCATGGGAGGTCTTTCTATTTGCTAGTGCCTTATTCTACTTGTTGATGACTATGGGAATTCTTGCTATTTGCTGGTATCTTCTTCTATTTCTTTCTACAAGCCTTTTTTCACTTTTTGTTGTAGAGGTCCTTCACTTTCTTTGGTTAGGTTTATTATTGGGTATTTTGTCTTTTGAGACAATTGCAAACTGAATTGCTTTCCTTATTTTTCTCTCTGCTCATTTTCTATACATAGAACAGCTACTAATATTTGTGGCTTGATTTTATATCCTGATACTTTGTCAAAGTTATTTGTTATCTTTAAGAGTGTGGGGGTGGGGTCTCTAAAGTCCCTTAGATATAGAATTATATATTGTCTACAAATAGTGATAGTTTTACTTCTTCCTTCCCTGTGTGGATCCCAAGAAGGACTTTATTTTACCTTATTGCTCTAAATAGAAATTCCAGTACTCTAATGAAAAGGAGTGGCGAGAGTATGTGAAAATGGATCTAGGTAAATTGAGGAGATGGAGGAGAATGATTAAAGGGATGACACTGGTTAAGATGCATTGGACTCACAAGCTAACATAATGAATTGAATGGAAATACCTTTGTACAACTACTTATGGATAATAAAAAATTAAATCAGATTTAATGAAAAATAAATTAAACAAAAAGAAGAAATAAAAAATGAAAGTATTGTGTGCTAACCTTCACCAACCTAAAAGAGTTTTCCAGTTTCTCTTCTATACTAATAACCTAGCATTTCCCCAGAGATAGCTAATACCTTACAGACAATAAGATAAGAATATAGATCAGAATGTAGTGGTTTACGTAGTACATAATTACCATAGGAAAATACAGATCGTTACTAATCTTATTCAGCTTATTACTTTTCTTTATTTATTAATTTTTTATTGTGAAAATACTGTACAGAGGGGTTACAATTAAATGGGCAAGATAATGAGTACATTTCTTATCAAGCATTGTAGCCTCCTCCTTTGTTTCCCCTTCCCATCCCTTCCCATCCTCCCCCCACCCCCTCCCCCCAAACCTCCTCGTCCCCCACCCCCGCACGAAAGTTGTAAAGTTCATTTTCGACATAACAACTTGTACATCTCATTGTTGCAATGGGTCCACCTGTATCCCTACTTAAACGATTTGTTTTCCCCCTCAGCTTATTATTTTTCATAGCCTTTCTTGTGGAAATTGTATGAAGCGGAATTTCCATGTCAAACTGAGTTAGAAGAAGAGAGAGTGGATGTTTCCAACGGGCTCAGGAGAGGGTGTGTAGCATTTGGTAAGGCTGAAAAGTAGCTTTTGACCAACTGAATCCTGTTAGTGTGTGTGCTTCTCATAGGTGGCCCACACACAGAAAGCACTGTGCAGATGGCTCACAGCCAACATTTTCTGGCACAGAATTATACAGCATAGTGGTAATGACAATGATAATCATCAGCATTCTAATATACAAAGCGTATGAACTCTCTGCACATTAACAATAAATCTATTTCTTCCAGCTTGGTGCTATGTGCATTTCTTTCCTTTTGCTTGGTATCAGCTGCTCCCTCTTTCTCTCTCATCCCCTCCCTCCCATCCCCACTCTTGAGTTGCTTAGTTCACTTTCATCACTGTCCAGTGCAGCTGATGGGCCCCTCTGCTGTGTTTTTCACCCACCTTTCACTGATTCTGTGTTCTCCTCCCAGCTTCCCTCAGATGTGCTCGTGTATACACCATATATGAGGTAAACACTGTAGACTCATCCAAAAATGACAAAACAAATTAAGAAGAGGTCCTTTGAAATTAGTATTTCTGGAAGCAAGATTGAATAAGGACTTGACAAGTAAAGCTCCATGAACAAGCATAGCCACTTTACATCATTCCTTCTTAATGTTGGTTGGACAACAAAAACAATTGCTAAATGATCAAAAAAATTCTCATGGCATTAAATAAGCCTATTATTTTTAATAGGTGGTTGGTTATAGGTCCTCTCCCATAATTCTCTCTCCCTTCCTCCCTACTCCCCATCTTTATCTCCACCCTATTGTCTTTCCTCTTTCCCTGTCTCCCTCCACACATGAATTTGAAGACTCGAATATGCAAAAACATATCAAGTTGGTTGAAAGCTGAACTTAAATTTAGACTTCAGATACAGCTCGGTCTTCTACAGTGGTTCCAAATACTTCAGTCTGAAATGTGACTCATAAGAGACTCAGAATTAGAAGGAGGGGCACGCTTGAGTAGGTTTAATATAGTTATGCTTGTACTTATTAAATTTCCATTCCTGTCACTCATGGCTACCCGTCCTTTGTTCAAGGGTTTGTTTTAAGCATGACAAGACCATGTAATTGCAGCCTAGAGCTAGAGGAGAAGAGTCAACTACATTGGCACATTGCCCAGTCCTCACTATCACAGGGGGAGGAATGGCACCCAGCCCTGTCCAGCATGTGTTGGCTTATGTGCAGCAAACACAAGTTCCAGCCATTTTTCTCTGTCTTGTATAAGATTTTTATTCTGGAGATGAGCATTGGTGTTCACCTCTTTTGTCTCTTGCAGTATTTTTAAACCATTGAAATCATTAGGAGGATGCGCTTGACATAAAGAAGAAGTAGTGAATCAATGCATGGTGAATGGGTGGGGTACTTGAATTATGAAGGAAGGAGGAAGAGGATGAGTGGATTGGGACAGGACGAGTGTGTTTAGAATATCATTTATTTCAGACAATGACGACATAGTTTGGATCCCAGTACACTATGGTAGTATCTTTGAGCCTAGAAAGAAAAAAGAAGTATATGAAATTGTTGGGTCTAATACATTAGGCATTAGTAGAGCATAAAGCATGTATGATCTAAGGACATTACATTTAAAAATACATATTGTAAGAATATATCAAATCCCTAGACTGAAAGAGATGCACTTTCAAGCTAGCTAGCTAGCTAGAAAGATGAACCTTAATATTAGGCATGCTGGGCACAGGGTTAACTCCTGGGATTTGTGAACTGAGGCCAGACAGTGTCCCTTTGTGTTATCTTTTTTCTTTTTCTCTTTCTTTTAAAAAAGTTTTTTATTGTGAAAATAGTGTATTGGGGTTTGGGGGGGAGATGGGAGGGCAGGCAGGAATGGTAAGGAGAAATAAAGGAGGAGGCAACGATGCTTGCTAAGAAATGTACTCATTACCTTGCTCATGCAATTGTAAGACCTCTGTATGGTATTTAAGTATTTTTCTTGTGAAAATACTGTACAGAGGGGTTACAGTTACATGAACACGATAATGAGTACATTTCTTATCAAGCATTGTTGCCTCCTCCTTTGTTTTTCCCCTACCATCCCTTCCCTCCCATCTCCACAACTACACCGTACTCCTCCCCTTCCCCTCTCTAAATTGTAAAGTTTGTTTTTCAACATAGCATCTTGTACATCTCATTGTTGCAATGGGTCAACCTGAATTCCTATTTAAACAATTTGTTTTTTCCCTTCCCTCCATAAAGTATACCAACATCAAATACAGTGAAAACAGGGGTTATGCTGTGGGGGAAGAACATACAAAGCAACAAAAAAATCACGTGGTACCTTATAAATATTTTAGAAACAATAGCAAGAAAGAAAAAAATCATTTGAGTCCTTATCTTGGGGTTCATTTCACCTAATAACTTATCTGACCATTTCTGCTTGTCTCAAACATATACTAGTTATTACAAATAAGGGAAACCATGGGACCTATGTTTCCTTGGGCCTGGCTTACTTCACTTAATATAATTTTGTCCAAGTCTTTCCATTTCCTAACAAATGGGGCAATGACATTCTTTCTGATGGAGGCATAGAATTCCATTGTGTATATGTACCACATTTTCATGATCCATTCATCTACTGAGGGGCATCTGGGTTGGTTCCATATCCTAGCTATGGTAAATAATGCTGCAATAAACATAGTTCTGCTGGTAGCTTTTAAAGCTAGATCCTTATATATCACCGTGCACCAAAAATCAACTCCAAATGGATCAAAGACCTCAGAGTCAAAGTAGACACCCTGAAAACATTACAGGACGGAATAGGAGAAACCCTCGGTCTTCTTGGCACAGGCCAAATTTTCTTAATAGAGACTCAGAAACACAACAAATCAAAGAAAGGTTGGACAAATGGGATTCCATGAAGTTGCAGAGCTTCTGCATGGCAAAGGACATAGCTAGCAAGATCAATAGAAAGTCCATGAATTGGGAGAAGATCTTCACTAGCCATACAACAGACAAGGGTCTCATATCTAAAATATACCTGGAACTCAAAAAATTAAATCCCTCAACAACAAATCCTCAAAGAAACAACTGCCCAATAAATAAGTGGGCTAAAGACTTAAAGAGAAACTTTTCTGAAGAGGAAAGAAGGATGGCCAATAGATACATGAAGAAATGTTCAACCTCCCTAGCCACAAAAGAAATGCAAATCAAAACAACATTGAGATTCCACCTCATCTCACTTAGAATGGCTATAACCAAGAAATATAATAACAACAGATGATGGAGGGAATGTGGACAGAAGGGAACCTTACTGCATTGTTGGTGGGAGTCTAAACTTGTTCAACCACTTTGGAAAGTAGTATGGAGGTTCCTCAAAAGACTCCACATAGAGCTCCCTTATGACCCAGCAATCCCACTTTGGGGCATTTACCCAAATGATCACAAACAAGACCTCTGTGTTATTTTGATGGTGGAATGCCCACTATCATTGTTCATCTTAAGTGGTGGCACTTATTTTGCATTTAATTTTATTTTTGGTCTTGTTTAGAAAGAGGAAGATAGACTTGGAAATACTTCAGTTTGGGAACTTTAAGCTTCAGGCTTTTCTACCAAATGATTTATTACCCCAGTCTTAGGAAACTAGCACAGTTCCAAATTAATGTTCAAAATATAGTTTATTTGTCCTCATCTTTGTGAACCCCCCACAACTCTTCCCTTTTAGAATGTTAAACATATCTTTGAGCTTATTCTTTTATTTTTACTATATAAGGAAACACTCAGTTTTATATCTTTCCTCTTTATTTGATAAATGATTACATTTCATATATGATTTCTTCTTTTTTCATTAACAGCATAGTTTTGAGCTTATTTCATCCTTTTCTATGAACACAGATTTAACATTTTTTTTGCAATTGTATAATTCTCCATTCTTCATATGTAGCATGGTTTATTCAGTCAAGTATGTATGGTCATTTGGGATATGTTTTGTATTTTGCTATTACAAACATTATTGCATAAGGACTTATGTATATATTATTGTATTCAATTATTTCCCCAAATTATCGAGATGCGTAGGTTATGAATATTCATTGAAACTATTAAGCTACAATAATTCTTGGCTGCTAATGGAAGAGTTGAATGATAAAATTGTTGATTCTCTTAAAAAGATTCTGCAAAGTAGCCTTATAAGGTAGACTCTTCAATCTTAAATTTTAACAGTGTATGTTTCATAAAAGTGTGGACTTTGAATTCCCATGTTGATTGTGTCATGAGAAATTTTCCTAGGCTCTTTCCTAGTGTTTAGAATAAAACAAATAAGTAAGATGCTTCTTAGAGGTTAATTAAGTTTGTAAGTTATTAGAAAGATACAATAACACAAAAAATATCCAAGTATATTCAAGCATAGTTTGCCAATCTCTGCCTTTGGTGTTTACTAACGTTTCACAGCAATTGAGGGTGTGGTTTACTGGATTCTCAGTTGTCTCCTCCATGACAGCATCTCATAAATACATGTTGTTAATAAGTACCACATGTTCCAATCATGTCTCCCTCATCCTCTCCCTTATCACACCACAAAGGAGCCTGCAGTTTCCTGTGTAACTCCAGGATGACCACTGAATGGGTTCAATTATCTGTTCAACTGAAATAAATAAAAATATAGAATAATTATTGTGCAAAGACATTCTACTTTAAATAACTGTTAACTGAAAAAAATAATGGCACTTAATTTGGGATATTACTAGAAAAACAAGATGTCTTTTGGCTGTGCATTGAAATATAGGCTTTCTTCCTTCCTTCCTTCCTTCCTTCCTTCCTTCCTTCCTTCCTTTCTTTCTTCCTTTCTTTCTTCTTTTCTTTCTTCCCTTCTTTCTTTCTTCCTTCCTTCCTTCCTTTCTTTCTTTCTCACTCATGGGGCTTGAATTCAGGGCTGGGGTGCTGTCTCTGAGCTCAGGGCTCAGTGCCCTAGTGCCCACCACTTTGAGCCACAGCACCACTTCCTGTTTTCTTGTGGTTAATTGGAATTAAGAGTCTCACAGACTTTCCTGCCCCAGCTGACATCAAACTATGATCCTCAGATCTCAGCCTCCCGAGTAGCCAGGATTACAGGCATGAGCCACCAGGGCCCAGTTTTTTCCCATCATATATCACTTTTACTGAGTAAAAAACAATGCTCCCACAAGGATATGCATCTTCTAAGATGGACAAAGGGATTTTGAAGATCTAATTAAGGATCTTGGGATTGGGGATACTCCTAGATTATCTGGGTGAGTCTAGTGCAATCACTATGGTCTTGGTAAGAAGAAAGCAGGAAGGTTAAAGGAAGATGGAATGAGGGAGACAGAGATGAAATGATGGAGTCCAAGATGGATGATGTGAGGAACAGAACCATGGGCTAATAAACATCATCAGCCTCAAGAAACAGGAGATCAGAAATCAATTCTCCCCTCTACCCTCATGATAGAATGAAGCCAATAGGGTCTCCTTAGTTTTAAGATTCTGTCTTCCAGATCTACTAATATATACCTGTCTTTTCATTCATGGTTATGATGGACTTCATTGCTCTGTGACTACTATTTGAAGGCCAGTTGCAATATCTGAAGTGAAATTGTGCTTATTTTAACTCTAGGTCTTACAACCTTATCTACTGGTTGAAAGTTCCAGTAGTACAAAGAAGGAACACAAAATCTGTCTTTTATAACTCATAACTATATGTCTTAGCTGTATTGCTCAACTTCTGCAATCCTAGTTTTCCTGTCTGTGATATGAAATGACATCAAGAGCTACTTTATGCTTGGTAGCAACTAGTTAGAAGTCCTGTTCTATAACAGGGGCATTCTTTTCATTACTGAATGGGTTGTCCTATTAATCTGTTAATGCAAGAATATACACCTCATTGAAGGAAGAGCAGGGAAAGTTTTTCTCAGTGTGCTTTCACAAAAGTAAGAGCATGGAAAGTTTTTCTCAGTGTGTTCAAGTGAGAAACATTGGCAGTGAAGACAGGAAAGATGGCTGGTTGGCCTTAAGACAAGTTTCCTTGTCTTCCCTGAGTCTTTCTTTTGTGCATCAGTGATGCAGAGATAATGGAAAATGTGAGAGCACCACAAGTATTTCTGCTTATCATGAGTGCTCAATAAAAATGATCACATTTTATTTTATGCACCCTGTTTAAACCTAAAATACTTAAAAACTATGCAAGAATTTATTATTTTCTTTTTTTTAATTTAATTTTATTTTATTTGTGAACATACTGTACAGAGGGGTTACAATTGCATGGGCAGGATAATGCGTACATTTCTTACCA
>NW_012267217.1:44535563-44553244 GCF_000151885.1 Dipodomys ordii | reverse complement strand
CTTTGGGCCTGGCTTACTTCACTTAATATAATTTTTTCCAAGTTTTTCCATTTCCTAACAAATGGGGCAATGTCATTCTTTCTGATGGGGGCATAGAATTCCATTGTATATATATATATATATATATATATATATATATATATATACTTAAAAACTATGCAAGAATTTATTATTTTCAATGAAAATTAGGTACATTGGTGGGTGGCTTCACTTAGTAGTTACCCAATGGAAGGAAAAAAAGAAAAAAATCGTCTGATAGAAGTTTTTGTTTTTCTGATTTCCAATCATTTATGGCATGTAATGGATATTTTTTTTATTGTGAGAATACCATATAGAGGAGTTACAATTACATGGGCAAGATAACGAATACATTTCTTATCAAACATTGTTGCCTCCTCGTTGTTTCCCATTCCCATCCCTTCCTATCCTCCTCCCCTCCCCCACCCAATATTCATTTTTTTTGTTTTTTTCTTTCATGCAATTGTTTCTATCATATTTATGAGTGCTTTGTTGCTTTGTATGTCCCTCCCTCACAGTATAACCCATACTTTCACTGTATTTGATGTTGGTATAATTTGTGGAGGGGAAGGGGAAAAAAAAGAAATCATTTAACTAGGGATACAGGTGGACCCATTGCAACAATGAGATGTACAAGTCGTTATGTAGATAGATGAATTTTATCCAATGTACTCTCCTTTAAATTCATCTGTAATTATTTCACCCCTTATGAAATACAATCAAAGTAAATATCTTCAGGGCTTTGTAACATTCATTTCCAATATTTAACCTGAAATATCACTATTTATTTCTGAGTTATCTAGAAATGTATACTGATGGAGATACCACTACTAAAAAGAAAATGAACAGTTACATTAAAACCTGGTCTGATCTGTAAAACAAGTTCTGACAAGCTTTGTGCAGGCCTGTGAGATCCTCACATTGAAGTCATTATCTATCTGTACTTAGACACAAAAACCTTATGAGTATCTACCCTGAATATGCCATTCAGTCCATTGTTGGGACTATGTCTGTGTGGCATCATTACTAAGGGAAATAAGCTGACATTTTTCTTGACCAATAAGCCACTAGCTTGTTTTAGAGTAGCTGCTAATCACTTTACATAGGCAAATACCATGAAAGAAGGATGATGGGATTGATCTCCTAACTATAAGACAGCACAGTGAAGAGGTTAGCCAAAGAGAGAAGAAAGAAAGGAAGAGAACACATGGAATAAAAACAGTATCTGTTTGGATGGTTATTCAAAGCTATTCCACCTTATAAACAATGTGTTATCGTAACCCACTTGGGAGGAAGAAGTTAATTCTCTGGTTATAGTTTGAATCTTATTAGAAATTTCTAGCCTAAGATATCAGACGAACTTCATAATTTCTCACAGGCAGCTCTCTAGTTTGTCAAGAATAACACTTGTACCTTCATAACACAATAGAGTTAAAGGAAACTTTTCAATGTTGTTCTCTTTAGAAAGCTGCACATTTTTATAGAATATGGGCAAAAAGAAAAGAGTGATTTTTCTGTAAGATTTTTTTCCAACCCTTTCCAGTATATTTTTCTCCCCAAGGGTTTAGGTAGTGTCCTGTTTGAAACAACTTAGGGATGATTTTAGAGGTAAAATATAGTGTGGAAAAAGGAATTTGAGGCTAGAAATCAGAGCTAATATGAATCAAAATATATATGGGTTGAGAAGAGTTAAATTATTTTGTGGTGAGTTTAAATTTCAAATATTACAAAGAAAAGAAATATAATGGGTTATCTGGCTTTACTTTCAGTCAAAAATAGCAGATAAATTAATGTCCAAAAATAGATATTTTTCTTAGACTGAATCTCATGCAGTAATTTAATGCAAAGCCTTTGTTTACAAAGGAAGAATATTAAGCTATATATAGATAGAGGAGGGTTAAGACTTGTAAATAAGCTCAACTTAGTACAAAGAGCCACAGAATTGTAATAGTCTTTGAAAACTATATATATATATATATATATACATATATATATATATATATATATATATACCAAAGGTTTTTTTTTATTTTTATTTTTTGTGAACATACTGTACAGAGGGGTTACAATTACATGGGTAAGATAATGAGTACATTTCTTATCAAGCATTGCAGCCTCCTCCTTTGTTTACCCTTCACATCCCTTCCCAGCCTCCCCCCCCGCCCCCCCAATCCTCCCCCCCCCGACCAAAGTTGTAAAGTTCATTTTTGACATGACAACTTGTACTTCTCATTGTTGCAACAGGTCCACATGTATCCTTATACGACTTGTTTTTCCCCATCTCCTCCACAAATTATACCGACATCAAATATAGTGAAAGTAGGGGTTATACTGTGGTGGAGGGACATACAAAGCAACAAAGAAATAATCTTACAAATGCGTTAGAAACAAATGCATGAAAGAAAAAAACTATATACCGAAGTTTTGTGCTCAAGTGTGACTCTCTAGCACTTTGGGCCACACATTTACTTCCATTTTTCTGGATGAGTCTTATGGATTTTCTTTCCCTGGGCTGAGTTAGAACATCGATCCTCAGATCTCAGCCTCCTGAGTAGTATCTGGCCTGTTGTTTTTGCTTCACCCCAAGACCAAATTAAATGTGGGTTCCAGAAGAAAGATATATTATTTTGCTGTGCTTTTCCTCCCAAGTGCTTAAAATTGGAGTGTCTGTGATAAAGAAACTCTTAATGGATACTTGCTGAACTAAGTAATGAATCACAGATGATAAGAACAAAGTGACAGAGGCTTTGTATGACAGCCAATCACTAATGCTGCCACACACAAAGAGATGAATAATGCTAGTGTCAAGATGTCTGTTCTGCTCCATGCTGTGTGAATGATTTCACAGTGATCTTACCAGTGGCTCTTCACCACAATAAATGCCTAATATAAGCTAATTGAGAACCACATGCTTGCATATTTTAAAAAATCTCGTTCATGACTCTTTTGTTGTTTCTTATTTCTCAAAATTATGATGCAAAAAAATAAAGCTGATAGAATTGTTTTAGTCTATTTTTCTTTCTTTTTTTCCAATTTATAGCACCTTAAAGTTTAATCCAGTGCATTCATTAAAATTGTTTCTCTTGTGAGAAAACTGTTCCAGTTATTTGCCAGACCATACACTGAGCTGGTACACATTTTTAAGTGGTTAGCAGACTTTCACTCATATACAGCAGAATAAGAACTCCCAGCATCCCTGATGACTTTCCATTCAGTACACAACAATGATGATGTTCTTTTATTTTTTGTAGAACTGAGGATTGAACCTGGCCTGGATACTGGGCAGGTGCGCACTCTACCGCTTGAGCCTCAGTCCTAGTCTACAATGATAAGATCTAAAATGGATTTGGGGTCTGCCTAACTTACCACAACCAAACATGTTTCTAAGAATATTTTTCTTTCTTTTAAAAATTTTATTTTATACTTTTTTATTGTGAAATTATCGTACAGAGGAGTTACTATTACATGGTCAAAGTAATGAGTACATTTTTTAACAAGCATTGTTGCCTACTCCTTTCCCCTTCTCATCCCTTCCTACCCACTCCCCCAGTGAAGTTGTAAAGTTTGTTTTTCGACACAATGTCTTGTTGCAATGGGCCCATCTGTATCCCTATTTAAACAATTTGTTTTTCCCTTCCCCTCAACAAAGAATACCAACGTCAAACACAGTGAAATAGGGGTTATACCGTGGGGGAGGGACATACAAAGAAACAAAAGAAATAATCTTATAAGTATGTTAGAAACAATCGCAAGAAAAAAAAAACATTTGAATCCTTATCTTGGAGTTCATTTTACCTAACATCAACTTATCTGACCATTTCTGCTTGTCTCAGACATATACTAGTTATTGCAAATAAGGGAAACCATGGGACCTATCTTTCCTTGGGCCTGGCTTACTTCACTTAATAGAATTTTGTCCAAGTCTTTCCATGTCCTAACAAATGGGGCAATGTCATTCTTTCTGATGGAGGCATAGAATTCCATTGTGTATATATACCACATTTTCTTGATCTATTCATCTACTTAGGGGCATCTGGGTTGGTTCCATATCTTAGCTATGGTAAATAATGCTGCAATAAACATAGTTGTGCTGGTAGCTTTAGTATGGTCTTGTTTGGGATAATTTGGGTAAATGCCCAAAAGTGGGATTGCTGGGTCACAGGGGAGCTCTATGTGGAGCCTGTTGAGGAACCTCCATAGTACTTTCCAAAGTGGTTGAACAAGTTTACACTCCAACCAACAATGCAGTAAGGTCCCCTTCTGTCCACATCCCCTCAATGCAAGCATAAAAGGGATCCAAATAGGGAAAGATGAAGTAAAACTCTCCCTCTTTGTAGATGACATGATCTTGTATTCAAAGAATCCCACAGGCTCCACTCCCTAATTACTCAGGCTGATTCAAAACTTTGGCAAAGTAGCAGGGTATAAAATTAGCCCTCAAAAGTCAATGGCTTTTCTGAATGCCAACGATGAGAAAAGCGTGGCTGAAATCAGAAAAGCAACTCTATTCATAATAGCCCCACAAAAAATATTTTCTCTGTTTGTTAATTTCTCTTTTTCCCTACCAACCTTTTCAGTATATTATATAGACCAAGTACTTAAAAATCATGCAAAAAAAGAACAATAAACCCTGTTGAAATTGTTTTACAAGTGGGAAGCGTGAGATGTGGGAGAGTGATGGGGGAGGTTGATCAGGGTAGATTGTGCACCAGTATGGAAACATCCCAGTAAACTTTGCATTGCATAATTAATATATGTTAATAAAATGCTTTAAAGGGATGGGAACTTAGCTCAGTAGTAGACTGCTTGCCTCACATGCATGAGGCTCTGGGTTTGATTCCTCAGCACCACATAAGCAGAAAAAAACCAGAAATGGCACTGTAGCTCAAGTGGTAAAGCACTAGCATTGAGCTGAAGAACTGAAGGATAGTACCCATGCCCAGAGTTCAGGCCCCAGAACCAGCAAAAAAAAAAGAAGAAAAAGAAGAAGAAGCTTTAAAATCTGGTAAACATGAAAGTCTGCTAAAAACTAGTAAAAAATGTGAACATTTAGAAAGAACCATTAGGCTTGATGTGATGATAGTGCATGTGTGCGCTCACACACACATACACACACACACACACACACCGTGCTACTCAAGAAAACTTGGGAAAAGTACCACAGGCATAGGCACTTTTGGCATAAAACACAAATTCCTATAAGAAAAATAACTAAGCACTAACTAAACTTCCAAGCTCAATATTATGGTTTCATTGGCAAAACTTTTAGAGTTTTCAAAAAAAATTGTGATATCACTTAGTCCATAAGTCTCAACAGAGGCAATTATTTTTGGTAAAATGTAGATAGAGATCACAGATTATTGTGAGAGCATCATTGTGAAAATTAATAATGCAATCTTTCCTTAATCAGTTTCCTAACATTTCCTAACATCAAGTGAATTTTTTAGTTTTTAATAAAAGGTTAATTTGGTTCATGTCTTCTAGATAGCTTAATAAATTTGAATTTTCTATGAAACTTTTATACTTTCTACTTTGCAGACTTTGAACTTTGAGCTATTCCCATAGAGAGAATTTCTGCCATAGAGATTTCACTTGAATAAATATAATTCTTTTTATCTTTCAACTTAATGCCTAAATATGCTTAAAGTAATTATTAAAGTACTTAAGACGAAGAAAAATGAATGGAAATTTCACTATGGAGACCACCAAAATAACCCAGTCCTAACTACCAAGGAAGTGAAGGATGATGTGTGCAAAAAGAGTGTAGCTTAAAACAGAGGCAAAAGAAAAAGTAAAAACTTACTTGGAGAGCATTTGATTCCTAGTTCCCTAATTTACATTATGCTTTTGGACTCTCTTCCTCATATTCTTCTTTCTACACCCAAAAATACTTTCTTTACAAAATAATTTTATTTATACCTTATGCTTGTATGATTTATGAGGTGTAATCTGATATTATGCTTTTATTTTGATACATATTGGGTAGTAATATAATTAGAATAATTAGCATATCCTTCATCTTAAAGTTCTGTCATTTCTCTATGGAAAAAGCATTTAAGAATGCTCTCTTCTAAGTATTTTGAGGCACATAATGCATGATTGTGAACAATATTCACATTCTTATTCATACTTTTCTAATGAAATGGTAATAATATACCCCTTATTGGACCTCTCCTTTTCTGCCATTACTCTTTCCACTCCCTGGTAACCACAATTCTAACTTTTGATTTCTATACACTTAACTCCTATAGGGCTGGGAAGGTGGCTCAGTGGTAGAGCGCTTGCCTTGCATGCATGAGGCCCTGGGTTCCATTCCTCAGCACCACATAAGCAAAAAGAAAAAAGCCGGAAGTGGCGCTGTGGCTCAAGTAGTAGAGTGCTAGCCTTGAGCTGAAGAGCTGAGAGACAGCACCCAGGCCAAGAGTTCAGGCCCCATGACCAGACCGCCCCCCGCAAAAAAAAAGATTTATAGCTTTTCTACAGGAGAAAGATCATGTGGCATCTCTCTTTAAAGCACAAGCATGCCATCTGTGACACTAGGGGTTGGGAAACTTGTACTCTGCCAAGGGCCATTTAGACACTTATGACCTCATTTTTAGGCCATCCAAAATTATCAAAACAAGAATATGGCTGCAGGTAGCCATTGACAAGCATATGAGAAGTGCATGCGTCTGTCCCCTCACATACCAAATGATTTGTGGGTCTTATATTGACCAGAAATTCCTCTAAGGTGCAGGATAATGTGTTGACGGAAATAAGTCAGCCACAGAAAGACAAATACCACAGTTGTTCATAAACACATTTAGAACCCTCAGAATAAGAAACCTTGCCATCCATGTATTTCCTATTATTTTTGTTGGCAGGAACTGAGAAAATATGAGAGGAAAATATCTCTTTCTTCATAGTTCAATTACATTTACTGTTTAAATAACTTGTATTTCAGCCATACATTTTCAGAAAGCCACTCCAATTTTGACATTAACATGCTTAGAAATATTAGCACAAAAACACAGGAAACAAATTATGTGCCACTCAAGTTTCAAAGCTACTCATTATGTTTTATAATGTTTAATAAGTACAGTAAATTGTACATCCATGTCGGAGTGGCTTTATCAACTTCAAATGTAAAACTGATTAGTTTACAATACACATAGTTCTTTCAGAGGCAGACTTACACACATTGCTTACAACCGTGTATAGAACATTCACATAAACAGAACAATTCCACTAGCCCAGAAGGTCCTTTCTTTCTATCTATCCATTTTCTCTCCCCTTAGGTGACTATGTAACTCTGATTTTATAACCATAGATTAATTTCACCAACTTTTGTCATTTATATGTGTAATTGTACAGTGTTAAAATTATTTTATATCTGCTTCCAGCCAGAAGGCTTTGAGATTAGTTTGCATCTTGTAATCAGTTGAACATTCATTCTCAATGGTTATAGCATTTTGCTGTGAAGACATACCACAAGTCACTTACTCAATGTTTATCACTGGGATACATTCCAAAACTTTGAGACTGGTAAAAAAAAAGCATGGGTGTTCTGCTCAATAGTTGAAAATAGGTACTATATATTCATTTCTCTTGCATAGGCTAGATGTGAGATTTATAAAGCATAGGTCTAGCAAAAACGAAGCTCTAGGGAACAGTAAACACTGCCAAATTGAAAATTAATACCCAGGAGAAGTTTAAAGGAGGGAAACTCACTATATATCCTCAACAATACTTGATTATTTCCAATCTATTTTATTGATTTGTTATCTGGCACACAATATTCATACATATTTGTGGGACCCAATGATAGTTTGATATGTGTACATACTGTGTAATGGAGAGAGCCAGGGTAATTAGCATTTTACCTTTTCAAACATTTGTCATTTCTACCATGAGAAGCATTCAAATTCCTCTTCTCTAATTAATGGAAATTTGGTTGTAGATCATTATAGGACTACAGATACTATAAGTGCTATAGAAACTTAGACCTGATTCCATCTAGCTAATTGTGTTTCAGAACCATTTTCTAACCTTGTTCCATCTACCTCCTCCTCTCCTTCCCAGTCTTAAGTGGACACTATTCCACTCTCTTTCTATGTAATTGACTTAGAAAAATGGTATCATATTAAAGAAATACATGCATCCCATATTTGTTACAGCTTTATTTACAATAGGTAAATTTTGGGATTAAACAAGGCCTCCATTGATGGCTGAATGGATAACAAAACTGAAGCATATATACACACACACACACACACACACACGCGCGCACACACACACAATAGATCATTATTTGACTTCAAAAAAGAATTAAACTTGTCATTTGAGGCAAAATAGGTGGACATCAGCATCATATTAAGTGAAAGAAGCCAGGTACAGAAAGCTAAGACTACATAGTCTCACTTATTTGCTCAAAACTTGGTTCAGGGAAGGGTTTTCTAGGGTGCTGAAGATTTCATCCATATGCCAGGCAAGCACTCTACCATTGAACAATACCCTCTTGAAGTAAGCAGGTGGTAGAGAAAAATGAGGTAGGAATTGAAAAAGGCAGATGGCTATGTTAAAGATAGAATTATTATTGTCTCTCCAAGAGTTTACTACTTGCGGGCTGGGAAGGTGGCTCAGTGGTAGAGTGCTTGCCTTGCATGCCTGAGGCCTTGGGTTCAATTCCTCAGCACCACATAAGCAGAAAAAGCCAGAAGTGGCACTGTGGCTCAAGTAGTAGAGTGCTAGCCTTGAGATGAAGAGCTGAGGGACAGCTCCCAGGCCCAGAGTTCAAGCCCAAGACTGGCAAAAAAAAAGAGTTTACTACTTGCTAATTTTGTGACATACTATGGGTTAACTTCTTGAAACAATTTACATTTCCTCATTGTAAGCAGATGTTTATTTTGTGTTTGATTTGTTACGATTTTAGAATCTTGTTCATAAAAGCTTCCCCCATGTGTCTAAGTTTCTAGTCTTTAAACACATAGATTTGTCTCCTGATGGAATGCACTGACTGTCCCTTGCAGAGTCCTACATTGCCACCTGGTATCAGGCAGGGGGCAGGAGTTAAAAGACCAAACTCATTCTCTAGAGCCTAATGTTTCTAAGTACCATCTACTGCAGTGCTGACACACCTTTGGCGCCACCTTCCCATACACCTCAAGGTCTTGCTGAGATACTCTCTTGCCAGAGTTGTCTGTGGGATCTCTTCAATTCTTGGAATTTGTGGTAAAACCACCTCTCGTTATACATATATAAAAATGGAACTTGGGATGGCTGGGATTGTGTAACACATTGAAATTTATTATACTCATAAATTGGTATTTTGAATTGAAATTACTTAAAGATAATAAGAAGTTTTTACAATAAAACATTTCTCATTCAAAACTAAATTTTTTTTTAATTTTAGGAAAAAAAAAACACTGGGTACCAGGGGCTGAGTCTTATCATTCAAGCTGCTTGGGAAGGAGGTCAAGATTGTTGGGATAGGGGTTAAAAGCCAGTTCAGGCAGGAGAAAGTGTGCAGGGGGCCACTTCCCAAGGAAGAGTGACCAAGAATCCTAGCAGTAGTGGATCGGCACCTGAACAGAGACTTGATTTCAAAATTATAGTGTGAAAATAAGAACTGGAAGCACAGGTCATTGGTAATAGTGACATCTCCAACCTGGAAGGTCTTAGTTCAAAATCCCAATAGTGTCTCTGTTACTCGATTTCTGGAATATTCTAAACTATTTAAACGTTTTACTCACCTTGAGATGCTTGTTGCCCTGTCTTTATAAAAGGGTAGGTTACCATCATAATGAAGAGCAGAGTCTTTCTGATCCACTGAAAGCATATGAGCCCTGAGGTCAGAACCCAAGGGCTTAAACAGGTCAGCTGTCATTTTCTATGTTCACTTCAAATGTTTAGCAATTCAGGAGTAGCTGGTCTCAGTCAAAACATTTAAGGAGTATAAATACTGAGCTTATCTTTGCATGATACATAGACTCAGAGGAAATGAACAAGTGTTAATCTTTTTAGAGATCATGGCTGGATGATGCTGTGTGACCTGATAAGAGTAAGTTCATGGTGCATGGCCTGAGAGAAGAACAAAACACATGCATTAAATATTTAATCTCACTATTTGGTGACACATTTCTTGCTCACACACTCAGGACTCAGCAGCAAATGTTTGCTGCAATCACAGCTGTTCGACTCATTTTTAATTTCATTTAATAGGATGGAAAAGTGTTATTTGATATCCTTTAAAAAATAAAAGCAGTGACCAATTAGTTAGAAAGAATAGCTCATGACTTGCACTCCACACTATCCTTGTGACTGAAATTACGAAGTAAGGACACTGTGTCAGAAGTCCCATTTATGGTATCTTCCTGGGTGATAGGAAATTTGATTTAACTACTAAACTGATTCCCTAAACCTGCTATTACTCTGGCTTTCTACAGTGCAAGTAAAAAGGAAAATAAGTACCCAGAAATCTTCCATAAATTCAGCTGAGCAGTGCCTTTTTCCATTGTTTTCTAGGATATGAACTCCCTCTTCGAGCTTCAGAATCCTCCTCTGAGTACTGGAATGTTCAGAATTGGCTGGATTGTTTCATACATGTTTCATATATGGCATCATAAAAGCTATATTTCCAATGAGGCTGGAAGTCTAAGTTATAGAGAAGATAAAGCTGAGTAAATTCTGATTTCCAGTAGCTCACAAACCACTCTGCATCAGAATATCATCAGATGTCGGAGTACAACTCAGAAGTCATCCTCATGGAAAGAAAGTGATGAATCTTCACAGACCAGCCACCCTTTCCCTTGCCTGTGCCTTGTATACAGCACTCTACAAGAGAACAATGATTTCTTCACCTCTTGATGCTATAGAGATTTCATCATGGCAATATGTACATTCCTCATGAAATCTAGGATGTCTGAGAGTACTAATACCAGTTTAGCCCTTGATACCATAATCAATTTTATCATGAGCCAAAATATCATCTATTAAAAGTGTCAAACATGCACGTGTATTTATACAGAACATATTGGACTTTGGTGATATATTACACTTTATCTGTACATTTATAGAACAAAGTTCTAGCTAAGGTAGAAAAACCTCAGGGTTTCAATCTGATCAGGATAGTTCAAATAAAGCTCAATAATAGGACTCTGGAAACAAATCAATTTATTTGTGTTTTATTGTATAGTCCAAAAGGTCATTCCTAAGGTCAATGATGTGTGTTTTTTCATGTTCTTATGGTGTGTGTGTGTGTAGGTGTGTGTAGGTGTGTAATGGGATAACCGTGTGTGTGTGACTATAATGATGGTGTTTATTATGATGATGTGAGTAATAAAAACTGAAGCCTTAAATAATTTGATGCCACCATTATTTCAAACATGTAAATACATAGCTAAGGTTCAATGTATTCCAGAGTATTATAGTGGTCTTCAGTAAATGTATTTGCTAGTAAGTAAATGTTTATGGTACTTCACATTTTGTCATTGATTGTCCATTCCCATTCCCTTTAATATCCTCATTATATATATATATAGATAGATAAAGTATATATTTGTATATGCATATGCATATATATATATATAATATATATAGCAAAAACACACCTCATGAGAAAACTTCCACCTATAGTAGAACATTCATCTACACACACAAGCATACAACCAGATGCACCCTGAATCTGGAGACTGTGGGTTTCACTGGGACTGGAAGAAACAGTCATCAGAGGGCAGATCCATTAAAACTTATGAGATTGGCTTTTTTTTCTTTTCCCTTTCAGACACATAAAAGAATATTTCCAGTAGACATTGGGGGTGGTGCAAACTACTTACCACTACCTCAAGACCTGTCTTTATCTAATGCAATACTCACAGTATCTCTTCACTGAGGAGAGTATCTGCTCTGGTCCTTTGAACCACATACCAAAGCTGTCTAACCCACTGGGCACTTGAGTTATTCCAAAGAACCACTGAGGCCAATAGAAAGTAGTGATTAACGTGAGGAGCCTCAGCCTGAAAATTATATGGCATACAAGTAAGGTCAGAGAACAGAGGTTCAAGTTAAGAACCATTTGGTTTCACAAAAATAAACAATAGGCCTGGTGCCGGTGGCTCATGCCTGTAATCCTAGCTACTCAGGAGGCTGAGGATCATGGTTCAAAGCCAGCCCGGGCAGGAAAGTCTGTGAGACTCTTATTTCCAATAAATCACTAGAAAACCGGAAGTGGTGCTGTGGCCCAAGCGGTAGAGTGCTGGCCTGGAGCTAAAGAGCACAGGGACAGCGCCAAGGCCCAGAGTTCAAGCCCCACGACCGACCAAAAATAAATAAATAAATAATAAAACAACATTGTTTAGATGTAAAAAAATTATTCATCAGCATGTTCTTGTGCGCATTACAGGTAGAGAGCCTATGGGACTAGATATGAAACAGTATATTGAATGAGTATATACTAAGTCCATTCTTGTAAATCAAAATGCACTTAGAATTTGAGAAGTCTTCTCAGTTAGAAATTTTTCAAATCACCACCAGTAAAACTTTCCCCAAGGAAATTTCTATGACTTTTCATGGAACTATAATTTTGTGAAGCATTTTTAGAAATGCTTTTATAGATAATTAGGAGCATAATGTAAGGCTGTACTTGATCTAGGTGAAGATCTCTACCGAACTCAAAAATTTCAGTTATATTACTGTCTATTTCCCTTGTTGCAGACATTTGCAGCCACTCAGACATACCACTAATAAATTTGGAGCTCAAAGATCAAAATGCTTTAATAGTGCTGCTTTCAAAAACTCCACTGACATAATTCGCATGTACAACTTAATGGTACTTCCAAGATGAAAGACTCAACATATTCTATTTTTATTTCCTAAATTTATCTGAATATTAAGATGTATATACTAATTTGCCTACTGAAATTTTTTGTTGTGTGTTTTGTCAAGAATTACCTAGAGAAAACAGTAGGCTGTCTTTCAAGTATTCAGGAAACTCGAGTTGAGTCCTAATGACAATTGTAAATATAATTAAAATTATTTTTTAAAAAAACCACTCAGGAACAAGATGTACCTAGAAAAAAAAGAGATAAGATTGTTGAGTTCAAAGAACCATTTGCCACTGTGGGAATGTATGCTATGTATTTACTGTTTTATATTCTCTGGGCAGAAAGTCCTAAAGCAATACATGACCAATAAATGTCACATATCTGCCTATATATGATAGCTATATCATGAAATAATATATCAACTTAATACATAAAAGGAGCTTCAGTTTTCTGTCATCATTCATACTAATTCTTTTCTCCAGTGAAGCTCTTTGTATCAGTGGGAAATATGTTTCTATTCTACTTTGTCCTTTAAAAAATACATTTTAAAAGAAAAATCTGTTGACTCTTTTGTGCCATAGAGAAAAAACCCTGGAAAGGTGGTCAACTTTTTAATCAATGTATCAATGAATTATTGAGTTATATCATTGTGGTACCCAGGATTGTAGCAGAGAGAGAGAATGACTGAAGTTTGTTTTATGATAGCAAGATGCATACGTCTGTAGATAGACTGATTTCATGGAGTAATAGTACTTATTTATACTGGTAGTACATGGAGAAGATTTAGTCACAGATAAGATGTAGATCCTTGAGCTCATCCTGGGTTTATCTAAGGAACAAGCCTTTGGACATGGAAACAATGAAACTGAATTTGCAGAAAGGAGAGTGAAGAACAAAATAGGAAAGATGAAGTTAATGGAAAGAAACTCCTTGAGAATAAGCTACCCTTGAAGGAGAATATGGAAGTTAACATTTCATGTTGCTGTTTAAATCAAAATTACTCTTTGTCATCTTAATCTGATGAACAATAAAAAAGGCAATAAAAAACTTCATGCTTTTGCTATGCTTGAAAAAAATCTTGAACTTGAGCTGCATTTCAGTTTCTGACCTATCATAAACATTCAAAACAATAACTTTTGAAAAGATTTCAGTTTTAATTTGATAGCAACAAATTTACTTCATTTTTCATGGATATTACATTTCTCTTTAAAACAGTATCAATATTAGTGTTGAACATCAAAATGTTGAAAATCACCAACCATTGAAAAAAAATAGCACACACATATATTACAAATGTATGTGCTGTGCTTGTATACAACAGAAATAGGCCCTTATATATTTTAGTTCTTTACAGAATCCTACTTGAAAACATTTTTCCTCTAACAGCTTGACCATATGAAAATATCAATCTATTCTTCCTATTTCCAGTTATAAGTTGGTGGTTAAGAAATTTAAAAATCTAGGTGAACATTATCTATTAAAAACTACTCATGCCTCTATATGGTATTCTCCAACAAATAAATAAATAAATCAAAATAAAAATAGCAAACTACTCATGCATGTGACTTGGGTGGTGTGTGCTGTTCAGTATTATGGTAATCAATAATTAGATTGAACATTGATATATCTTTCCATCTCCTCTAAGTTAATACTTGTTCATTTATCGCCGGAGAGCACAGTGTTTAGAAAGTCAAGTATAGGTAGAATACTAGACGTTAGACTTTTCAAAGATGGAAGGTTTTGGCCTCAGTTTCAATGTGTATGCCATACAAGCCACTTTCATTCTAATCGAAAGTGTGTTTCTGACAGGGAGATGGCTCCTTCTCTTTCATAAATGAAGTGAATAGGCCATTGCCACGCCGACTCCAGTGAAGTCTGCTTAGCATGGGAAACCATCTATCAGACCATGATAGGGGCTTCAGAGACCTATCTCTGAGTTTTGGGACTTCACTGAAGTCTACCTCAGAGAATGGGGCTTTACAGAAACCTAGCTCCAAGTTTTGGGACTTCACCGAAGTCTACCTCAGAGAATAGGGCTTCTAAGAGGCCTACTCGTGGAAAAAGGCTGGAAAACCCCTGGGAAAGATGTGTTTCTGCCTTTCTTTTCCTCACTATATAAGTGTGCCTATTAATCTTTTACTGTTTCTGCTGTTCATCATACTTACTCATTGTCAACGTTCCCTTATTCAAAGCTCTTTCTTAAGAGTGTTAATGACTCCAATATCTGATGAGTGTCTTAAAAATATGACTAACTCACCAGAGTTAAGTGCTACCCTGGAAACCCCTCTTATGGAGGCTAGTAGACAAGCCATACGCAAATATAAAAGTATTGGGGGTTTCATGAAGTCATTTCAGCAGAAGGAATTGTTTGTAAGAGACTTACAAGAAGCTGTAGGGCGGCTAGAACAGAAAGAATGTATGGCAATTGCTGAGATAACTACTTAGGAGAAAGAACTTCCTGTTACTCTCTTTCATTTACTAAGAGACTTGCTAGATCTAGGCCTCCATGACCTTAATATTAAAGAAGGAACAGGAAGGAAAAATCTTATGGGACAATTAAGGTCTCTATAGAAATAAGGTAATGGTTAGATGGTGACAAATGTCGAAACCCATTATATTTCTTAGAGATAAGCCGGAAACAAGTGCCTTTCAGGCGACCAGCTGTTGAACACCCAAGAATGAAGCCTTGCAGCAAGATTGTGTAACCTTTTGCCCTTTCTTATGGATACTTTTTGCTATAAAAATTTGTTATCCTCTGCATTAAATCGCACTCAGCACTCAGCATCCACTCCTAATGTGTGTGAGTTGTCTGTTTGCCATCTCCCCCCCTATTCCAGGTTCCTCCCCTAGGTGTCCTTCGTTGTCCCGACAGAACCAGGTCCACAGCAGGCCATCTGCATTTGAGATTTTGTTATGTTTATCCCAAGGACAGTCTGTGTTCTTCCTACTCTTGAAGGCTTATCATATGAAAGTTCAATAAATTTCATCTCCATGAAATTTCATTCTCAAGTCCTGAAAAATGCTTTTAGTTCTTACCATGTTTCATTGCAATTTTGAATAATCATAAAACAGTTTTCCCTCTGATAACCAAGAGAACAGAAAGGAAGAGTTTTCAAAACCAAAAAGAAAGTTAGATTTAGTAGTAGAGTCTTATTTCTCTGTTATCACACTGATGTCTAGGAAGTGACTCCATGTTTTCAAGATGCCTTCTAATCCAGATAGCCCCAGGCAATAGCTTTGTTGAATAAATCTCATTGTTGCCATCTGAAAAGAATGACATATTACAGTTTAAATTTCTTTGGTGGCTGTTCTTAAACTTATGAGGATTTGTTTCCCTCTTCTCTCCCAAATCTTTTCATTCTTGATAGTTCAACCTATCTTTTATTTTTTTTTATCATCATCATTATCCTTTCAGAGACACACTAAGCAATGCATATGTTTTGTGGTGCCACATTTCAGGCAGTTGTCAGACAGATGACAGACAAGTAAGACTTCATGATGAAGAGAGAAGGAAGTTTTAAAAAAATGTGTTGTTCATTCATGTTTATTGCCACACCATTCACAATAGCCAAGTTATGGAAACAGCCCAGATGCTCCAAAATAGATGAGTGGATCCAAAATATAGTACCTATACACAATGGAATTTTCACAGCCATTAGAAAGAAGGAAATCATGCCATTTGCAGGGAAATGGATGGACTAGAACAACTTACATTAAGTGAGGTAAGTCAAGCTTAGAGAGATAAAATACACTGGGACATGATCAATTATAGAGGATCCTAGACACTTACACACATTGAGACAAAATGAGGATACTCTTAGGGGAGAAATACAAAGGCATAATGCCTGTGTGCCTCTCTCTTTCTTTCTGTGTATATATATCTATATATCGATATATATACCTGTATTGATATATAGATATATATACACAGATATATAGATATATATCAATATATATCTCAAAACAAACTCCAAGATATGGAAATAAGAGGTTTCTTTTGTTGTTGATGATGATTCTGTTTTCTTTTCTCTGTATATTGTTTCCATGTGTATATCTTTGGAAGGGTTAGAAGAGGGCACAGAACTCGAGGGGAAAAGTTTGAAAAGTGTAACAGTAGAGCTCACTGGAAACAGATGAAAGTGAACTATACAACCCATGGGTAGAGGGAGGGACTGGGAGAGAATGAGGGAATAGAAGATACTGTAGAAAAGGAAATGTACTCATTACCTGACTCGCGTAATTGTAATCCCTCTGTATATCACCTTCATGATAATAATAAAGTAAATTAAAAATGTGTTGTTTGTGAAAATAAAATTAAATAATAATCTTATAGCCTCAAGTCAGCTTAAGTTATCATAACAAAATACATGAAACTAGATGGACAAAATAGCAAATATCTTTTCTCATAGTTTAATAAACTTTCAGTCCAGAAAAAGAGAGTTAGCAGGTTTGGCTCTGGTGAGGGGGACTCTTCCTGGCTGGTTTGCCTCTTCTCTGTTTTCCCATATGCCAAGGATAGAGAGCAATCTCTTTTAAGTCTTTCCTTATATAGGCAATAATACCATCATAAGGGCCCCACCTTTGTGATCTCACCTAAACTTAGTTATTTCCAAAGGTCCAGTATTAAATACTGCACATAATTTTTTCAGTCTTGAGGCTTGAACCCGAAGCCCGGGCTCTGTTACTGAGCTTCTTTTGCCCAAGGCTAGTGTTCTACCACCTGAATCACAGCGCCAATTCCAGCTTTTTCTTTTTCTTTTTTTTAAAGTTTTTAAATTTTATTTTATTTTATTTGTGAACATACTGTACAGAGGGGTTACAATTGCATGGGCAGGATAATGCGTACATTTCTTACCAAGCATT
>NW_012267217.1:44484154-44534228 GCF_000151885.1 Dipodomys ordii | reverse complement strand
AAATGGAACAAAGACAGCCTCTTCAGTAAATGGTGCTGGCAAAATTGGTTAACTACATGTAGAAAACTAAAGCTAAATCCTTATATATCACCCTGCACCAGAATCAACTCCAAATGGATCAAAGACCTTGAACTCAAAGCAGATACTCTGAAAACATTACAGGATGGAATAGGAGAAACCCTAGGTCTCCAGCCTTTTCTGAGTAATTTATTGGAGGTAAGAGTCTTATAGACTTTTCTCTGTGGGCTAGCTTTCATCTCTCAGCCTCCTGAGTAGCTAGGATTACAGGCATGAGGCATAAGCACCTGGCCCACATATGAATTTTTAGAAGACAATTCAATCTACAACACCAAACAAACTTTTATCAAGGCAAACATTTCAGAATCAGAGTGTTTTTCCTAATAGAATGTACTTGATAATTGAAATAACCCTATGGCAAATAATGTAGCTGTTCTTCTTGACACTTCCAAAGTGCAGAAGTATCAGAAATATATAAAGAAAGTGCCTCAAGTCTTTTTTTGTAGATGCATGCCCTCGTGGCTGCCCTCTTACTAACTCCTGCAGTACAGTGAGCATATGGAACAGTAACTCCTCTTAAATCTCTGCAGACCCATTGTTCATGCTGGGCAGCAGGCCATACAACAGCTGGCTGCTGGATTCAGTACTCACTGCTAAAGTGCAGGACATTTCAACCTTTCAGAGCTGGTGGATCATGGGAACCACAGAGGTCTTGTCAGACGTGGATCATCTCAGGTAGAAAGAAGCCTACACAAGGCCAGAGCTAAGGGAGCTCCGACCAACTTAGAGTTGGGAAGATAGAGGTGAGCAAGCATGGAATGAACCTGATTTCTCCTTTTCTTATACTGTCCTATAAAGATAGATACTTTGGTATGGGGGCGGGAGTGCCTTGTATATATCATACTCAGAACAAAAAGATGCCTGACAAAAGCCTGCTCTTCTTAGTCAAAGAATTAGGAAAGAGAAAGCTTCACATATAAATATTTTACATCATTACCTCACTATAGCAAAATACTGCAAATAATACTATGACTGCACTTGTACTCTCCTAGTAAAGGCTGGCAGAAGCTCACCCTTCTGCTATTGTATGACTGTAAGAAGTTGCTTCAGTATCCATGTTAGGACAGTAACCAAGAAGACCACATAGGGGGTAAGAACTTCCATTGCAATCATCCAATGACAAGATTCCATATACTGGAAGTGGAGCTCAAGGGGTAGAGTACCAGCTGTGTGCTCTTGGGTTCAAGTTCTTATACCAACACACACACACACACACACACAAGCTTACTGTGAAGCAAAGGCATTCTCTGCAGATTCTTCTTCTTTGTTTCATTCCTTCCATTTCCTGTTTATTACTATCCTGGAATCAGAGCTATTCTTTCTGTGTCACAAAATGCTTAACACAATAACAAAAGTTAGTGATTGTTTTGTTCCTTTTTCCCTATCTTTGCCACACATTCAAAGAAACTCATTCCTACTGATCACACCTTCCTCCACATTGACTCCCTCTTCCTCGAGGATAGGCCAAAAGTTTTCAGCTCCCAGAAGGAAGAGAAATCTTGGTTACTGCTCAACTGTTATTAATGTCATTCTGCATGTCTTCTGGGAATTCAGTAAGAAATTTAGTATAACATATTTTCCTGCTACCTCACTCTGGAGAGCTTTCTGTTCCCTCTATCAGAGCAATGTAGGAGTAGAAAAACTGCAGAATATGCATGAATGGAATATTCTACCCACCCATACCCTACACATCTCAGCAAAGAATCTCTCTAAATAAATCAAAAGCTGGGGGGGGGGATAAAAAAATGAGTAAGGAGGAAATAGTTTCAGACTATAAAGTAAATATTTTAAAATCTGGATGGTTGACTCATGGTAAAGGAATTATTTACTACATCAGCAGAGTTGCCATGTACATGGCCATTTTTTCCCTTCCATCTCCATATAAGATCTACTTCTTGCTGCTGAGGGTGACATTACATATCATGGCTTGGTAATGAAAGCCATCCATTTTGAATTTTCACCCACCTAAGTCTGGCATTGGGACAGACTGCTTTGCAATTACACATTGAAATTACAAGCAGAATGAGCATCACTAAAAAGGAAATTATTCTGACTTGTTTATAAAAATCTAGAACTACCTATCTTGCATTATTGAATGATTCTTAACCCTAATTTAAAAATGTATTATCAAAGACACTAAGAGAAAAATACAGTTTACCACTGCGATAGGGGAACAACTTCAGCTGACTCCCTTTTAGATGCTCTTTGCCTTTAGTTCTCAGCAGCTCTGAACATTAACTTTATATAGTAATTGGCTTTCAGTGCTTCTGGCTGGCAGATCCTGTTGAATGAATTTGGAAAGTGCTCCATTTTTCAGATCATTTGGAAAGTGCTGTGGTCTAACTGCTCTACATAAACCACTGCATCTCCTTTCACTCCAATAAAGAGGCCTGAATATCTGTGGCCACTGCAAATTCTGAGGGGCCTATGTCTTCTTGGATGGCCCAGCAAAATACTCATTTGGTGCATTAAGACTATCTTATAAATTGAATATCGAAGCTACTACATTCATTTTAATTTTGTTTTTTAATTTGGGGCTTGGTGCTTGCCAGGCAGGTGCTCTGCCTCTGAAGCCACTCACCAGTCCTATAGCTACCATATCCAGTGGGATGCTTTCTTGCCAGAGAAATGGCTTGAATGAAGAAAGAAAAGAGCAAATAAAGTCTCTCCTGTGTTCTGGGCAAGCATGACATTTAAAGTCTCCTCTATTGATTTCTATTGGCCAGGAATGTATGTCTCAGTCATTCTCTAATGATTAAAGATCAGTATACTCCGATTATTATTGTGATTATCAGTGGTATAATTGTTAGTTACATAGAACTTTTCTCTGAAAAAATACACCTAAAATTAAGAGGGATACGCAAAGGAAAGGATTCCTTTTTTTCAAAATTAAATTTGCCAGACCTTAAGACAGTTAAGGATCTATCTTCCTCTCCCAAGGATATAGTTCAGAAGACAGAAATTATGAAGCTTTCTTCATGCAAATAAGCCATCTCACAACCCTATACCCAATGCGTGTGGGCAAGAAAAAGAACAGGATAAGACAAGCTCATCCTTAACTTCCTTGTACCAGTAGTGACATTTTATATCCATGATGGAATGAGCTAAAAGAACTCTCTGAGATTCAGATTGACTATAGACACATGGTACCTGGATGCATAATGCGCTTTGCCAGGCAGATTCTTTATGCTTACTTACTTATTGGGTATTTTTCCTTTATCAGATATGTGTGATAAAAATAGAGTGTTATCTTGATAGTGTTATCTACAAACATCTAGAAATGTCTGGTTATCTGAAGTAGCCTATCCATGTGATGATTTATGACGATCCATATGATCATTCAGTGTAGCTACCACCAAGGAAGAACATCTCAATTTTGTTCTACTGGATTTTTTCTTGATTTCTTGGTCCTCAGAAGAAATGTGAGTTGTTGTTTTTTTTTTTTTTGAAGAAAAGTGAAAAAAATATTTTTTTATTTTTAAATTATATTTGGGAAGGCTGATGCAGACTCTGGTTTATAATGTTTCTACTATTCTCTAGTTTTTCATAAATTATCCCTATAGCCTATGGATCTAGTTGTTGTATATTTAAAACTTGAATTTGCTTATTCACAAAAGCAGCCTGTGTCTGACAATACGTGATGGAAACAAAAGAAAGCAAGTAACTAACGGTTCATTTTATCTCATTGAAGAAATTAAGTTAAAAAAGGTGTGCTGGAGAGGAGAACCTACTGAGGAACAAGAAATATCTCTCTTTTGTACAGTTTCCTTTGAGCATTTTAATTCAGTTCTTTTATCGGCCTTTCCCTTGTATTTCTGTCTCTGTCTGTCTCTGTCTCTGTCTCTTTCTGTCTGTCTCTCCCTTTACTTTTGTTGAACTTGACACCATTTTTGTTACCTTCTAAATCATCATCTAGAAAGAAAATATTTTGTTTGTTTATTTTTGTCAAGCATGGGGCTTGAACGCTGGGCCTTGGCACTGTCCCTCAGCTCTTCAGCTTAAGGCAAGTGCTCTACCACTTGAACCACAGCATCACTTCCGGTTTTCTGGTGGTTTATTGGACTTTCCTGCGGACTTTCCTGCCCAGCCTGGCCTTGAACCATGATCCTCAGATGTCAGTCTCCTGAGTAGCGTGCCTGGCAGAAAATATTCTTCCATAGCATGAGAAACAGCTCCAATGGAGCATAGTCTCTACTACATATCATAAAGCAAGTACAAAGTATTTCCCTTGTATGTCTCCTACTTTTCTTTCCAGTTAAACACAAATTTGTCAACAAAATATGTTTCCTCTGGTGGACAGAGAAGAGAGGGGAAAAAATCAAGGTGTTTTAGCTGTTGCTAAAATTGAGAAGTCTGAAAGAACATCAATGACAAACAATATTTGCAATTCCAATGATGAGTCTTCAGAACTATTGCATGAATTTCCCATTTGCTGATACTTAATCTAATGACTGTAACTGGCTTAACCAAAGTACACCTCAATTTTCAGAAGCAACTTTAAAACTCATTTCAAGCATGTCTATCACTGTTCACTAATGGTGATCCAAAAAGAAAGTTGCAATCATACAGGTAAGAAATCTGTCCTCTCTACTTCAATTCTTTCACAGTTCTACAGCTGATCCAGACATCTCTTCTGCGTAGCCTGTCAACTCCACTTTTCTTTGCAGAGCAGTGATCAAACTAGTGAATTCATGAGATGCTATTTCTTTCCATCTTTCTAGTTTTATTCTTTGCCTCATTCTTTGGATGCAAGCCTTACTTATCATGGTATCTATGAATCATATGGGAAAAAACAAGATTTCACCAAGAATATGCTAGAAATAGAGAAAAGCTTGAAAAGGCAAACAATAATAATAGAACCAACTTGTATTTCCATGGATCAGGAGTTGTGTAGTATACATGGTACCTCAGTCATTAGAATCCCTGAAGACAGAATTATGTCTCCAGTTTGTTCACTGTTAAGCCCTCACTGGGGCCTACAGTGTCTTCCCCATAGTAGAAATTCAACAAATGTTTGGTCAATAAATAATAAACTGGTGCATTCAGCATATGTAATGACATGTCAATGGAAAGATTAGTCAGGATACCAGAATGAGAATGCAAGAAATAAGGCAAGGGAATAAAATAAGAAAGCAAGCCAACCAAGCTAGTTACACTGGTTTGATTTCTCAGTATCACAAGGTATCTTCTGAAAGTATATGAACTGAAGTGTAATTCAAGAGTCTTGGACAAAAGGTAGAAGAATGTGCTCATGGACTTCCTTCGAGTTCTTCTTCCTTCTACTTGTTCTCTTATTGGTCTAAGTTAAAATTGTCATACTCTGAGAAGCCACTGAGAAGGCCATAGTCTAGCTAGTGCACAAATATAGAGCCAGCTCTTCACTAGGAGAACAGGAGTGACAACTTAGCTCTAAATCTCGGACAAAGTACAAACCATTTCTTAGACATTAGTAGTCAAAAATCTTGGCAGTGTGCACAAACAATATGATATAAACTATGTCGGTTCTTCCTGGTAACCAAAATCATGGAGCATGCAAAGTACATGTGGATGAATTTTAAATTTAACCTAGGCATTTTAATGACAAAGTCATCTTCTTCCACATAATAGTTTTTTAGTATTTTTCTAGTTCTAGGTGTTTGAACGTAAGAGAAAAGTGTGCAAAAATGTTAAAGAAGGGCTGGGAAGGTGACTCAGTGGTACAGCACTTGCCTTGCATGCACGAGGCCCTGGGTTCGATTCCTCAGCATCACATAAGCAAAAAGAAAAAAGCTGGAAGTGGTGCTGTGGCTCAAGTGGTAGAGTGCTAGCCTTGAGTGAAAAGCTGAGGGACAGCACCCAGGCCCAGAGTTCAGGCCCCACAACTGGACCCTCCCCACAAAAAATGTTAAAGAAGTAGAATTGAAATCATATTAAATATACAAAGTACTAAGTGTACATTTGCACATGGACACACTCAGTCTATCCAGAGCAGTGATTTTTGAGTTCCCCTTTTTTTTCCTTTGGAGTTGCTTTTTCTTGGTAGCATCTCTCAGTTTCACTTACCAGCAATGTATTTTCAGGCACATAACTAAAATTTAACGTAAGAAATCATGTTCATTTACCTTTACATACATAAGATAGTGCCACGCTTTCTCTTTAAATGCTACAAGGGAAAAGAAAACTGTTAGGGAAACAACAGAAATAAACACACCAGCAGAGTTCAGTCTGTTATTTACTCACTGAAATCATGTGTAGATAATTGGCAATTTAAAATAAATACAAAACACTTTTTTGCTGATTAAACTGTGAGGGATTCTGAAGAATTAGAAGGCACCTGGAGTTTACAGCTAATTTATGGTCTTTCAGGTTCTGATGATAGTATTTTTCATAGCAGTAGGATGCGATCAGGAAATGAAGCATAATGTACCTAAAGACAGCTGTAGAAAGCTTTTCCATGCAATCTGCCACCTTGAGAAGGGTGGGGAAACTCAGTGGTTACTTTTACCCAGGACATTGCTAACATGGAAATAAGCACAAGAGATTAAAAGAAGTGATTAAAACCTTAATTGGAATAACTGCTTCAAGGATTCTTTTCTAAGAAGCCGTGTTGTGTTGGACAAGTGGTATCTACTAACTCACAGAAGAACTCTTTCTATCAAACTAACAGCCCTCTGTGGTCTAGAGCATTCGTGTAGCATAGGACTTCAGACAGCTCTGAACTGGGCACCCTCCAGAGCTTCTGCTTCTTCTCCGATGTTGATTCATGCTCATTGCAAACACGCAGCAACTCCATTGTCTTTCTCTGCTTTTTTTCTGTTGCTTGTTTTGTTATGTTGTGTTGTGTTTTTGTACTCTTTAGCCCATAAAGAGAATCCTGTCTTTTACTTTTAGTATGAAAATGCCAGGAAAGGTGATTGAAAGGATGTTCTACTGAGAGGATACAGAAATGAACGGGGTTATAAGACCATAGTTGTACAAAGCATTTAAGGAACTGAGTAGAATGGCTAGCACAAAAGCCTGCAATTTTATTTCTTCTAGCAAGATTTATAACTTCAACTCTGCAGATTGTCAATTGATTGCTTCTAGTGGTTCGCTGTCCCTTCAAATGCAATGTGATTATAGAAATGCAAGTAAATATCATTAAATTCAAATGCCAATTAGTTTTCTATGAATTGGTTAATGTGACAGATAACATGATCAGTATTATAAAGTAAGTGAGCTATAAAATTTCTACTGTTCTAAAAAATCATTTGGGAAAGAGTTTAAAATTTTAAATTCTTATCAAATTAAAACTTATACAAGTGGGTGATTAACAAGGAAGACTTTATGCAAGACTATTGCACTTGAGGAGACTGAACACTACACCATCACTAAATTAAATACAAGAGAGGAACAATGATTGAAAAGTAGTGTACTCATTGCCTTACTCATGTAACTGTAACCCTCTGTACAGCATATTAACAATACAATTTAAAAATGCTAATAAAAAATAAAATACAAGAGCTGAAATGCAAGTGGAAAAGTACTGGAGGATGTTGAGAAGGAAGTTGTCAAGGAAATTAGACCATTAGACCATCATTTTTTTTTTTTTGGTCTCAAACTCAGTATCTGACACTTTCACTTGTTGGCCTGCCTTCTATCACGTGAATCATGCCTCCAACCCCTAGACCATTTGTTTTTGCTAATTAATCATGATCAAAGTTAAGCTAGTGCCTTCTTACTAGATTAATAGGAAATAGAAGACATATCAAAACTTTGATGATGACATTTCAAAGTAATCACTCTCAGACCATTCAGATAGAAAAACTCTCCTCCGTTATGGAACTGAAAAGAAGCTGGAAAAAGACTGACATCTTGAAGGAACAGAGAAAGAAGGGGTGACATTGTCCAAAAAGAAATGTACTCTTTACCTGACTTATGTAACTGTAACCCCTCTGTGCATCACCTTTCTAACAACAATAAAAAATGTTTTAAAGAAACAGAGAAATAACTTACAATTGTGGGCTGTTCTGAAAGACATAGCATAATATTTTTCAAGAGCTGAAAGGAATGAACTATTGACTCCAAATTAAATATCCAGAGAAGATATGCTTTAGAAATGAGAAAGAAATAAAGACAAACAGAATTTGGTACCAGCCCACCTGACTCTAAGACTAGCAAAGAATTTCTCTAGACAGTAAGGAACTAAATAAATAAAATAAAATAAAATAAAACAGACTTAACACTTAAAAGGAAGCATGAGCAACAGAATGGGGAAGCATTTCACCAGCTAACTTTTCTCATGAATTTTAACAATAATAATTAATGGTTATTCAAACTTGATGGTTTCTATTAATCCTTGAGTCTTTCCTCTCTTAACTTAGTTCTACTATTGAGTCTTTCAAATGAGTTTAATTTTTTATTGTGTTTTCTAATTCTATCATTTCTTTTTCATTTTTGTTTGCATCCTCTGCCTTCCTATTGAGATTTTCCTGTTGTTTTCATTTGTTTCTAGATAATATGTAATGTATCAATGAAACAATTTTTGCCATATTACTTTTAAATCCTATGAGTGTCTTTATTATTCAATCTTGGTATAAGCTGGGGCTTGCTTGGTTTTTGTCTTGCATGCAAACCAAGACATTACTTGTTCTCACCATGACAAATTATGAGTATATCCTAGATTGTATATATTTTTTTTGTTTTTTTTTTTTTGGGTCCAGTCGTAGGGCCTGAACTCTGGGCCTGGGTGCTCTCCTCAGCTCTTCAGCTGAAGGCTAGCGCTCTACCACTTGAGCCACAGCGCCACTTCCGGCTTTTTTCTTTTTGCTTATGTGGTGCTGAGGAATCGAACCCAGGGCCTCGGGCATGCAAGGCAAGCACTCTACCACTGAGCCACCTTCCCAGCCCCTGTATATATGTTTTTATGGTATCTGAGTCCCAGTCAGATATTGCTACAGATTGCTACTGCGCCTGTCAGCAGGCAGGTTCCATCTGCACCTCCACATCTTCAGATACCCTTCAACTCGTTAGAGCAATGCCTTTACTGCCAGTGTAGCATGATAAACAGAGTCAACTCATATGCACAACTTTTACAGACAATCTTCTTTAAAAGAGCAAAAAAGAGATAAAGCTGCCTAGTTGTTTGGCTAGAATAACAAGCAAACTTACTTCCTACCTTCAGGAAAGAGGAAGGGAAGAGAAAGACGAAGAGAACTTTAAACAAAGAAGAATAAGCAGAGAGACTTACCTCTTAGACTTAGCTTCACAGATAATTGTGATTGAAAAGTGGAACTGTCTCACTACTGGGAAGGAGGATGGGGATATTTATGTTGTGAACATGGACTCAGCCAATGTTCAGCCTTACTGGTGAGTAGCTGTAATGTCTGGGCAAGACACCTCAGATACACAGTCCCTGCTCATACATAACTCCTATGGATGCCCCATTCGATGAGGCCTGGAAACCATGCCCAGAATGAAAGGAGCACAACCAACCAGAGAGATTCTCTCCACTCAGGAAACAGGGTTTCCTTGCCCATGCCATCCCAGCATTATTCTGCTGAAGTGAAATTTCTGTCTTACAAAGCCGTCTTCCTTTCAGACCAAGGACTGTACGCTTATACTGTTCTGGTTCACTTTTATTTCTTTAATGCCTGTATGTTTTCAAGTTACAAACTTGAAATGTGCACATTCTAGGATAAAGAAAAATGAGATTAAAAAAGTAAACAAATAACTAGGTACTTAGGTCCCTGAAGTTTCTTGACAATCTACATGTCTATCTATCTATCTATCTATCTATCTATCTATCTATCTATCTATCTATCTATCTATCTATCTATCTATCTATCTATCGGTCTGTCTGTCTCTGTTTGTCTTCCTCTATCCATCATTTTAAGATCTTGTGAAGTTTGTCTTATTTCTCCTCTCCAAGATCTTAAGTATCACAGACAGGAGGACCAGAGTAAAATGTACTTATCCCTTCTTGTAGAAAGCCAGACATATTCATATTTAATTGCTAACACATTTAATTGCTAAATATGTTTTATTTGAAATACTTGACTACATAAAATGGAAACCTTATTATAATCAGAAATTATAAAGGAATGGTGTCAATAATTGTATGGCAATCACAAAGCTCTGGGCTCAAACTCCAGCACCTCCAATAAATAAATAAGTAAATAAATAAATGTGTTAAATAAATTACAATATAGGAAAATATTCTAATGTTAAGCTTGACACCAAGTTTATTATAAGGATACATACTTTTATATAAGAATCCATCAGTACTGATGTTCTCCTTTAACCACAGAAAATTATAAATAGCTTCTACGATAAAATATCATCAGGTTAGTTAGGTTTTCATCACTGTCATCAATATTCAAAGAGGAAAGATATATTTGGGATTATGGTTTCAGAATATCCCACTCATAGTAGGCTAATTCCATTATTTTTGTACCTAAGGTGAAGCACAACAAGGTAGAAGTGGGAACCTGCCGCAGACCGGGTTCTGTCGGGACGACGGAGGACACCTAGGGGAGGAACCTGGAATAGGATGGCAAACAGACAACTCACACACAAGAGGAGTGGATGCTGAGTCCTGAGTGCAATTTAATGCAGAGGATAACAAACTTTTATAGCAAAAAGTCTCCATAAGAAAGGGCAAAAGGTTACACAATCTTGCTGCAAGGCTTCATTCTTGGATGGTCACCAGCTGGTCGCCTGAAAGGGCAAAAGGTTACACAACCTTGCTGCAGGGCTTCATTCTTGGGTGGTCAACAGCTGGTCGCCTGAAAGGCACTTGTTTCCGGCTTATCTCTAAGAAATATAATGGGTTTCGACATTTGTCACCATCTAACCATTACCTTATTTCTATAGAGGCCTTAATTGTCCCATAAGATTTTTCCTTCCTGTGCCTTCTTTAATAGTAAGGTCATGGAGGCCTAGATCTAGCAAGTCTCTTAGTAAATGAAAGAGAGTAACAGGAAGTTCTTTCTCCTAAGTAGTTATCTCAGCAATTGCCATACATTCTTTCTGTTCTAGCCACCCTACAACTTCTAGTAAGTCTCTTACAAACAATTCCTTCTGCTGAAGTGACTTCATGAAACCCCCAATACTTTTATATTTGCTTATGGCTTGTCTGCTAGCCTCCATAAGAGGGGTTTCAGGGTAGCACTTAACTCTGGTGAGTTAGTCATATTTTTAAGACACTCATCAGATATTGGAGTCATTAACACTCTTAAGAAAGAGCTTTGAATAAGGGAACGTTGACAATGAGTAAGTATGATGAACAGCAGAAACAGTAAAAGATTAATAGGCACTCTTATATAGTGAGGAAAAGAAAGGCAGAAACACATCTTTCCCAGGGGTTTGCCAGCCTTTTTCCAGGAGTAGGCCTCTTAGAAGCCCTATTCTCCGAGGTAGACTTTGGTGAAGTCCCAAAACTTGGAGATAGGTTTCTGTAAAGCCCCATTCTCTGAGGTAGACTTCGGTGAAGTCCCAAAACTCAGAGATAGGTCTCTGAAGCCCCTATCTTAGGTCTGATAGATGGTTTCCCATGCTAAGCAGACTCAACTGGAGTAGGCGTGGCAGGAACCATGTGGCAGCCAGGAAGCAGAGCAAGGGATGACAAGAACGGTCCAGAGAGAAGATCCTTTCAGGGCATACTCTCAGTATCCCACTTTTCCCAGCTAAACCTTCTTTCCATAGTTCCATCATCTTCCCAATAGTCTATTTGAATCTATCAATGGAATTGATGGATCACTCATGAAGTCTTCATAATCTAATCCCATCTCAAAGCCATCACCTTTTGAATACTGCTTGCATCAGGGACCAAGCCTTCAACACATGAGTCTCTTTGGGAACACTAATTATCTGAGTCAAATTAAAAGAAAAAAGCCTAAAATCTATTTGTTTTTTTAAATATATAAAGTGAAAACAAGCAACCAGGAATTAAAGCATTTGTAGCTACCTTGACTGGCAATGATCCAGGAACAAGAAAAAAAAGAAATCTAGCAATCATTTCCTTTTTGTCCTTATTCCCATTTAAAACATGTTGTATTGTTTCATAAAGATATCGGAAAACACTTTTCAAGCTTTTATTTCAATTCAGTAAACACATCCAAAGTTATACATAGCATTATTCTTAATTATGAATTTTCTTTACATCCCATCTGATTATTAAGAATAAATGAAAGTAATGTAGCTTTACACAGTGCCATTGTGTGAGTAATAGAGCTCTGATCATTGTCTTAGCTAGATAGAGCTGTCACACAATTCTAAATTGGAAATGAAGCGCAGAGATACAAGCAAGGTCTATTCTGTAACCAAACCAATAAATCACAACTTTGGGAACAACAAAACAAAAAGATGAAATTGGTTTCAGTATGAATTCATCTGCAAAGAAGTCCTTAAAGCAACAACAATAAAATTGACCATTTAAACTCAGAGAGGAAAATCATAGGAGACACTCAATTCTGAGGTAAAATAAAAGCAAGATGCACTACTAAAATACATTAACCTACATCAAAACAATTATCATCTGTGTTTAGGAGAAGATTGGTCTGCTATAAACAAAAATATTGTAGTGTAAAACATATTGGGTTCTTTAAATCACTTTTAAGGAATAGAATGTAGCAAGAAAATAATTAAAAGTCCCAAACAATTCATTACTACTGATTTGGATTTTAGCTGGTTAACTAGTTAAAGAATTAAATTTAATGTTTTAGAAGATGAATTAAGCAGCAATGAAATATCTTATGTATTATTACCATTCTTCCATAAAATTAAAAATTCATGAAATTGTATCTATACTCTTGGATTTAAACTGCCGGGCTTATATTTTAATGAATAAATAAAGATATAAAGAAAAGTAAGAGGCTCAGTGTTAAGTGAAATAATCCAGGCCCAGAAAGATAAGTACCACATGGTCTCACGTATATGGGAATATGAAAAAGTTGATAAGTGTCAAGAAAAATAGCTGGTGCCAGAGGGCTTAGAAGAGTAGGGAGAGATAGGTACAGGGAAAAGTTAATCAGTGAACACTAAGTTACAATTCGATAAGACTAAGCTAAGAGTAAGATAGGAGTAGGGAGTTCTAGAATTCTGTTACACAGTAAGGTGACTAAAGACAAAAAGTAAATACTATATATCTTAGAAAGCGAAAACATAGAATTCACCATAGAGAAATAATCATGTTTATTGCAATTCATGTTTTACTAGATTTAGACATAATATGCTGTGTGTATATATATTTCCAAACCACACACTTGCCATATGATGAGAAACAGGTGAAGTTTTTCTGTTTTAATGCATTGATGTATTACACAAACTCTGGTCATACTGACATATGCAATTTAAAGCAGGAAGGATTGCTTTCGAATCAGTTTTATGGGTTTCAGTATCATAGTAAGTAGATTATGGCAGAGAAGAGCAGAGAAGCTCACACCATGGCAGCCAACAAACAAAGAGAAAGAATGCCTCCACCGTAGGCCTTTTCCTTTCCCACTTTTATTCCCTGTGAAGATAGTGCTGTCCACACTTTACGTAGGTGCTTCTTCTTAGCTAATATTCTCTGGAAATTCTTTCATACATACATGCTTTCATACAAGATGTGCTTTGGTAAGCTCAGAGATGTTCCTTAACCCAGTAAAATACACAATCAATGTTAACCATCACAATTAGTCAAAAATTACTAATACATTGCCTTTTGCTGGTACTACAGGTAAATAAAAAAATTAATGCTTTTGACATTTCTTCCACAAGGCAAAATAAAATCACACTGCCATCCTTTTAGAAAATAAATAAAACAAATATAGTAGCATTGAAAAATACTAAGGACTTCTAAATAAACTAGAATTATCTTTATTTTTATAATACATTTTTCAAAATATAACCTAAAACAAAGCATTCAATTTCAAGTTCTACTTAAATAACATTTACCTTTTAAATATGAAATTGTATTCAGAGGTATTGAATAATTTGACATCGTTTCAAGACCATTCTAACTTATATTTTTGAAGGAACATTATAATATTATAGTGTCAAAAATTTTAAATCCCAATCTTTATTGAAATCTGTCTTAATTGTATTCACATGATTAATATAATCTGAATATAACTATTATCAGAATTCACTCCACATTGCTTCAACATGGTCACTTTGATTCTATGATAAAGAGAATGAGCTAAATTAATTTACAAATATTGATGCAATATATTCAAGATATTTTTATAAAGGAGGAAAAGAAGACATATATTCCTGTTATAATTAGTGTCATGTGGGTTTTTTAATGTATCATTTAGGAAGCCGAAATCATACAATGATTTTGTCAGTTTACTATAGATAATTATTAGCTGTTACAGAACATAATGATGAGAACATGAAGGAAGGATAAAAAAAGATGGGACCTTCTTGGAGATAATGTGGATTTTCCGCATGTAGAATGACTGATAAAATGTTTTAAGTTCTGTTGGCCACCACTGGTCCATACAAATACATACACTGGGTATACAGGTATAGCTGAGCTAGCAATTGTGGGCAGGTATACAGAAAGATTTTTTCCTCCACTAATGTAGAATGTGCTGTATTATGTAAGTGGTGACAGAGAGTCGCCTACCAGGCTCTGAGGTCACTAGAGGAGTAACTGGAAAGGGATTCATACCTGCATAGAACATAACCAGATGATTCTTTGTGTATGTTTGCACTGGTAATGGACCTTGTACTGGAACCAGAACAAGAAGCACTCTTTCTTCTGCAACATGCCCTTTGTGCCTGGTAGATTGTGTACATGCCAAAGGAGAAATATTTGAAACGTCCATTACCACAGAGCAGGGGCTACAAAGTGAGAGACTGAGAGGCATTAAGCCAATAGTTAGAAGAGAAACAGACAAAAACATAAACCTAAATAGAGACTCCTGCAAGACAAATTATTATTGGTTATTTCGGTCATAATCTCGATAGTTTTTGTTCAGCTTCAGCTCTGAAGTGGTTAAAACTGATTTCATTGTTTTCTGCTTATATATAACAGGTTCCTACATTATAATGTTTTATCCCTGGAGACAGTTTAATCCTTCTACGATCAAAAACCTACTTGAGAAAATACATGAAGCAAGCAGCCACTTTATAAGAAAGGAAACCATGTACATTAAGTGAGAATCAGCTACTTCTATTTAAATGGAAGCTATTTCCTCTTCCTTTCACGAGCAAGGTTTTATATCTTCATGCACTCAGTGTTTCATACAAGTTTATCAGAAACTAGATGGCTGAGAAATGACTGACACTTATTATGCACAGTTCTAGCGGCTGAGAAGTTCAAAATCCACAAATGCAGTGTCTAGATTTCTGAATGGCACATTCTTTCTGTGTCCTCACATAACTTGAGGGGCTATTTTATCCTTTTTAAAATATTGGCACTGATCTTACATTTAAATGAGATCGGTTCCACCCTAGGCCCTGAACACTTGCCAAAGGTCCTACCTTCTAGTAATCATATTAATAGATTATGATTCAATGTAAGACATTTTTCTCTTAATATTTTCAGATTGTATGTGCATACATAATCATTGAAGGTTATCTCATATTCACAAAAGAACAGAAATTACCTCAAAGAGCAAAAGTGTCTTCTAAATAAAGTGGTTTTAGTGAATTATTCTTACTTCCGATTTACAAATACAATTGTATTCATTGGAGGTTGAGTCATAAATTAGAAGATTTTCCTGGAATTAAGACTCGAAATGAAATCATGAAGTACTATTTCATTCCTTATACTTGCGATTTTGATATTTGAAATTAATGAAGAGGTAAATTTAAAACACTTAATGATGTCAAGTTATAAAATGTACAGATATAAGAATGCCCAGTCTCTTACATAGCTATTTATAAGTCATACAATTCTACTTAGCAATAGACTTCCAAATATTTTAAATAATAACAAGTATGGAAGCTAACACAGGCTTAATTTTGGTTTGAAGAGATTAAGGAATGTTCAACAGGTCTAAGAGAGGTATTTCATTGTGCTTCATAAATTACAAGTTAAAACTAAAGAAAGATCATAGAAAAAACATATGTTGATGTTTAAAAATCTTTCATAAGGATGACAAGATGAGTGATAGAGGTGCAATGATTGCAATAGATTGCATGGAAATGTAACAATGATATCTCCTCCTGTATAACTAATATATACCAAAAAATCTTTGATAAACAATATGAAATGATATGCATATAAATTGTTAAATTATGGTAACATAAATAGGTTATTTGCAGGGCTGAGAAGGTGGCTCAGTGGTAGAGTGCTTGCCTTGCATGCCTGAGGCCTTGGGTTCGATTCCTCAGCACCACATAAGCAAAAAGAAAAAGCTGGAAGTGGTGCTGTGGCTCAAGAGGTAGAGTGCTAGCCTTGATCTGAAGAGCTGAGGGACAGCGCCCAGGCCCCACAACTGGACCAAAAAAAAAAAATAGGTTATTTACAATCAATCGTTACATTTTCAGAATTCTAATATAATCTGTAAATGCAAACTAGACTTCAATATTCTTGTTTCAAATTTTGTTATGAGTTGGGCACAGATGGCTCATACCTATAATCCTAGCTGCTCAGGAGGCTGAGATCTGAGGATCATGGTTTGAAGTTAGCTCAGGTAGGAAAGTCCCAGTGAATCTCTTATCTCCAGTTATTCACTCAAAACCCAGAAATGGGGCTATGGCTCAAAGTGGTAGAGCTCTAGCCTTGAGCAAAAGAGCTCACAGTCAATGACTAAGCTCTGAGTTCAAACCCCACAACCAACAAAACTAATTCTTTATGGCAGTATTGATGTTTGAACTTATGGCCTGGCAATTACTAGACAGGTGCTCTACGAATGAGCCACACAGCCCTTTTTACATTAATTGTTTTTGAGAGAGGGTCACACTTTCTGCCCACACATGATCCTCTGTTTTTTTACTTCTTGCCTTAGCTGGTAAGACAGGCACCTGCCACCATGTCCAGTTTCTTTCTGTGGAGATGGAGTCTCATGGGCTTTTCTCCTCAGGCTGTCCTGCATCTCAGCCTCCCTATGTAGCTCAAATGATAGTTGCTTGACACTATGCCCAGGTATTGGTTAAGAAGATGTTTTGCATATATACCCAATTGGCCTCAAACTACAATTTTCCCAGTGTAGTCTCCAAGTAGCTAGGTTTACAGATGTGAACAGCTATTGTCTAGCTCTACATTCTTATCAAAATAAATAAACGGTTATTGGGTGCTTGTTTCTCTTTTAATCCCAGCTACTCAGAAGGCTTCTATCTGATGATTGCTGTTCCAAGTCAGTCAGGACACGAAAGTCTGTGAGACTCTTATCTCCAACAAACTACAAAAAAAGCCAGAAGTGGAATTGTGGCTCAAGTGGTAGAGTACTAGCTGTGAGCAAAAGTAGATCAGGGTTGCTAGAATTGCTAGAGTACATCAGGATTGCTAGACTTGCTCCTCCTTTTATTTATCTTCGTTGCACTTGTAATTTCAGTTCATCAAGATGAAATTAATATGGAAGAATCAGTAGCTAGTGCTGGAATATGTTTGAGCATGCATGTTGAGACTGTAATTTTATATTTTTGTACAAAATTTTCTCTCTTATAGCAGAGATAAATTATTCAAGTTTTTGAGGTCCTTGTGACTTACCAATGATTTAAGTGATTTTCCCTCTAGATAAAATTTAAAGAATGTTTGAAGGCATTTAGTGTATGTAAAATGATAAATATCTAAGTAGATAATTTGAACCTTGGTTAAGTATTTTAACTACATGTTGTCATAGTTTTGATTTAAAAATATCTTACAGCAAGTATTAGGGAATCTGAAGAATAAATTTTCTTCATTTCTGAGAGAATTCTAATTCTTTTGTATAAATTACATATATTTTATTTATTTATTGTTGTTATTGTAGAATTGACATACAGTGAGTTACAGTTACATGAATCAGGTAATGAATAATGAGTATAATTCATTTTGAACCATGATTCACCTTCCATTGCTCTCTTCCAGCTTTTCCCTCCCAAACCCACCCACCCAGTTCATTTTCCACAATGTCTATTGAATACAACTGATGTATTTGTTCAGCCTTGTTCCACCTTTTATGAGCCCTCCCTTACTCTCTGAAACACAAACAAACAGACAAGATAAAAGGAAAGAAACACAAAAACAGCAGCAGTGACAACAAAAAGTGCCTCTTGTTTCTTTTTATTGGAGTTTACTTCATAGAAGATCATTTTATATGATCATTGGTACATAGCTATTGAGCCTTTGTCCAATACTCCTCTGCATATCCTCCTTTGTCTTCAGTATGTGAATGACTAGAGTCCTATATAATTCATCATGTCCTTGTTCCTGTGTGTTTACTTGCAGATTTATAGGCACATTCTAGTTACCATAAATGAGGAAAACCTTGCAGCCTATGTTCCTTTGTCTCTGGCTTACTTTGCTTAATATAATTTTTCCAAGTCTTTCCATTTCCTTATGAATGGTACAATATCATTCTTTCTGATGGATGAGTAGAATTCCATTATATATATATATATATATATATATATATATATGTGTATATATATATATATATATATATTCTATCCATTCACTCACTGAGAGACATCTGTGTTGATTCCATATGGTGAACAATGCAGCAATCAACATGGTAGTTCTGGTGGCATTAGTGGGGGCTGGTTTGTGGTCAAATGGATAAATGTCCAGGAGTGGGATTACTGGGTCATAGGGAAGCTCTATGCTTAGCCTTTTAAGGAACCTCCACTTCTTTCTAGAGTGAATGAGTGAGATCATACTCTCATCAACAGTGTAATAGAGTTCCCTTTTGGCCACATCCCCACCAGCATCTGTTATTGTTACTTTTCTTGATAATAGCCATTCTAACTGGGGTGAGGTGGAATCTCAATGTTGCTTTGATCTACATTTCTTTTATGGCCAGAAATATCTAACATCTCTTCATGTGTCTATTGGCCTTTCTCATTTCTTCTATGGAGAAGTCTCTCTTTAAGTCTTCAGCCCACTTATTAATTGGGTTGTTGTTTCTTTAAAGATTTGTTTCTGGGCGGTTTAATATATTTGAGATATGAGGCCCTTGTGTGATACATAGCTAGTAAAGATATTATCCCATTATGTTGGCTTTCTACTTATCTTGCTAGGTATGTCCATTGCTACATAGAAGCTCTTCAATCCTATTTATCCAGTCTGTCTTCGATTTTTTGTTATTCTGAATCTTTGTTTAGGAATCTTTGTCCCATGCCTAGAAGGCCTAGGGTTTCCCCTACTCCTTCCTGTAATATTTCACAGTATCTGGATTTATATTCAGATCTTTGATCCATTTAGAGATGAGTTCTGGTCCAAGGTGATACCTGAGTATCTACTTCCATTTTCTGCATGTAGATAACCAATTTTGCCAGCACCATTTGTTGAAAAGGTTGTCTTTCTTCCAACCTATGTTTTTAGCTCCTTTCTGAAATATTAGGTGGCTATACGTTTGTTGTCTTATTTCTGGGTCTTCTATTGGTCCTTCTATTGGTCCTAAGTCCTATTCTTGTATCCGTGTCAAGCTGTTTTTATTACTATGACTTTGTAATACATCTTGAAGTTTGTTATTGATACTCCCCGGGCACTGTTCTTCCTGCTAAGGATTGTTTTTACTATTCTGATTCTTTTATTATTCGTTTACTGATTTCTCTATTTCTTCGAAGAAAGTTGTTGGCATTTTGATGGGTATTGCTTTATATGTGTGTATATTGCTCTGGGCAGAATTGCCATTTTTCCTATGTTATTTTTCCACAACCAGAGGCATGGAATGTTTTGCCATTTCCTTAGGTCTGCTTCAATTTCTTTTTCAGAGTTTTAAGGTTTTTAACAGTAGAGGTCCTTCACCTCTTTGGTTAAGTTAATTCCCAGGTATTTTATTTTTTGAGGCTATTACAAATGGAGTTGCTTTCGTATTTCAGCTTCACAATTTTCTCATTGTTGACATACAAGAAGGCTACTGCTTTTTATAGGTTGATTTTATACCTGCTATGTTTCCAAAGTTTCGAATCAACTCAGGTATCTTGGGTGAGGAATCTATAGGGTTTTTTAAAGGCAGGATTATGTCATCTGCAACGAAGGATAGCTTTATTTCTTCTTTCTCTGTTTGGATCCCCTTTATGTATTTTTCTTGACTTATTGCTCTTGCTAGGGATTCCACCACTGTGTTGAAGAGGAGTGGGGAGAATGAGCATCATTGACTTGTTCCTGGTTTTTAAAGGAATGGTTTTAACTTTTCCTTGGTAAGCATAATGCTGGCTGTAGGTTTGTCATATTTAGCCTTTATTATATTGAAGAATGTTCCATGGATTTGCCAGAGCCTTTATCAAAAAGGGGTGTTGACTCTTTTCAAATGCTTTTTCTGCATTTATTAAGATGATCATGTGGTTCTAGTCCTTGGTGCTTTTGATGTGTTGAATACATTAATTCAGTTGCATATATTGAACCAGCTTTGCAACCCTGGAATGAACCCCATGTTGATCATAATGTATGATTGTTTTTGTTTAGTTGTTTAATTCAGCTGGCCAGAATTTTATTGAGAAGTTTTGCATCAACAGTCAAAGAGGTAACTCTATAGTTCTCTTTCGTTGATGGGTCCCTATCTGGTTTTAGTTTGGTTATGCTGGCTTCATAGAATGATTTTGATAGTGAGCTTTTCCTTTCTATTTCACTGAAGAGTCTGAGGAGTATGAGAGTGAGTTCTCCTTTGAAGGTCTTATAGAATTAGGCTGTGAATCCATCTGGTCCTGGGCTTTTCTTGGAGGGAGGTCTTTTATTGCCATTTCAATTTCATTACTAATTATGGGTCTATTCAGTTGATCTAAATCTTGTTAGTTTAGGGATACTAATGTTCTCTGGGAATTCTTCCATTTCTTCCAAATTATCAAATTTATTGGCATAAAAGTTTGTGAAGTATTCCCTAATAATATTTTGAATCTTGCATATTTCTGTTGTAATGTTCCCATTTTTGGTCTCTAGCTTTCTTAATTTGGGTGTGTTCTATTCTTTTTTTAGTCAAATTTGCTAAGGGTCTATCAATTTTATTTATTTTTTCAGAGAACCAGCTTTTTGTTTCCTTATTCTTTCTATGTTTTTTATTCCCAAATTCATTTATTTCTGGTTTAATTTTTATTATTTGTTTCCATTTGTTGATTTGGAGCTTAGCGTGTTCCTGCTTTTCCAAGATCTTGAGATATATCACTAAAGTGTTGATTTGACTTTTCTCCAATTTCTTGATGTAAGTTCTCAGAGCTATAAATTTTCCTCTGAGTACTGCCTTTGACGTGTTCCAGAGGAGCTGGTATTTTGCCTGTTTGTGTTTGTTCTTTCTTTTTTTAACATTTATTTTTATTTACATAAAATAAATATTTTTGTTTATGTTTATTTTACATAAAATAATTTTTACTGAAATAAGGATATAGGTTTATCCATTGTAACAATGAGATATACAAGACACTATGTTGAAAATGAACTGTACAACCTGTGGCGGTAGGGGGAGTTGGAGAGGTGGGGAAGGAAGGGATAGTAGGGGAAAAACAAAGGAGGAGGTAATAATGCTGGATAGGAAATGTACTCATTACCTTACTCATGTAACTGTAACTCCTCTGTACACTAATTTAAAATTTAAAAAACCATTTAAAAAGCTGATAAGAAACAATGAAAAAATAAAATAAAAATAACATATCTTTATTTACCTTATTTTTATTATGTAAATAAAAATAATGCAATCCAGATAGAGTCTGCAAACAGTATCATTCTAATCATGCTTTGTAATGTCTACATAATGATATTAAATTTGTTACTCTTCTCTAAATATTCCATTTCACTATCTTTTCCCCATACTCCAGAGTAATGCTACTAATAAGGACAGAACACACCATTTTACCTAATTCTTGCTGCTTTTGCTGCTTTTTTTTTGCCTTTAAAAAATGGATATTTGAGGGTGATGCTCACAGGGATGGGAGAGGGTGAGAGAAGAAAGTGATGGGGGGTGAGTATGATCAAAGAACATTAGATGTATATATGGAAGTATAACAATAAGCCCTTCTTTACAAGTGATAAATGCCAATGAAACACTTTCATATTCAATTTGACTTGCTACAGTAAGAGCTTTTGCCAGGCTCAACTATTACAATTTACATGAAAGCAAAAATTTTTCCTCCTTGACTCCCCTTTATTTTTCTTAATTCTGTCTCCCTGTGTAGACCAGGCTGGCCTTGAACTTAAGCTACTCCTACTTCTGATTCTTGAATAAAGACTTACAAGTTACATGTGTATACGACTATATCGAGCTTAATTTCTTTTTAAAAAATTATTCAATTAAAGTATGCAAAAGTTCTTACCTCTTTAAGTAGTTTGATGATTATGAAAACATCTTTTTAAGTTCAAAATAAACTGAGCAGTAAAGGTAGAGTTGATTTTTTGTTCGTTTGCTTTATTTTTTAATATCCTGCTTCCCTGGGAGCCACAAGTGTTTTATGAGCCCCAAAAGTTTTACGAGTCACTGGAAAGCTTTAGAAGAACAAATCTAATGAGAATTGTATTTCATGTGCTATGTTGACTATGGCTCGGAAGCAGTTGGGGTAGCTTTATTGGAAAAAGGGGAGCACAGAAATGACCCCCTCCACCTTTCTTGAGCATCTTTTTCTCTTCAAAGTTCTCAAGTCCTACTTTATTGAGACTGTTGTTAGATGCTGGACTACCACAATGAAACAAGTCATAGTAAAACAAAGCAATATCATGGAGACCATAAAAATTGATCGCTTTAATAACAATTTGGATTAAAGGCAGAAGCCACATTTTACAAACTAAATGCTTGAACCAAAATATATTTTATCTTTTAATATTACTATATATTCCAGGTTAATACTTTTATATGAAAAGGATGTGAGAGTTTGGATTAATTGCCAAATTTTATTTAAAAATCTCTCATTGCACTCAAAAAGTAAAATAGCCAGATACAATCCAGAGTTTGAAGCTTCTAAGTTCTCATACTAATTATAAAACAAACACTGTTTATCATCAAAATATTTACTAAATTTCTTAATAATTGTTCAGTGAATGCTGCACATCCTTTTAAAAAGAAATTTCTTTATTATGAAAACAATAAAATTGATAAGCTAAACATAAAACATCAAGTTAAAATACATGATACTTTTAAATGTGCAGAAAGTATCTTCTTAAATCAAAGGCCTGTATTAATGTATAGTTTTTCCAAGAACTTTCATAGGGAAAAAATAAAGCTTTAAACTAAGTAAGTGCATTTGAAATAATGTCTTCCAATTACTCAGTTGTCCAGATTTGAGAGCACTGGTAGAATTATGAAAAAAAAACCTGAGTTCCCATGCATTGAATAGTGTTACCAAAGTTATGATTATGGCAAGTGGTGAGATATACAGGGATAATTTCTATTCCACATTCATAAATATATTCAGCTTGATGAGAAAGCACATAACCTGATGCAAAAGCATATAAATAAAACTGAATTTTCCTCCATCTTGAATTTCTGGATTGATGCAAAACTTCTCAACAAAATTTTGGCCAATCGACTTCAACAATTCATCCAAAAAATCATACACTATGATCAAACAGGATTCATTTCAGGGGTGCAAAACTGGTTCAATATACACAAATCAATTAATATAATTCATCACATCAACAAGAGCAAGGATAGGAACCACATGGCTATCTCAATAGATGCAGAAAAAGCATTTGACAAGATCCAACCCCGTTTATGATGAAGGCTCTGGAAAAACTAGGAATCCATGGAACATTCCTCAATATAATAAATGCTGTATATGACAAACCTACAGCCAGCATTATACTTAATGGTGAAAAACTAAAGCCATTTCCTCTTAACTCAGAAATGAGATAGGTTGTCCACTCTCTCCACGTCTCTTCAATCCAGTATTAGAATGCCTAGCTACAGCAATAAGACAAGATACAAACATAAAGAGGATCCAAATAGGGAAAGATGAAGTAAAACTCTCCCTCTTTGCAATGACACGATATTGTATTTAAAGAATCCTACGGACTCCACTCCCAAATTACTCGAGCTGATTCGAAACTTTGGCAAAGTAGTAGGGTATAAAACTAACCCTCAAAAATCAATGGCTTTTCTGTATGCCAACAATGGGATGGGCATCTCTTCTTCAAGATATAGTTGGAAAACATTTTCTATCAACTGAATTGCAAACCCTCAATATTCTTGTATTCAAGTTTTAACCCCAAATGTAATGGTATCTGGAGATGCACCTTTGGGAAGAAATTAGGGTTAAAACAGGTCATGAGAGCAGGGTTTCATTAAGATTAGTGCCTCATATGAACAGGCATCTAAGAGTATTCTCTCTCTCTCTCTCTCTCTCTCTCTCTCTCTTTCTCTCTCTGTCTGTCTGTCTCTGTCTCTCTCTCTCTTCTCCTATATAAGATGGTCAAACCAAGAAGAGAGCATATCAGATTCTCACAGACCAGGAAGACGGAAGACACCTTTTCTCAGACCTCTAATATCTAAAAGTCTAAGGAAATGTTTTTTTTCTCTCCTTTTAGCCAGATAGAGCATTTTGCAATGGCAGCAACAACTTCTAATGCAGCATCCAAATAAACTATATGGTCCATATTAATTTAGTCAGGTGGCCAGGTAGAGTGACAAACATTGGACTAGCTTGACAGCTGAGTGTCCTCTGCTATCCTTCTTGAAATATAATCATTTTCTTCATCCTCCTTCTCATGTGCTTTTTCATGTCTGTGACATTTTCTAGCCAGAACTGAATTTCTTCTAATGCCAAATTCCTTTAGTTAAATATGTGTATATGTAAGGACATATATATATATATATATATATATATATATATATATATATAATCTTTATGTCTTAATCTCTCTTATAGCCAATGGCTCATTGATTTCTCCCTTTATGCTAGAGGCCAATCTACCTAAATCATTCAGCTACATAAGGAGAATGACAGGAGACATACTAACAAATTATTAACTCAAACACAAATGAGAACTGGTAGAAAAGCAAAATGAGAAAGAGGAAGAGAATGAAGGAGGAGGAGAAGGAAACTGGGAGAAAAAAGAGTAAAAAACATGAAAACATTTTCATTCTGTCCCAAGACCAAGAACAGTCAAGATTTGGTAAATCCACATAGGGTCAAATGACCTGGTCAAAGTTACTTTGTGTACTCTACTCCCAGTAAACCATACTCCTGACACCAGTAGTCAAGTTGGATGAAAGGTCCAAGACCCTCTAAGAAGCTTTAGTTTCTTCATGCAAAAATGATGTTATGAAGGGTAACATTATCACTAAGACATGAGAAGGGTGATTGGGACAACTTCTGGCTTGAATCTTGAAAGATTTTGGAGTGAGTGACAGATAATAACAGAGACTTTCAGGTCCTTTTTGTCTCTTGTTCCTCTCAAGAATCATAACTGGGAAGAAAACTGGCAAACCAAAGCTTAGACTAAGAAGATAGTGACTTGCTAGTTGCAGAACTCTGGGTCAAGGACTGGGCAACCCAACACGTCATCTGCTGGCATTTCTTTCTGATTCTAGGGAATTGCTCTCTCGCATTTAGGATAGGCACAGAGGAAAAATAGAGTAATACCTATCTAGATAAATCCCTAAGTTCTTAATACACCAAAATTCTGTGGGGTGCTACTTCAGTTTTTCAATATTACATTGTATTCCATCCAATGAACTCATGAGTCCCCCACGATCATAAAATTGCGGTGGAGCCAAACTCCTAAAGCATTTACCTCAGTTAGTCCACTGTGCTACCTCCTACAGAAAAACAGCACAAATGTTGGCTGCTTGGCATGTTATGCACATAGATTAGGCCCCCTCATACACGATCTCTTACAATATGCATTATTACTAATATAAAATATTACCTTAAAGCTTGGCATTGGTGGATCACACCTGTAATCTTAGCTACTCAAGAGACTGAGATCTGAGAATTGAGGTCAGCTTAAACAGGAAAGTCCATAAGTCTCTGATCTTTAACTACCAAAAAGCTGGAAATTGTGCTGCAGATCAAAGTGGTAGAGCACTAGCTTTGAGGACAAAAGCTGAGGGACAGTGCCCAGACTCTGAGTTCAAGCACCAGGACCAGAACAAATAGTTACTTAAGTATGAATTGACTTTATCCAGAGGTATAAGTCTATGTTAATTGTTCTATTTAAATAAGGAAATGATAGAATGGGAAGTTATTTTGCTGTTCTGTTTGTCAGTTCAAAGTTGTCCTTTTTTTGGACATTCAGAGTAGATTATTAAGCTACTCCTTAGTGAAGTAAAATTATAGCATAAATAAGGAAAAATTATTAAGAAAAAGGCCATTTCTGACAGCATGCAGAGATCATTGATTATGCAGTCATGTCTGCCTAGCTTATTCATGGTCCTATATTAATATCACCTTTTAGATTTAAGGCTTTCTCCTTTTATTCTATTATCATTTTAGTCTAAAAAATACTGACTTGGGGTTCAAGTATTCCTCATACTGACTCAGGAACCTCTTTTAAAAACTGGGAAATATTTATGACCTGTTTAATTTCTAGTTGGTCTTACAGTTAATGGTTTCATATTTCATCATTCTTCATGAACTTTTAGCATATTAGCTTATTATATGAACAAATTTCAGAACTTTCTCTTTGAAACTTCCATGAGAAGGAAGTAGTGTATATGACATGTCATAATCCCATCTCCACACCTGAGGAGGAGCTGATTGGATACTGTACCTTCTACCTGCATGATAGAATTCAGTATCTGATTCTTCCACAGCAGGTTGGAGGTGTCTTACTTATGACAACTTGGTTAGTATTTTTCCCCAGAAATGAATGTTTTCTCTGTGGATAACATACTTGTAGTTTTAGGAGCTTAAATGTAAGTGTGATAAAACTAATGAAATTCTAAAATTAGTATTAGGGTTCAAATTTTGTCATGAATTTCAAATTTCCCAAAGGCCTATTATTCAACCCCCATATGTAATTTATTTAATCATAGGTTAGAGCCACATGGCTATAGAAATAGTTGCTTAGAAACATGAATGTTGTGATGGGTGATTCTGAGGTCGTCTATTGAATGCCTGGTGAATTATAACCACTGAATTCTAAATTGCTGAGCTGTTGATGCAATCTCCAACAGTGGCTATAGCAACGTGGGAAGATCATTGAGAAAACAGTTATAGCTGCCTAGATTATTCATGGAGCTACATTATTATCATTTAGAGATAAGAGTATTCCAAGTAGCAATCAACAGCCATTCTGCCACCTGAGGCTTTTTACTTTTTCTACTCTGTGTGTATGATCATTTTTCATGTAATATTATTTACTTAACATAATATTCTCTGCTGTAGGATAAAGTCACAAGATGTCTTTCTACAAAATTACACTATTTGAGCTTTCTATAGAATCTTCTATACCTCAGTTATTTCATTTGTAACCACTTACATACCACCCAACATGTTTACTTATAGGTTCATAAATGCATTCTAGCTATCACAAATGAGGGAAATCATGCATCTTTTGTTTCTCTGGGTCTGACTTACTTAACTTCATATTATTTTTCCCAAATCTTTGGTGCAATAGCATTCTTTCTGATGCATGGTCAAAGTCCAACAAAATAAGCACCAAGAAATGATTAGTTGTGAGAAGGGTTGGGGCCAAGGAGAGAGGAAGAACCCAATGAAGGGAGGAAGGTGGGAAGAATTTAGTTAAGAACTTACAGAAAATGCCACAAAATTAAGAAAAATAAGGGAAGGGGTGGATGAAAGAAAGGTGAGAATGTTGAAAGGGTTGACACCGATCAAGCTCATTGTATTCATAAACTGTTTTGTTAAATGTTACCTCCTTTGTATAACTACTTACAAATAATATTTTTTATAAAACTAAAAAGTTAAAAAAAATCAAGTCACAAGCTGCATAATTGTCCATCCTAAAGCAGTAATGCACCATAGGATTCTTCCATGTGTAGCTCAGGATCCACACTGTTCGCAAACGCTCCCACCCCTGTGCCTAGACACATGGGTCTCTTGATGTTACTAGTGCTGGGGGAACTGCTATGGTTTTTACTTCTGGCTTGAACATATAAGCTCACTCATTTAAAGAGTTAATTTTGAACAGACTATCTAAGGATATGATGTGTCAACCAGCAGAGCTGGGTCAGTGTGAAAATCCTTTTAGTAGAAAAATGCGACACAGGCGTAAAAATTGTTTCTCACCAGGTAATGTTCATATGGCTTTCTAAGGAAAGTCTATAATTATTAGAATACACTGTACTTCAGAAAAGTGACTTCTGTTAGCCTCCATCATTTGTTTTTTCAAAAGGAATTTTACACACTTAACTTGCTATTCAAGCACCAGTATTTTGAGGACACAAATCTGACTTTCAGATAGTGTTTATAACTTTGGACTTTGACTTCTTTTTTGAAGTAAGTGTGTAATGGCAGGAATAGTTCTTTTCTTTCTTTTTGTTTTAGTCTCTAGAATATTCAAAAATGCTAACCAATGATGTACATACTTAGCATTCAATAAATATTGGTAAAATACACAATGAAAAGCACTGAATCTTACCAAGAAATGCAAGATCCCAAAGGACATAAAATGTCTGGATGACAATTTGGCATGGCTCCCCTAATAGAATCAAGGCATAAATTCCTTCCCAAACTCAATCCTACTGCTTTGCTAAGAAATTGATTATGCTTAAGTTGCAAAACGCCTAACTGGACACATACTGCCCCACCTTACCTGGGCACAGGGAAGTGGCTATTTGCCCATGACTCAAGCCTGTAATCTTAACTGTATAGGAGGCTGAAATTTGGAGAACCATGGCTAGAGTTCATCCCAGGCAGTAAAGTTTACCAAATTAAACCTCTAAAATGATCAGCAAAAATAGTTCTGGAGGGTAGAGCAATAGCCTAGTAAATTTTCTCAGAGTGGTGAGGCCTTGATTTCAAACCACAATAGAAGAAAGAAAGAAAGAGACAAAGAGAAAGAAAGAAAGAGAGAGAAAGAGAAGGAGGGAAGGAGAGAAGAAGAGAGGGAAGGAGAGAAGAAGAGAGGGAAGGAGAGAGGGAGAAAGGGAAGGAGAAAGAGGGAGGGAGGGAGGAAAAATGAAAAAGGAAGAGTGGATACTTCTTTCTACCTCCTTATATAGTATCACAGAAATTACTGAACAAATTTCAACACTACTGTGTTTTTGATTTGACATTGCTAGTTGCCTAAAAAAAGAAAAATAAATGCTATTTTACCAATAAGGTTATTATTTTTCTACAAGTGCATTTCCATAATAATTATATTCTCCTTTCCAGTTCTTTACTTTCAGTTTGATATACTCTGATTTAGACTAAACCCTTGGCATGACTTAATTTGTTTCTCCTACTCAATCTCACTCTAACATAGGCACTTTTGATTTTTACTTTTTCTTTACAATTTTCTCCAGTGTAGGTTCATCATTATATCTAATGAGGCTTACTATTCCTTACCATCCTGCTTTTTGCTCCTACATGAATTTTTTAAAGTTGTATTTTATTTTATTTTTTATTGAGAAAATACTGTACAGAGGGGTTACAATTACATAAGCAAGATAATGAGTACATTTCCTATCAAGCATTGTAGCCTCCTCCTTTGTTTTCCCTTACCATCCCATCCTCCTCCCACCCCCCACCCAATCCTCTCCCCCTACCTCCCCCCAACTAAGTTGTGAAGTTCGTTTTCGACATAACGACTTGTACATCTCATTGTTGTAATGGGTCCACCTGTATGCCTATTTAAATGATTTGTTTTTTCCCTTCCCCTCCACAAATTATAACAACATCAAATACAGTGAAAGCAGGGGTTATACTGTGGGGAGGGACATACAAAGCAACAAAGAAATCATCTTATAAATGTGTTAGTAACAAGCGCATGAAAGAAAAAAATTTGAATACATATCTTAGGGTTCATTTTCATAACATCAATTTATCTGACCTTTTCTGCTTGTCTCAGACATATACTAGTTATTGCAAATAAGGGAAACCATGGGACCAATGTTTCTTTGGGCCTGGCTTACTTCACTTAACATGATTTTTTCCAAGTCTTTCCATTTCCTAACAAATGGGGCAAGTCATTCTTTCTCATGGAGGCATAGAATTCCACATTTTCTTGATCCATTCATCTACTGAGGAGCATCTGGGTTACCTACATGAGTTTTATCAGTGTTTGATACTCTCTGGAATTCTGATTTCCCTTGTCTGTCGCCTCTTCCAATAAGCTAAACAAGGTCCACATGTCACCTGCATGCTACTAACTTTTCTTTTTGACTACAACCTAATTCAGTAAAACGGGCCATGAATAGATAGAAACTAATGTAAATTTAGCAAACCATTAGAAAGTTAAAACTAAGTAACCACCACTAAGATCAAACAATAGAGCATGGCATTACAACTTGTCATATTTCCATTGTATGTCAGTTCAAAAAGATTTCTAATACTTCTTTTGATTTTTGTCTTTTATTCATGGGTTATTTAGAGGTTCATTATTTAGTTTCCAAGTGAGTGTGGTTTTAGGAGGTTTCCTACTGGTTTGTTTCTGCTTTTTTTTTTTGTTGGTCGTGGGGCCTGAACTCTGGGCCTGAGTGCTGTCCCTCAGCTCTTCAGCTCAAGGCTAGCACTCTACCACTTGAAAAACAGAGCCACTTCCGACTTTTTCTGCTTATGTGGTGTTGAAGAATCGAACTCAGGACGTCATGCATGCAAGGTAAATGCTTTGCCAGTGAGCCACCTTCCCAGCCCATAACACATTTTCTTGATCCATTCATCTACTGAGGGGCATCTGGGTTGGTTCCATATCTTAGCTACAGTAAATAATGCTGCAATAAACATAGTTGTGCTGGTAGCTTTGGTATGGACTTGTTTGTGATCATTTGGGTAAATGCCCAAAAGTGGGATTGCTGGATCATAGGAGAGCTCTATGTGGAGTCTTTTGAGGAACCTCCATACTGCTTTCCAAAGTGGTTGAACAAGTTTACACTCCCACCAACAATGCAGTAGAGTTCCCTTCTGTCCACATCCCCTCCATCATCTGTTGTTATTAGAGTTCTTGATTCTATCCAATCTAACTGGGATGAGGTGGTCTCAATGTTGTTTTGATTTGCATTTCTTTTATGGCTAAGGAGGTTGAGCATTTCTTCATGTGTTTATTGGCCATTCTGATTTCATCTTCAGAGAAGTTTCTCTTTAAGTCTTTAGCCCAGTTATTAATCAGGAGATTTTTTCTTTGAGGATTTGTTTTTGGGGATTTAAGTTTTTGGGTTCCAGGTATATTTTAGATAGGAGACCCTTGTCTGTTGTATGGCTAGTGAAGATCTTCTCCCAATCCTTGGGCTTTCTATTGATCTTGCTAGCTATGTCCTTTGCCATGCAAAAGCTCTGCAACTTCATGCATTTGGCCAACCTTTCTTTGATTTTTTTGTGTTTCTGGGTCTCTATTAAGAAAATTTCAGCCTGTGCCAAGGAGCCCTAGAGTTTCTCTTATTCCTTATTCCTTCCTGTAATGTTTTTGGGGTCTCTGCTTTGACTTCGAGGTCTTTGATGCATTTGGAGTTGATTCTGGTGCAGGGTGATATATAAGGATCTAGCTTTAGTTTTCTCCAGGTAATTAATGAGTTTTTCCAGCAACATTTATTGAAGAAGCTGTTTTTCTTTGGTTCTATTTTTTTTAGCTCCCTTATCAAAGATTAGGTGGCGATAGGTCTGTGAGTTCATTTCTGGGTCTTCAGTTCTGTTCCATTGGTCCTGAGGTCTGTTCTTGTGCCAGTACCAAGCTGTTTTGATTACTATGTCTTTGTAGTAGAGTTTGAAATTTGATATTGATATTCCTCCAGCACTGTTCTTTCTGCTAAGGATCGTTTGTGCCATTCAGGGTCTTTTGTTGTTCCATATGAATTTTTGGATTGCTTCTTCTATTTCCTTGAAGAATGCGGTTGGAATATTTATGGGTATCATATTGAATTTGTAGATAGCCTTTGGCACTATTGCCATTTTCACGATGTTGATCCTCCCAATCCAGGAGCATGGGAGGTTTTTACACTTCCTAAGTTCTGCTTTTAGCTCCTTTTTCAGGTTTTTAAAGTTTTTACTACCAGCACAACTATGTTTATCATAGCATTATTTAACATAGCTAAGATATGGAACCAACCCATATGCCCCTCAGTAGATGAATGGATCAAGAAAATGTGGTAATGTGATTCTATGCCTCCATCAAAAAGAATGACATAACCCCATTTGTTAAGAAATGGAAAGATTTGGAAAAATTATATTAATTGAAGTAAGCCAGGCCCAAAGAAACATAGGTCCCAAGGTTTCTCTTATTTGCAATAACTAGTACATTTGTAGGACAAGCCGAAAAGGTCAAAAGCTATGTACATTTGACCATATAAGATGATGTTAAGCAAAATGAACCCCAAGACAAGGACACAAGATGTTTTATCTTTGTCGCTATTCTTCTTAATGTTCTTATAATGTAATATGTAATTTTTTGTTTCTTTTGTATGTTCCTACCCCAGGGTATAACTCATTATCACTGTATTTGATCCTGGTGCCCTGCATCTTGTACATATACTTCACTTTTCTAATTTGAAGAGGGGAAGGGAAAAAACACAATGCTTAAATAGAGATAAAGGTTAACCCATTGTAACAATGAGATGTACTAAACACTATTTTGAAAAGGAACTTTACAACTTGGTAGGGGGGGAATAGTTGGGGAGGTGAGGAAGGAAGGGATGGTAGGGGAAAAGCAAAGGAAAAGGCAACAATGCTCGATAGGAAATGTACTCATTACATTATTCATGTAACTGTACCCCTCTGTACAGTATTTTTGCAATAAAAATGTGTAAAAAAGAATTTGTGGAAAACAATTTAGAAGACAAAAAAACAAATTAGAAATGGCTTGGAACTTAGTTTCTGAAAACTTGAATTTGTACCTTGGATTCCTCCATTGACTAATTGCATCCTTGTGTTATTCAAACTCTTCAAATGCTAACCTTTAGTTATAGATGGAGTTATAATGGAGTTCAAGGAGGGAATAGTAAGCTTGTTTTTCACCTAAAAATGTCCAAAAACAATTGAATGATAAACATGTTTGGGGCAGATGATAAAGCAGATACTCTTAAAAATAAATCTCAAAGCAAAGAATTTGCCTTAAGTCAAATAGCGAGATCTTTTGACTTAAGTTCTCTGATTTGAGACTAGTCTTTTAGTTAATCTCATCATAAAATTCAGACAGATGACTATATTATTTACCATCCATGTCACTCATTGCGTGATTCTGAAGAGGTGTGAGTTGTATGCAATAAGGAAGGAAGCCAAGGACTTTTATGGAAAGGTCGATCTGCAAAGTATCCTTGTCCCAGTGAAATGCAATTATTTTTTATTACACAAGTTTTGACCATGTAGTAATGGTCAAAATCAGGATTATGTATGTGGCCTAATTAACAGGATTTGTCTGAGGCCTATGTAAGATACAAGCTAAAACCACTTTGTAAGGTATAATGTGATTTACAAATGTAGACATTATTGTAATTTACATAAGACTTTCCCATGAATTAGATGCATCTATTCTGTGACTTCATCTAAAGACACTCCAAGGTGTTTCTTTAATGTAAGGTGTAAGACCAAACTAGAACTTCCTGGAAAAAAATAAACATTTACTGGAAAATCTTGAGGCCAAGTCTGTTTTGTTATGTTGTTAATTAAATATTTACAATTGTCTGGGAAAAATAGCAGATACATCTATGTTTAGAGAAGTTTACATAGCTAGTGCAAGTGATACTAGGATAAGAAAAATTGGGGGAGATCATTCTGTTTCCCATTGAATTCTCATTGTGCTAGAGCAGATTACTGAAACTTTCACATAAAGAATAATCATTAACTACTATTATTTGTGACAAATTTTCTAATATCCACATATTAAAATGCATTTCTAAATATGATAAACCATCTTAAATATCAAACCAAGTGTTTTCTATTTGCAAGTATAAACAATAGAATTTATGTTTTTGGCTTCTAAGGGTTTTCAGTGTAATAAACACCTTCCTAATGGGTAAAGGGGATGCTACTTAGTTATGTTTGAGAGCTGAATTAATTACCACAAATTTGGCTATTAAAGATTGGTTGAACCATTTGAAACTTACCAATGGCCTATTGAGTCACATTGTGTATGGCTTGATTCTTCTTTTATGTTCATATAATTCATATGTGACAATCCTTCTGTGTCAATAAAATATTAGTATTATCTTCACTTTCATATGAATTGTATAACTATTGAAGGTTCACAAAAGAAGTCATCATTTCAACAACTAGAGTCCTAAATAGGAACACTAAAAATATTTGCATTGACCAGGCTTAAGTGCTAGAACATTTGCTTAACAAGTGAGAAATACTAAGTTCAAATGCCAGTGCAATAGAAAAACATCTTCAAAATGTAATTTGGGGTTGTAATAGTCACCTTTTGGGAGCCTTCAGGGAAATTTTATGATGCGTGGAAAAGCAGTGTATTTTTTACTGTGTAGTTTTATATATTAAATCACTATTTATATGTATATTGCCTGGTCAGTCTGTATATGTTATCTCTAATTCAAAAAAAGTTACAAAATGGGGTCTATTCATATATTGAAGCAAACTGAATCATCAAGAATTCTGATTTGATTACAGTGACAGATCTGTGAATGGTGGAATTTACATAATTAGAAATATCTTCTTGTTATATAAGCTATATTCCTCGTTATTTATATTGCTTCTACTACTGAAATACTTTGCCATTTCTCCTCAATTAGGCTAAATCTATAAAATCAATGCTTTCTTAGTGAAAGTACATTGCTAAAAAATTGATTGGACCTATGTTTCTTTGGGCCTCGCTTACTTCACTTAACATAATTTTTCCATGTTCCCCTTATTTGCAATAACTAGTATATGTCTAGGATAAGCTAAAAAGGTCAAAAGCTATGTACATATGACCATATAAGATGATGCTAAGCTAATTGTTTCTAACATATTTATAAGATGATTTCTATGTTGCTTTGTATGTCCCTCCCCCATGGTATAACCCCTGCTTTCACTGTATTTGATGTTGGTATAATTTGTGGCGGGAAAGGGCAAAAACAAATCGTTTAACCAGGGATACAGGTGGACCCATTGCAACAATAAGATGTACAAGTCCTTATGTAGAAAAACAAACTTTACAGGTTTGGTGATGGGGAGGGAGGATCGGGTGGGTGGAGGTGGGAGGAGTATGGGAAGGGATGGGAAGGGGAAACAAAGAAGAGGCTACAATGCTTGATAAGAAATGTACTCATTATCTTGCCCATGTAATTGTAACTCCTCTGTATGGTATTCTCACAATAAAAAAAAAGATGATGCTAAGCAAAATGAACCCCAAGATAGGAACACAAGAGGTTTATCTTTGTTGCTGTTGTTTTTAATGTATGTACAATGTACTATGTGATTTTTTTTTTGTTTCTATTGTATGTTCTTCCCCGATGGTACAAACCCTGTTTTCACTGTATTTGATTCTGGTGCCCTTCATCATGTATATACATTTTTTCTAATTTGGGGAGGGGAAGGGAAATAACAAAATGATGAAATAAGTATACAGGTTGACCCATTGTAACAATGAGATTTACAAAACACTATGTTGAAAAGGAACTTTACAACTTTGGGGTGGGGGGAGGAGTCGGGGAGGTGGGGAGGGAAGGGATGGTAGGGGAAAAACAAAGGAGGGGTTAACAATGCTTGTTAGGAAATGTACTCACTACCTTACAAACCTAACTGTAACCCTTCTGTATAGTATCTTTAGAATAAAAATATATATTAAAAAATTGATGGGAACAATAATGCTCCTATCATTTGGGAAGCCTTAGAAACAAATGGTATAAACATTTATGTAAAAGGTGAACATTGTTTCCTTTGGGAAACAAATCATATGCATTTTTCTCTTTTAACCAGGAGAACATTATAATTGAATGTTCTACATAACGTATCTCTGGAAATTTCCCTCAGGAATTTCTGGTTTCTCAAAAAGCTACATTAAATATACAGTTTCACTAAAAAAAAAAAGGACAAGTATGCTGTGATTAATAATAACAGTACAGAATTTTATCATTAACCAGAGAAATCTACAGTCCTTGTTAGTTGAAAATTGTCAGAATAAATGCATTGATTTTCTTAAAGGATGTTTTTCTCCAGTCCTGCTGCATTGCTAAAATATAAAAGATAATGAGTGGATAGTGCATGTAGAAAATGTTTTACTTTTTTTTTGAAGCTCCAACTTCAAAATAAAAAATTCAAAGTCCAAATAGACTAGTTTAAGTTATGCCTCTGAAATATACCATGGAAGTTATTTCTTTGTCATATGGCATTGTCTTTGATGATATACATTGAAACAGTGAATTTTCTGGAAGTCTTCTTAACATAGAAAATATAATCTTGATTAAGTGAAGGTCTTATCTATTACATGGCTCAATAAAGGAAGGAAAAAAAGAACACAGGAAAGAAAGAAAAGGAGAAAGGAAGAGAGGAAGGAAGGAAGAAGGGAGGGAGGGAGGGAGAGAAGGAAGGAGGGAAGGAGAGAAGATGAGAGAGCTAAAATATCATCAATTCATAAAATAAACTGTACTGTATGCTCAGGATTTAGAAATTAGGAATGCTGTCGTCTAAATCTATAAGAATCCTGCAAATATTTGATCACCTTTCTCACACCTTTTTAAATTTTTTGCTCCATTCTTCTCATTCTATTTGTAAACATACAACAAAAGTGTATTTGCTAAATGCTCTGAACACAGGAAGTAGTGCAAAAAAGAAAAGCAGTTCTCATTATCTTATGGACTGAAATAGAGTTCTGTTTAGAGATGACACAGAACTAACACCTGGGCTAGGTGAGTATAATCATTAGTCTAAAGCAATGATGTAGGACATCTTATACTGAACTTCATACAATCATTCACACACAAATGGGTATCAGTGGTAGAAAAACAAATGAATGCATAACGGTAGAAAAACAAATGAATGCATAATTGAGTATTTTTTTCAATTCTAATGTGAATTTCTAGTTCCACTATTCTGATAATGACTGTCTTAATGACCTAGGATCCTGTTGGGTGATAAAAGCAAGTATTTACTAACATAGGCCTTGACAAATTGAATGATGAATTTTCTACTAAGGGATAATGGCAAAGGTAGATGATAGGTGCAGGAGTAGATGGTATGGAAAAGTTAGAAGACAATTTAAAATAATTAAAGAAAGGAACTCAAATCCATTAAACATTAATGTCATCAAGGCCTTGAGCTAGATAACATGAAATAGCAAAATCTCATGCTTTGGCACCAAGTGGAACATCAATTTAAAAATATGATTCAGATAAAGTTCCCTTCTTTTATTCATATTTTTAATTGCCTTTGAGGTTTAGGGAAATGGGTGCAAATAATCATGGCTAAAACCTCATAGGTCCACCCCTCAAATTTGTTTCTGTTGATTAATTCTTTTGAATAGATAAAATACTAAATGCAAATAAATGATTTTTTGTAAAAACAAATTTAACCTCCAATTACCCAGACCTCATCTAACTAAAATCATGTTTACCTCTGTAATTTTATTTTGCAAGAAATGCATTTAAAATAAGAGCAGATGTTGTCGTTTAAACGGTACCTATTCTAAGAGAATCTGTATTATAAAAATCCTTCAGAGCATAACAGATTAGTTTTCTTTTTAATGCATTTTAATTCATTTTAACATTACCATGCATAAAGAAGCCCAGAATTTCAAAACAATCAGCTTATAACACACTTCACTTTATTTAACAAAAGCACAATCACTGCTGATGGAAAAATATTAGGAAAAACAAAAACTGCTAATAATGTTATTAGAAACCTTGGTCTTCAGATGCATGGACCACAGTGGAGTACTCATGCATTCCTAAATAATGCCCAAATAGTATGTAAGTCATCTTGCAGTTGTAAAGAATGGAGCATGGTCAGATGAACTGTTGGACATTTATTCATTATATGAACCAACGGAAGTTAAGAAATCCAAACACCTATTTGGGTCTCAGAATAAAACAGTTGAAAACTTCCAGTGACTATGGAGCCTTTTATGATTAAAAAAATACTAGACACGTGTACATCATCCTTTAAAAATTAGCTTTTGCTCCCTCTTTAGCTCTATTGGCTTCACTATAATTATGACTAAGCTTCTTCACTGTTTGTACCTTTAATATCTGTGCCCCCCACCACCTCTGATTCTGCTTTTCTCTCATGCAATCAAAATGTAACCAAAGTGAGTACATGAATGAATTTCATTAGTCATTACTCCACACAGAATAATGGAGTTCTCAAAACAAATCGCTACAGAGACTGCTGGCCCCCCAGTATAACCTCCATAAATAAAAGGCTGAAGGGTTGTGTCAGCCAGCAGTTTACATGAAAACCGAAGCACGTAATAAAACTCTTAGTGAATTAAAAAGTAGAAACTACTGTGAACACGTTATTGAGTTGGAAGCTCAATCCCCTTGAACCTTTGATGTTTGCTTTCTGCCTAATTGTCCAAGGTTACATGTTATATAGTATAAAAATAAAGAGAATCCATCTTTCTATACAGATTCTAGTCTCAACTAAATTTTGTTAATTTTTAAGGAGGGTCTTATGTAAAGTGTCTATATAGGAGTCTGGGTTATACTTACTTCTTAAGTTTATGCGAGTTATCTCTCTGAAACATTCAGGCTTTGATCTACCACGGGCCATCAAAAACTTTAGGAAACAAATAGTCAAGTTAACTTGCTACTTCTCCTTAATAGGTCATGTACCATTTACCACAGAGATATTTGTTTATGTATTATGTATCTATTATCTACAAATGTTCTACATAGCTACTCAAGACATATACCTTTAATATTACAAAACTGTCGATCATCTACCTATTAAATAAGTTTTCAAAACTATTAGAGAATTTTATAAGATACAAGATGTAGTTTATGACCTGTATATAAAAACTTTGGGAATTAGTTGTTATCTTAATATTTTTTAAAGTATAATATTCTTTGTGTTAAATGCTATTATTGAATTAGAACTTCGTCATTCTTACATCTAAGAAACAAAATCTTTTGTAAACAACATTTTTCAAATTTAAATATTGCTTCTTAATGTCCAAAACATCTTGAAATTCAAAAAAATGTTTTGTCAAAGGAAGAGCCAACAATGCTGGAAAAGAAATGTATTCAATACCGTGCTCATGTAACTGTAACCCCTCTGTACAGTATTGTCACTATAAAAAACTTAATTAAAAATGTTTTGTGTTCCTACATAACTAATCCTTATTAGCAAACAAGAATTATAACTATCAAGAAAATATGTCTGGATATATTGTTGTCTCATAGATTATGATGCTTATTCTGAGTAATGCCCTTCATATCTCTAAAACCAGTGCCTAGAATAATTTTTAGTGAATAGTGCTTTCAAGATTTGATTGCTTTAAAAATTAAATGACTTCAATAATGAACAGAATCAGCTTACACTTAACTTGTTAACCCTTGGAAACAAGTTAAAGATGATTGTGTTGTAAAAGCAATTGGAAGCATCAGAAATCTGACTGAGGCAAGTGGAAAGGTTACTGAAAGTAACATAGATAGACCTCAGGAAATTCTGTAATGAATACAGGAAGAAAAAAGAGTTGGCTGATTGAGTGTACCACTGAGAAGACTGATGGTTAGAGAATAATGGGAATAAATTCTGTGTTTAGAGAGGTATTAGAAGATAAAGCAGGAGAATTTGAAGGTCTGAGAAAATAGGAGCCATCCTTTTTGGAGTAAACAAAAATTAGCAAAGCTTAACATTAGGCACAACAGGAAAGGATTAAGAAAAAAGGAATACATATATAGTAAAGATATGGTGTGAATAAACCCAGGCAGTTATTCTTAATAAGCAACTGAATAGACATTCTGTTTGCCTACTAAGAATATTTTATGTAATAAATCTTTTTTGTTTCATTGGTTAATCTGAAAAGGACAAATCAAAATACCATTCCCATTTTATCTCCTTGATGACCCTAAATCCTTATGTCCTACACATTCATTAATACTCATACATAAATATATACATATATATATATATATATGTGGTAGATAGGTTGATATAGACATAAGTTTTTCTCTGAAAAAATGTGTTGATGGTGAGCTCTAATATGCAATTTTAAAAATCACAAACAGGCTGCTGGCACAGTTAACAATAAAATTGTAAGCCTTAAATGTAAGATCATTTAGGCATGAAAGCATCCATGTCAGAAGCTTACTCATTGTGTTACATGGATGAATAAGCTTGAAAGCAGAGCCTCCTCTATACAGTTTCAGGTTTCCTTTTTGCTTAATGGACTTAGGTTAGGACAAATAAATGTAAAACATTTTAACCTAAATTATTCAGAAATATATTGATAAATATATACATAAGCACATAAGCACGTACATACATGTGGGTTGTGTGCAATTTTGAATAATCTGTTTCAAAAAAAATAAGGAAATCTTTTGACACCAAGCAGGTTAGTCAAGGTTGATTCCTGAAAAAACTCTATAGCCATTCAGAAGTTGCCACTAGCAAACTAACATTGGAAGATACCTTTAAGCAGTAGAAGGAAAAGCGTATACCATGTTGAAGGAACAAACACAATCCTCCCTGTATGTAGACAAGGAGGCACTAAAAGCAGTACCTAGGCATTGATTAGCACTGAAAGCTGATCGTGTCCACTGTTGCAGAGCTCAGTTTTGAAGAGATATTTTTCTTTTTTAATTTTTAGTGTAAAAATACTGTACAGAGGGTTACAGTTACATGAGCAAGGTAATGAGTGCATTTCTTATCAAGCACTGTTACCTCCTCCTTTGTTTTTCCCCTACCATCCCTTCCCTCCTACCTCCACAACTACACTCCCTGCCCTCTCCATGACCAGATAAGATAATGTTAAGTGAAATGAACCCCAAGATATGGACACAAGTGATTTTTTTCTTTCTTGCTATTGTTTCTAATGTATTTATAATGTACCATGTGATTTTTTTGTTTCTTTGTATATTCCTCCCCCACGGTATAACCCCTGTTTTCACTGTATTTGATGTCAGTGCCCTGCATCTTGTATATACACTTCTGAATTTGTGGAGGGGAAGGAAAAAAACAAAATGCGTAAATAGGGATACAGGTTGACCCATTGTAGCAATGAGATGTACAAGATACTATGTTGAAAAATGAACTTTACAATTGAAGAGATATTTTGCCTAGCTCCTTTGTGTCACTTATATTTGCATTTAGCTTTCAACTTACAAAGACAAATGCTGACCAAGGTCCTGCTACATGTCGAGCCCACCTATGTTGGAAGGACTTGCTACAATTCCAGGCTACTGAACTCAGACATGAATAAAGACAAGGTGAGTCAGGATCCCCTCCCCAAATTAGAGAAGTGTATATGTAAGATCCAGGGCAACACCATAAAATTCAGTGAAAACAGGGGTTATACTGTGGGGAAGGAACATACAAAACAAAAAGAATCAGATGGTACATTATAAATATGTTAGAAACAATAGCAAGAAAGAAAAAATAACCACTGTGTCTCTATCTTGGGGTTCATTTCACCTAACATCATCATATATGGTACATAGCTTTTGACCTTTTCTGTTTGTCCCAGACGTATACTAGTTATTGCAAGTAAGGGACACCATGAGACCTATGTTTCTTTGGGCCTGGCTTACTTCACTTCATATAATTTTGTCAAAGTCTTTCCATTTCCTAACAAATGAGGCAATGCCATCTTTCTGATGGAGGCATAGAATTCTATTGTGTGTGCATATATATAGATAGATAGATAGATATAGATATATATATATAGATAGATAGATAGATAGATAGATAGATAGATAGATCACATTTTCTTGATCCATTCATCTACTGAGGGACATCTGGGTTGATTCCATATCTTAGCTATGGTAAATAATGCTGCAATAAACATATTCATGCTGGTAGCTTTAGTATGGTCTTTTTGTGATCATTTGGGTAAATGCCCAAAAGTGGGATTGCTGGGTCATAAGGGAGTTCTATGTGGAGTCTTTTGAGTAACCTCCATACTACTTTCCAAAGTGGTTGAAACAAGTTTACACTCCTTCTGTCCACATCCCCTCCAACCTCTGTTGTTATTAGAGTTCTTGATTATAGCCATTCTAACTGGGGTGTGGGGGGATCTCAATGTTGTTTTGATTTGTGTTTCTGGCCAATAGACACATGAAGCAATGTTCAACCTCTCTAGCCACAAAAGAAATGCAAATAGTGCATTTCTTTGGGTTTGTCAGTGTTATATATGAGGGTAGATCTTGGTAAGGGTCATTATCTACTTCTGTGTTGCTTCCACCTTTAAAGCTTCTATTCTTGGCCTACTGGAAGACTTCTGGTCACAAGGTGCCCAATCTGTGGGCTAGTCAAAGTAACATTCGTTCCACAGATTCCCCTGTTTGTATCTCCATGGATGGCAGTTGGGCTTTCTATTGGCTGTTCCCCTAATATACTTGGTCATAGGGGTAGCAAATAACTTTATGATTTCTATGTGAATGATAGAGAACTGAGGGTTTCAGGTGCTGCACCAACAGGCCTCAGTTCTTTCAAACCCCACCTAGCAGTTCATTACCCTGTGGTAATGCTAAGGCTAGAGTCATCATGTGCACCCCAAGTCCTGTCCTTGGAATCTCATCCCATCTGCTACCAGATCGCTAAAGCCACCAAATGACTTGGTGATGTTTCTGCAGTGATCTTCTAGCAATGGAACTTGTCCTAGCCAATAAGATCAGGGTCACTGGTCTTTTACCTGAGCCTTCATTGCTGCTTTGGATTCTCAACCTACCTGTGTCTAAATTCTTTCTCTTCCTGGATCCCTCCTTGACTATCTATTGATTATTTTCCAGGGGAGTGGCTCTCTTTTTGTCTGCCTGGCAGGCCTCTTCTTGCCATTTGTATTCTGACCTCTCCACACCTTTTGCAATCTTTTAGCATGACCTATTCTTAACTCAGGACAACAGCTTTTTGAGATTGAGAATGGAAACAAAGATTTAAAATTCTTAGAGCAGACATTCTGTATGCCTCACAGAAAGACTGCCTGCTTAATCACCAGTATTGTTGTTGGTGTTTCAGTCTATTTCAACTAAGTTGAGTATGTATTAATACCATTCACTTAAACATTGCTTGAGGGAAGAATGCTTTGGCTATGTTGTCACAAGGGAGAAATAAAGCTGTACAGCTGCCTTGTCATTATGCTCCTCACCTTTCACTCTTCCATTTTTCCTGGTCATATTCTTCTCAGAGTAAGATATTCTCCCCCTCACGTCTTCCCACTGTCTTCTTAATTTTGTAGGATGTACATTGAATTCTTGTTGGCATTTTCCCTCTCTTCTAGTCTTCATTCCTCTTCCCTTTCCTTTTGACCCCACTCCTTTCAACAGGTTTCCTAGTGTTTTTCTTAGCAAGGCAAAAATCAAAGTTCAGCAATGTAAACACCTACTTATTGGGATCAAAACACAAGTCTACTGAACAAGAGCTTCCAAAACATACTTCCAGGTTTCCAGTTCCTGTGATCTCATGTGAAGACAGGAATGAGGATTGCTGAATGTCAACACAGTGAGATACGTTTCCTTTCCAAAGTAAAAAACCACAGACACACACATCATAATATGACTGTTAACTATTTTTCGTACTATGCATTACATAAAAATATAGAAGATTGCATATTTTCCATCAGATTTCTGCTGCTGTGACAAAACGTTTGAGATAAAGAGAATTTTAAAGGAAGAAATGTTTATTCTGACTCCTACTTTCAGATAATTTAGGCAATAGTTGCTTGGCCTTGTAATAAGAATGAATGTGAAACTGGGAAAATGTGCTTATCTCCAGCAAGTCAGGAAGCAAAGTAGAGGGATAAGAAGAGCCAGAGTTCCATATCCCCTCTAAATCTATGCCCCCACCAATCAGCTGACTCTCTTCCATTATATCCAACTTCCTATGGCTCTAAGGCATCCTAGTAGCTACAGGCTGCCAACCAAGCCTCCAGCCTTTGGACAACATTTAATAGACAGACCAATGTAAGATTCTTATTAAATTTCTACCAAATGTCCCTACATAGTCTACTTCAGACACAATTGTCTGGGCACAATAGCTCCATGATAATAGTATTGCCCTGCTAAGACTATGTTGTAATGTAAGCAAAATAGAACAATAGGAAATAAATAGATAAATAAACACTTATACAACTTCTGATTCCATATATCTAAAGATACAATATTTCTAAAGAAATTCAAACAATTGCATTTGCAAACATTAACAAAAATATAACTGTTTATCTAATAATTATATCATGTTGTTATTGGTTATTATATGTAATCTAGAAATGAGTTAAAGTATGCAGGAAGAAGTTCATAGGTTATAGGCAAAGACTATGTCATTGTATTAGAAGAGACAAATTTTTGTGGATTTTGGTATTCAAAGGGAGCCAAGAGCCAAAGCCCTGCCTTATGACAAATGTCTCATGTGTTGAAAGCTTTTTTATCAACTATTATAAGTTAATGTGCCCCATTTTTTCTTGAACATGTAAATCATTCTTTTTGTCTTTGTTCTTACTGAAATGTCCTGCTATCTTGGGAACTCGTTTACTGTGACAACTTTCCAGCACAGAGATTACCTAATCTCTAATTTGAAACTCCTGGATGATATTTGTTACTCTGGAGTAAATCACTTTTAAAATTAGTTCCCAACCAAATCCTTATCAATTAATTTCATAAGATGTAAAGCACACAGGCCAATGCCAAGAATAAACAACAGAGATATAAATGTATACCTATGTGATTGGTGAATATTCTTTCAATCCTTGATGTTAGGAAAACTGAGTATCTTCATGTAAAAGAATGAAATGAGATCTCTCTCAGCAACTATATGATAGTCAAACAAGATTAAAGGCTTAAGTGGAAGGTCTGAACTTGCAAAAGGCCTCTAATAAAACATAGAGTCAATGGCTTTATGACAATAACCTTGTCATTGTCATAACTCTCTAGAGTTGATATAGAAGTATGGTCACCAAAAATAAAAATAAGCAATTATGACTTATGTCCAAATAAAAATCTTCTGCATAACTATGAAGACAATCAGTACAATTTAGAGACAATGTATGGAATGGTATATAAATACCATTTATCTCATATCTCCTCCAACTGAGCAGCAAAATAAATAAAAAAGCATATCCCAATTTAAATATGGAAAAAAATGTCATGGCCAACGGGTACAGGAGAACACATTCAACATCACTAATCATTAGAGAAATAGGACAAAACACAATGAAATATCACCTCACCAGTTAGATGGTTCCCATGAAGAAAATAAAAGTCAGCAAGTGATGGTGGGGATTTGAAGGTATTAAACTTTTTGCACAATTGTTTGTAGCAATGCTAAATTATGCAGTCAGATAGAAGACTAGGAATTTTCCTCAAAAAAAGTAAAAGTTGCCTGGCAATGGTGGTTCACACTTGTAATCCTAGGTACTCAGGACACTGAGATCTGATGATTGCAGTTCAAAGTCAGCCGAGGCAGGAAAGTCCTTGAAATGCTTATCTCCAATAAACCACTGGAAAACCAGAAGTGGTGCTGTGGCTCAAGTGGTAGAGCGTTAGCCTTGAGCTGAAGAGCTGAGGGACAGTGTCCAGGCCCAGAGTTCAAGCCCCATAACCAACCAAAAGAAAAAAAAATAAAAGTAGGACTACCATGTGTTTCAACTCTCTGACTTTCAGATATATATATCCAAACAATTGAAATCTGAATCCAATTGAGATATTAATACTCTTATGTTGTATTATAATGCTATTCACAATAACCAAAGCACAAAAACAACCTCTGTCCCACCAATCACTAAAATACAACATAAGATTGTTAATACCTCTTCTAGAGTCAGATTTCAATAGGAAATAGCTGGAAACTGGTTGTTCATACCAATAATCTTTTCTAGGATAATCAGAAGGCTAATATCTGAGGATCAAAGTTCATAGTCTACCTAGGCTGACAAATCTAAGAGACTTTTGTCTCTACCTAATGTAAAAAGTCAGAGTTGGCTCAACCATGAGAATGAAAGCTGAGCAAGAGTGCAAGGTCATGAATTCAAGCTCCAGTACTGGGTTATGCACACACAAAACAAATATTGCCACTGTGACAACAGGAATGAACAGAAGACAGTATACAACGTGAAAGAAACATGCCACAAAAACACAAATGTGTCTTGAATCTAATGAGGCCAAGTAGAAAACAGCCTCGTCTTTGCCAGAGACTGGAGAGAGGAGAAAATGGAGAGCTATTGTTCAATGGAGTAACATTTTCATTATGCATGATAAGGCATTATCTGTATGTTATTACATACTTACTCAATTGGAAAGCTATGATACCTAAAAAATGTTTAAAGACATTTTGTGTACACTCTTCGCCTTTGCAGTCACTATGGTTGTTATTTATCAGCCATAAGTCATTATTTGTCTTAACAATGTACCAAGGGATATGTTTTTAAGCTTAACATACTGAAGCAATATATAGTTATGATGTAGACTCCAGGTTATCATAAAAATAAATTCTGAGATTTATCTGCCTATAAATGTTTTTTATTTTGCTTCTGAGAACAACAAAAGATTCTTAAGAATTACATTACAATCAAATTTTAAAAAGAAATTGCATACAACTTATTTACTAAAATAAATTATCTTTTCCTGGAATTTTGCTGAGTATATTGTTACCTAGACACAAGGAAAGTACTCTGAGAAAAACTTCATTCAGAATTTATTCTAAGATCAAATCCACATGAACTAGAGGAAAAATATTAAGAAACCTAGATGAATGAGCTAATTCAGAACTACTAAATGCTTACAGAACTTTAACCATCAAATTAAGATTGTCAATCTAATAAATGGGTGTATTAAGGACTTTTACTGGATTTGATACATCTCCAACAGCTCCAAGCAAAAGGTAATAGAGCAATCTATTTCCCTTGCTTATAAGAAAATTAGAGCTCAGCCTTACCAAATCAAAACACTGAATTAGCTAAGCACAAAGAATAGAACATGGGGCCCAAAGCATTCAGAACACTGAAAGAAATTTTTGTCTCTGAAAGCACACTAAAAAAATAACTGGAAAATTTTAAAAACTTCAAAAAATAGATGGCACCTATGACAAGGGTCCTTCAACAGCTTTATACACAAATAATCACATGCTGTGTGGCTGGGAAATAATTCTCACCTCTCTACAGTATCTACAGTCTTTTCTATCATGTTTTTTTAGCTTTACCAAAGAAGGTAAATGAACATCAACAGCAAAACAGAAAAGTTCTGAAGTTGAAATTGACTTTTAAATTATCTTCCCATGTCAGATGCATAACTAGTGAAGGTATTCTCCCAATCTGTGGGTTTCCTATTTGTCTTGCTAGCTATGTCCTTTGTCTTCATATCTAAAATATACTGGGAGCTCAAAAAGCTAAATCTCCCAAAACAAATCCTCAAAGAAATAACACCTGATTAATTAGTGTGCTAAACACTTAAAGAGAAACTTATCTGAAGAGGAAATAAGAATGGCCAATAGACACATGAAGAAATGCTCACTTTCTCTGGCCATAAAAGAAATGCAAATCAAAACAACATTGAGATTCCACCTCACCCAAGTTAAAATGACCATTATTAAGAAAACCAATAATAACAGATGCTGGCAGGGATGTGTCCTAAAGGAAGCACTATTACATGGGAATGTAAACTTGTTTAATCACTTTGGAAAGTAGTATGGCGTTCCCTCAAAAGGCTAAACATAGAGCTCCCCTATAACCCAGCAATTCCACATCTGGGCATTTACCCAAATGACCACAATGTCACACTACATGACCAGCACAACCACATTCATTGCAGCATTATTTACCATATCCAAGACATAGAATCAACCCAGATGCCCCTCAGTGGATGAATGGATCAAGAAGATGTGGTATATATACACAATGGAATTCTATTTTTCCAATGAATGGCATTGCCCCATTCATAAAGAAATGGAAAGACTTGGAAAAAATTATATTAAGTGAAGTAAGCCAGACCCAAAGAAACATAGGCTGCCTGTTTTCCCACATTGATAATAATTAGTATATGTCTAGGATAGTTTTTAATAACAATAGCTGAAAATAGCTATATACATATGACTTTATAAAGTGAGGTTAACAGAAATGAACTATAAGATATAGAAACAAGAGTTACCCCCTTCCCCCCCCCACTTAGTGAACTGTATGGAGTTACTTTTTTTTCTTTCATTTTCCCCCTTTTGGTTTACCCCCTGTTGTCAGTGTTTTTTATTTCAGTATCCTTTGTATTGTATGTAAGTTTATCTGATTTGGGGATTGGAAAGAGAATCACAGAAATTGTGAGACAAAGGATAAAGGGTGAACCAATGCATCAGTGATACAAGACACTATGTTGGAAATGAACTTTACAGCTTGGGGGTAGGTGAACAAGGAGGATGGATAGTAGGAGAAAACAAGGGAGAGGTTAACAATGTTCAACAAGTACTGTATTCATTTCCTTACTTATGCAACTATAACCCCTCTGTCCATCACCTTTAAATAAAAAGGTTAATATAAATAATTGGCTTCCCAGATATTTGTATGATATTTGAATCTGACTTACAATAAAAAGCAAATAAATATTTTCCTTAAATGTAACTCTTTAGTTAAATAATATCAATACTAGGGAAACTCCTTCATGATTACTTTAAAAATACACTGCACATGATATTCCAGCACTGGGAAGGTGAGAAAGAAGGATACTGAGTTCAGGGCCAGTCTGGGATTACAAGAGCAAGTTAAAGCTGCATGTCTGGCTACAGAGAGAGACCTTGTTCAACATGAAAACAGTTTATTTTACCCTCACTGTTGATGAGTGCCTCCCCTTTAAAAATGAAAATCAGTGCCTATGTCACCTATAGAAGTCTTATGAATCATTTATAATTTTGTATACAAATAATGCAAGTCAAGAATGGTGCAGTGTTTCTGCTTTTAGCCCTAAGTAACTAGGACTTAAACTATTACAAATACAGGTTTATACAGTGAACAGATGTTTTGAAATTGAAATCAGATCCCTTTGAGGCTGTAGAAAAAGAAGATAAAGATATTTTAATGGAAAGAAAACAACAATTATACAACAGACTGCATACAATTTTTCCAAGAAACTACTTTGATTCCTCAAGTTCCCTCTTCCTGAGCACTTTTCTTTAAAACGGAAGGGTGCCCTCACCTAGTTATGCAAGGCACTAGATGACAACATTAAGCAGACAGGAACTATCTTCCTACTTTCCCATTCTTTAGTTCCCTCTGGGGAAACCCATTAGGAAAAACCTCCTTCAGAAAGCCAATGCCCAAATGCACTTGTTAGAACAAGAAAAGGAGGAGAAAAAAAATTAGGCAGAGAAGAAAATGTTTAGGAGTAATTGAAGTGGGGTAGTAAGATTTTGATCCTGCTCAGTTTCTACATGATGATAGCTCTCTGTGATTCAATAGCTTCAGCAAATAACATCTCCCATACCTAAGGAAAAATATTGAAGACAAGAGAATTTGAGTTAGAGTGAAGAAAAGGAAGAAAATGACCATGTATATTCTTTTTAAAATTATCTTTAAATAGTTACAAAAAGGAGTTGACATTTAACAAAGCAATTTATGAATATAGTGTACTTGGATCGATGTCAGCACCTTGTTCAATACCCTCACCCATCCTTCCCTGCCCATCCCCTATGTATGTTCTTGAATATCTTGCTTCAACCCTCTGCTCACTTGCAGTGTATCTTACTTGTACTTCAATTCAATGCTTATCCTTTTTTGCTACAAGAAAGAAAGAAACAAGCAAAGAGAAGAAGTTGAAAAAAGGAAGGGAAGGAGGAAGGAAGGAAGGAAGATAGGGAGGGAGGGAGGGAGGGAGGG
>NW_012267217.1:44469821-44471212 GCF_000151885.1 Dipodomys ordii | reverse complement strand
TGTGTTTCTTCTGGGTCTCTATTAAGAAAATTTCAGCCTGTGCCAAGGAGAACTAAGGTTTCTCTTATTCCATCCTGTAATGATTTCAGAGTGTCTGCTTTGGCTTCGAGGTCTTTGATCCATTTGGAGTTGATTCTGGTGCAGGGTGATATATAAGGATCTAGCTTTAGTTTTCTACAAGTAGTTAACCAATTTTGCCAGAACCATTTACTGAAGAGGCTGTCTTCCTACCAATCTATTTTTTTAACTCCCTTATCGAAGATTAGATGGCTATAGGTCTGTAGGTTCATTTCTGGGTTTTCAATTCTATTCCATTGGTCCTGAGTTCTGTACTTGTGCCAGTACCAAGCTGTTTTGGTTACTATGGCTTTGTAGCAAAGGTTGAAATTTGGTATTGATATTCCTCCAGCAGTGTTCTTTCCATTGAGGATCATTTTTGCTATTCGGGGTCTTTTATTGTTGCTTATAAATTTTTGGATTGTCTCTTCTATTTCCTTGAAGAATGAGGTTGGAATATTGATAGGTATCACATAGAATTTGTAGATAGCCTTGGGAAGTATTGCCATTTTCAGGATGTTGATCTTTCCAATCCAGGAGCATGGGAGGTTTTGCCACTTTCTAAGTTATGTGTTGATTTCTTTTTTCAAGTTTTTAAAGTTTTCATCATAGAGATTCTTCACTTCTATGGTTAAGTTAATTCCTAGGAATTATATTATTTGTGGGGCTATTACGAATGGAGTTGCTTTCCTAATTTCAGTAACACTTTTCTCATTGTTGGCATTCAGAAAAGCCATTGATTTGGGGGGGTTAATTTTATACCCTGCTACTTTGCCAAAGTTTTGAATTAGCTTGAATAATTTGGGAGTGGAGTCTGTGGGATTCTTTAAATACAAGATCATATCATCTGCAAGGAGGAAGAGTTTTACTTCTTCTTTCCCTGTTTGTATCCCCTTTATGTTTGCATCTTTTCTTATTGCTGTAGCTAGGCATTCTAATACTAGATTGCATAGAAGTGGAGAGAGTGGACATCCCTGTCTTGTTCCTGAGTTAAGAGGAAATGGCTTTAGTTTTTCACCATTAAGTATAATGCTGGCTTGTAGGTTTGTCCTATACAGCCTTTATTGTATTGAGGAATGTTCCATGGATTCCAAATTTTTCCAGAGCCTTCATCGTAAAGGGGTGTTGGATGATGTCAAATGCTTTTTCTGCATCTATTGAGATAGCCATGTGGTTCTTATCCTTGCTCCTGTTGTTGTGGAAGTATATTAATTGATTTGCGTATATTGAACCAGCTTTGCATCCTTGAAATGAATCCTGTTTGATCATGGTGCATGATTTTTTGGATGAATTGTTGAAGTCGATTGGCCAAAATTTTGTTGAGAAGTTTTGCA
>NW_012267217.1:44461389-44469771 GCF_000151885.1 Dipodomys ordii | reverse complement strand
AGGAGGGAGGGAGGGTGGAAGGAAGGAAGGAAGGAAGGGAAGAGAGGGAAGAGAAGGCAGAAGAGAAGCAAAGAAAGAGACCAAAAGAAAGAAAATATTATTGTAGGAAAGTAGATAAAAGTGCTGTAGATTGTCTCTCCTTATAGATTCAGGTAAGTTTTCCACATTGCATTTTCTTGGGTGTTGGTATTACCCCTTCTATATGGCAAACAGTATCCTACTGCCCACATAGCTCTAAGTTTTTGCAATGGAAGAAATAGCATTGATATGATTATTACCCAGAGAAAAGGAAAAGGAGAAAGCATGTTTTCCTTCAGTAAGAAAAAAAAGAAATAATAGTAAAAAAGTTACCTTACAGGTGTATCTATATGCACATGAAGACTTAAAGAAATGGGTGAGCCATGCAGAAAAGGACATTCTAACACCAAGAGTCAGAATGGTTTCAATTTCTATCATTTCTTTTTGAGTCTTTTATCCATAGCTAGTCCAGTTACAAGCTTGTTAACTGTCAACACAGAAATATACTGGATTTTTGTTCATTATTCTGTTACATTGGTAAAGTCATTTAATATAAAGAGACCTACATATATGTTGATGCTGCCCTGAGAATTTCCAATCCATCTTTGGAAAAAACATTTGTATTCTTTCCTGCAATCATAATATTTATTTTTCTCTTTTATTGACTGCAGTTTTTAGAATGATGTGCATAGAAGTGACTAGAGTAGATATCTTTGTGTTGTTTCTGATTAATACAATGTGACTATTGGCTATTAAACAGATAGTCACCATGTGGTTAAAGATGTTCCTTTTATTCCTAGTATGCTGAGGGTTTTTAGCATAAATAGATGTGGAAAACATTCAAGTTGTCTTTTATCTATTGGAATTATTATGTATCTTTTTGTTTGGGTTTGTGAGTGCAGTGAACTGTTAGCTGTTGAAGCATTCTGAGAATAAATATCATTTAGACATGATGTATTATCCATTGTATGCAGGGCTAAATTCATTTTTCTTTCATCCTGTGGGGGATTTTTATACTCTTACATATGAGACATAGGGCTAGTTTTATCAGTTTTGATACCAGTGTATTATCCCATGAAGTATGTTAGAAATTTCCTCTTTATTTTTTTAAAAGATACTGTTTTTACCCAAACACCCATTACTTCAAGTACTATGTAGAAGCCTTACAATCATAGCAACTACTTCATTCTCTGTGTGATGTATTTGTCATATATTAGATGAGCATGTATTAATAATCGCTGACATATTCAAATCTTTGCACTCAGTATTCATGACTAATTTGAAGATTTAAGAAGTAAAAAGTTAGTATAATCATCTAGATATGTAGGCTTGTGATGGATTATTTATCAGTTATGAATTGATTATCATTAAGTAGTTCTATAAGGGATTTCAATACAACTCATCAGCTGATGGGTATAATTCATCTTGAACAAGAGCCTGCTTTCATCATTTTCTTCCTATTTGCCCCAACTCTACTCACCCCTTCAAGTTACCTGGCTCCATTTTGTTATCTTCCCCATTGACTCCCAGCTATAGCCTTGATTAAAGGCTGATCCTCCAGTAGCACTGTAACAGTGTGCATCAACTCATTGTCCACCTACTTCATTTCTCTATCAATTCTGTGCCTCATAACTTGTTCTCATTTGCTGCAAAGTTAATTTTTCTTAATCCTTTTGAACATTCCCTGTGATATTAATGGCTTTCAAACATTTTTCCAGTTTGATGTTTGCCTTTTCACTTTAAAAATGAATGAATCCTCCAATTATTTAACATATATTATTTAATCACACAAATTATGTATATTGTGAATCTTCACTGTTTATTATTATGGTTGTATATTATTTTATTTAGTGAAGCATCACAAGTAGTAATACTTATAGACCCTGTTCCTTTTTTGTTAAGCTCTTTTATTATTGAAACTTTATTGTAAAGGTAACATACAGAAGAGTTAGAGTTACATAAGTAATGAGTACATTTCTTTTGAACAACGTTACCCCCCCCCTTATTTTTTCCCACTTTTCTCCCTCCTCCCAAGTTCTTTTTTATTATATATTTTTATTGTAAAGATACTGTACAGAGGGCTTACAGTTACATGAGCAAGGTAATGAGGCCATTTCCTATCAAGCATTGTTACACCCTCCTTTATTTTTCCCCTATCATCCCTTTCCTCCCCACCTCCCTAACTCCTCCCTGCCCTCTCACTCCCCACACACACACACAAAGTTGTAAAGTTCATTTTCAACATAGTGTCTTGTGAGTATCATTGTTGAGTTGGTTGAGTTTGTCCTGCCCTTTCTACCTCCTTCCCTTCCCCAAATCAGATAAACTTATATACAATAAACTTTATATACAATAAAAACCAGTGACAACAGGGAATAAACCAAAGAGGAAAAAAAGAAATAACTGCAAATAGTACAATTTAAAAAGTCCCTTGTTTCCATTTCTTGGAGCTCATTTCAATAAACATCAGTTTATATCACTATCTGTACATAGTTATTGAGCTAATGTGGTCCTCTTCTAATATCCTCCTTTTTTCTCGGTGTGCAAATGCTTAGAGTGCTGTTTAATTAATCATATCCAAGTATAATTATGTATTTTACTATCCATTGAATTAACTTGTAGATTTATAGACACATTCTAGTTATTACAAATGAGGGAAACCATGCAGCCTATGTTTCTTTGGGCCTGGCTTATTTCATTTAATATAATTTTTTCAAAGTCTTTCCATTTCCTTACAAATGGGGAAATGTCATTCTTTCTGATGGAAGCATAGAATTCCTTTATGTGTGGTGTGTGTGTGTGTGTGTGTGTGTGTGTGTGTGTGTGTCACATTTTCTTGATCCATTCATCCACTGAGAGACATCTTGGTTGAATCCATATCTTAGCTATGGTGAATCATGCTGCAACAAACAAGACTGTGCTGGTGGCATTAGTGTGGGCTGGCTGGTGTTTGTAGTCATTTGGGTAAACCTCCAGGAGTGGGATTTCTGGGTCATAGGGGAGCTCTATGATGAGCCTTTTGAGGAACCTCCATACTGCTTTCCAGACTGGTTGAACAAGTTTACATTCCCACCAACATTTCATTTCACCACATCCCCACTGGCATCTGTTATTATGGGTTTTCTTGATAATGAGCATTCTAAATGAGGTGAAGTGGAATCTCAGTGTTGTTTTGATTTGCATTTCTTTTATGCCAGAGAAGTTGAGTGTTTTTTCATGTCTATTAGCCATTCTTATTTCCTCTTCAGGGAAGTCTCTCTTTAAGTCTTTAGCTTACTTATTAATGAAGTGGTTGTTTTCTCTGAGGATTTGTTTTTGTGGGGGTTAATTTTTTGAGCTCTTAAGTGTATTTTAGATATGAGGCCCTTGTCTGATGCATAGCTAGTAAAGATCTCCCACTCTGTGGACTTTCTATTTATCTTGTTAGCTATGTTCTTTTCCATGCAGCAACTATTAGGTTTGATGCAATCTCATTTAGCCAGCCTTTCTTTGATTTGTTGTGTTTCTGGATCTTTACTAAGGAACTTTCGACCTGTGCCAAGAATCCCTAGTGTTTCCCCTACCTCTTCCTGTAATATTTTAAGGGTATGTGGTCTAACACTGAGGTCTTTGATACATTTGGAATTGAATCTGGTGCAGGGTCTAACTTCAGTTTTCTACACATGTATAGCCAATTCTGTCAGCATCATTTGTTGAAGAGGTTGTTTTTCTTCCATATTGTGTTTCTGGCTCCCTTATCAAAGATTAAGTGGATACAGGTCTGTGGGTTCATTTCAGGGTCTTTGATTCTATTCCATTTTGGTCCTCAGGCCTGTTCATGTGCCAGTACAAAACTGTTTTTATTACTATGACTTCATAATAAAATTTGAAGTTTGGTATTGATATTCCTCCAGCACTGTTCTTTAAGGATTGTGTTTGCTATTCAGAGTCTTCTATTATTCCATATGTTATTATTCCACATAATTTGATGTTTCATATTACCCTCTCTTTCTCTGAGACTGGTAACTAGTAATATACACAGAAGCCCTGATGATTATCTGCTTGCTCTGTGGTAGGAGGCAGTTGGCTAAAAGGTAGAAAATTGACATTTTAAAAAAAGAGTTACTTTTGTTATTCTATTGTAAAACTAAGGAAATATGTGGTTTGTGAAATAAAACTCTATGCTATAATAAAATATTCCATTAAGATTGACATTGTAATTGGGGGGAAAGACAAGAGTAAGTATATTCTATGCTCTTTCAACAAGGCTTTTTTGGTCATTTGTGTTTCTTAGGCCTGAATATGTGATATATATGACAGAAACAATACCATATACAGCAATGTGTGTTGCCTGCCACAGTCGTGCATTGTCTCAGCTCACTGTCTGTCTCATTTGACTGTGATTCTGTGGGAACTATACTGGAGCTCCAGTAAAATGTCCATATCTGGTAGCAGCAGGAAATAATTTCTATCTATGGACATTCCAATTCTGTTCACCTCCCTACTTTTCCTTCCTTTGCTTATTTACCTTGACATTCCTTCACTCTGAATAGATCTATGTTCTTCGGTTTTCTTTAAACTAGTTGTATCATCTCTGAGATTTCCTCATTAGTAATAATTTAGATACATCTTTTGCTTGTTTTTATATCTATATGAGTTATAATTTTACCCTCTTTTGAAATTTATCTCTCACAATAGCAAGGCAGTAAACAAATAACACAAAGTGCATGAGCGATTTCTTCCATAAAATTTAAAATAGCATCACTGATAGGTGAACCTTGTCACCACATATTTGTTTGACCTTTTGAAGCATTCTCTCCTCTTTTGGAATTTTTTGAGTCCTTGACCACTCATCACAACAAAGATTATTTTTGTAGACTGTTCTTTGCTGCACAGCCCTAGAATTGATCGTCTTTTCCTCTCTTTTTGATAACATCCAGATTTTCTTTTAAGAGCTCATTCTCAACCATAACACTTGGCTGGGATTGTCCTGACTCAAGAGCTTCTGATCTCCTTGACACTAGTGACATATTCCCATCCACTTTGCCCCAGTAGCTGATTTATATGAGCATGTGAACCAAAGTTGGTCTATATACTCATACTCAAGTCTTTGTTCAATGGCTGCAGAATATATATTTTTTAAAAAAGGATTGGAAATAAAAGCATTGGTCTGAGAGATATTGAAAGAAATAGAAGTCAATCCATAAGGAAAGAAAGCCACATAAGGACTCAGACAAGAAGATAGAATAAGGAGTAAACAAACACAGCAGTTTCCAGACTCAATATTGCTGAACCACAGTGCCAAATCACCCTGCGGCTTGCTCTTCTTCTCAACTTTACAATCACATAATTGAATGTTTTATTTTACTGTTTTTAGTCCAATTTAAGTTGGTTTCTTTTGACTCGCATCACTATTATTTCCTGTGTGACAAAAATTGTGAGTTTTGTTAAAGTAGAAATTCTGATCTATCTTCTTTAGAGTTCATACAGCACAAAATGTTTCACAAGTAGGCATTCAAAAATGTTTGTGAATTTTACTTTTTTCAAAAAAGACATCTCCCGCTTCCAATTTTTGCACTCCATTTTTCTAATTTGCTGTTTATATTTTAAAGCCCCTAATTCTTTGCCTCTACCTAATTTTCCATTTCCTCAGTACATGTTCTCTTCAGAGTGTTTATAGTATCTTTTTATTCCTTTGCATATTGTTTCAGGTGTCTGCACTTTGTTTGTAACTGATGTTTGAAGTTTTCTTAACTTCCACAGCTTTTCCTAGAGAGACACCCTGACCACTTAAGGCATCCGCTTTATGATGTTCACAATACATTGTGCTTATAATTTTTCCCATTACCTTTTAATGAGAAATTAAAATAAAGCTAGCTTGGTCTTTATAAACTAACGAAGGAAAAATTATAATATGAATAATTTGAATAGTTTGAAATTTTAAAATATTGAATAATTTGGTTACTAAATGGTAAAGATACAATGATAAAAAAAAGAATATTGGAAGTGTAATTTAAGATAATAATGGGAAAGATGTCCAGGGAGGAAATAACTTACATACAACTTAAAGCATACGAGTGATGTTCTAGTTCTTAAACTGAAGAATTGGAGATTTTTTCACCATATTTTATGTTTATGCATTATTTATACTATTGAATGCTTGAGCTATGTCATGACAAAATGCTTTTATTAAAAGTGAATTGCATTTTCTAATGTTTATATTCAGAACTAAGAATAGTTAAAATGATTTTAAAAAAGAAGCAAAATCAGGAGAAATAACATCACCTTGTTGATATACTATTAAGGTTAGTAATCAAGACAGTGTTGTATTAGAAAGGAGATGCAATATGTTCCAGGTCAGGATTTTAAAAACAATTTATAAATTCATTTTGTGGCACATAGAAGCCAAACATTTTGGTAACAATTGAAAAATCAGAAATGATCGATAGATTTTTTTCTTTTGTTTTCTGCTTATACACAAAGTATAAGCAAAAGTAAGTCAATTAAGATTATTCCTCTTTCCAGATAGGATATGATCTTCAGAAAACTTATGCCAACCTAGTTTACCATGTGAAAGCTTGCCAACTTATTAGTGGGAAGAATTAGAATTAAAATGTGGCAGGTAGGTGAGAACCTCAGAGATACCTGACATTTAAGAACGGCCTGTATATCTTAAAGTACTCAAAACCAAATCTCACTTCATGGACCAGTGTTTGAGATCCCTTAACCTCACGTGGAATTCAACAAATTTGCCATTTATACCTAAGATGGGAATTAATGAGAAACATAGTAAAATACTCTTCAAAGCATGCTATCATTAGACCATGAGTCCCCAAAAGCTCTGAAGACATGATCATCTGGTGAACACTTTTTAGAACTTATAGCATAGAAAATGTACCTATGGAAAATGTACTTAATTTGTCTCAGTGACCATGACTTCTGGATTCTATTTTGCCACATAGCCGTGCTTGGATAGTAATTGTGTAGGACTTCTGACCTTCAGAGAAGTTTGGGCACTCTGATTCTCCATTTTTGCCTTCATTCTGATCTTTAAATCACAATACTTTCAAAATTGTGGGAGCAAAGCTGTTGGGGGGTAGAGATAATGAGGAGAGAAAAGGGTCTAGTATTTTCACCATTTCTGACCCTTCTCTCCTTTAAAATATAATTTTTTAAAATTTTATTTTTGTTGGTCATGGGCCTGAACTCTGGGCCTGGGCACTGTCCCTCAGTTCTTCAGTTCAAGACTAGCACCCTACCACTTTTGCCACAGTGCCACTTCTGGCTTTTTCTGCTTATGTGGTACTGAGGAATCGAACTCAGGGCCTCATTGATGCAAGACAAGCACTTTACTACTGATTCACCTTCTCAGCCCCTAAAATATGAATTTTTGAAGATCCTCATTTCTTTTCAGAATTAACCTTGTAAAGATAAAATGTAGTTTTTGTTTTGTTTTGTTTTGTTTTTTCTGAAAGTGCTCTTTAGTGGCAAAGTACAAATTAACTTTTCGGTGGTCTGGAACAATTGACTCATGATCCACCAAAATAAATTGTATGTCTGCCTAACAAAAATATCCAGAAATGCCTTTTGACCTGAGGAAAAAGAACCATAAAATTGGGATCTGCCTAGCCATGATGATAAGTGGATTTCATCTCAAGAAAAAGCATGTGTCTCTAAGTATTATTCACATCTATAAGTATATGAAGAGGAAAATAAAAAACAAAAGCAGAAATAAAATCCACTCAAAATACTTTTTTCCACTCAAAGAGAGTTGGAGGCAAATCACCTTAACAACTGTTTATTGAAACATTTTCTGCTTTTCCTGATGACTAGTACCAAATAAAACTAACTAGGATTGAGCATAGTGGTACATGCCTATAATCCAAGCTATGCACTCAATAAATAACAGTTTAACAAATGAATACTATGAAGCTGAAAATTTTTGTGTGAGGGGGTTGGGGCTGTAAGGAGAGGGAGATGAATAAATGGAGAGGAGTTGTTGAGTTAGTAAGTCCTAATATTCCATATTCATATGTGAAAATGGAACTAACTCGGGACAGAGAGGGATAGAAAAGATGGAGGAGGGAGAACAATGGAAAGAGGAATACTTACCAAAGTGTAGTGTATATATAAATCAACATGTTGAATCAAAACCCTTTTGTACAACTATTTAAAGATTATTTTTTTAACATCCATGTTTTTGAGTAATAAACATTATATACTATTTACATGAGAGTTAACGTATCTATCTCTTTAAACACTTACCATCTTTTCTTCTTTTTTTATTGTGAAAATACTGTTCAGAGGGGTTACAATTACATGGGCAAGATAATGAGTACATTTCTTATCAAGCATTGTAGCCTCCTTCTTTGTTTCCCCTTACCA
>NW_012267217.1:44380482-44458814 GCF_000151885.1 Dipodomys ordii | reverse complement strand
TGAAGGCCTTGTAGAATTCCGCTGTAAAACCATCTGGTCCTGGGCTTTTCTTAGCTGGAGGTCTCTTATTGCTGTTTCTATTTCAATGCTTGATATGGGCCTGTTAAGATGGTTTAACTCATCTTGGTTTAGGAAAAGGTCCATTTCTGTCAAGTTCTCAAATTTATTAGCATAAAGTTTTGAGAAGTATTCCCTTATAATGTTCTGAATCTTGGTTGTTTCTGTGGTGATGTTTTCATTCTCATCTCTGAGTTTATTTATTTGGGTGTGTTCTCTTCTTTTTCTGATAAGATTTGCTAAGGGTCTGTCTATTTTGTTAATTTTTTCAAAGAACCAGTTCTTAGTTTTGTTGATTCTTTCTATTTTTTTTTTGGATTCTAATTCACTTAATTCTGATTTAATGTTAATTATTTCTTTCCATCTACTGGATTGGGGTTTATCTTGCTGCTCTTTTTCAAAGAGGCTCAGATGTCTCATTAAATTGTTGGTTTCAGATCTCTCCAATTTGTTGATGTAGGAACTCAGAGCTATAAACTTGCCTCTGAGTACTGCCTTTGCTGTGTCCCAGAGGAGCCGGTAATTTGTGTGTTCATCTTTGTTGAATATCATGAACATTTGAATTTCCTTTCTAATCTCTTCCATGACCCACTCTTGATTCAGCAGTGTGTTGTTCAGCCTCCATGTGTTACAGGACTTTCTTTGGTGGCTTTTGGTGTTGAGTTCTAATTTTATTCCCTTGTGGACTGAGAGAATGCAAGGTATAATGTTCAATGTTTCTGAATTTTGACAAGTTTGCTTTGTGGCCTAAAATGTGATCTATTTTGGAAAATGTTTCATGTGCTGCTGAGAAAAATGTGTATTCTGATGCTGCTGTGTGAAATATTCAGGAGATGTTTATTAAATCTAGTTGATCTATGCAGTTGTTTAGACCTGTGTTTTCTCTGTTGAGTTTTTGCTGAGTTGATATTTCTAGTGGGGAAAGTGGTGTGTTAAAATCCCCAACAATTAATGTCTTTGGATCTATGTGGGATTTGAGGGAAAGTAGTGTTTCTTGGATAAATTTGGTGCTCCATTGTTTGGCGAATAGATATTTAGAATTGTAATATCTTCCTGAAGGAGAGATCCCTTAATTATTATGTAGCAACCTTCTTTATTTCTTCTCACTAATTTTAATTAAAAGTCTATTTTGTCTGATATTAGTATTGCAACTCCCGAATATTTATGGGGCCCGTTTGCTTGGTACATTTTGTTCCAGCCTTTCACATTGGAAATGTGTTTGTTTTTATGGGCAAGCTGTGACTCCTGAAGGCAGCAGATAGAAGGATCTTCTTTTTAATCCAACTAGACAGTCTATGTTACTTAATTGGAGAGTTAAGTCTGTTAATGTTGAGAGATAGGACTGAGAGGTAGTTGGGAGTTCTTGCCATTTTATCCACCTTCTTGGGGGCTGCAGCAACTGGGTCCTTCCTATGGTTCTTGGATTCTCAGTTTGGGTGCAGTTTCTTGGCCTTTATTCTGGCCTTGTTAGTTTTCTATGTGTAGGACATCAATGCTTGGTAGGAAATGTGCGCATTATCCTGCCCATGTAATTGTGACCCCTCTGTACAGTATGTTCACAAATAAAATGGAATAAAATTAAAAAAAGAAAAAAAAAGAATCTTTTGTAGGGCTGGTTATATATTGTTTCAATTTTTCTTTGCTATGGAAGGTTTTTATTTGACCTCCGGTTATGAAGGAGAGTTTAGCTGGGTACAGTATTCTTGGTTGATAGTTGTTTGTTTAGGGCATGGCATACATCATTCCAGGCTCTTCTTGCTTTGATTGTCTCTGCTGAGAAATCTGAGGTGATTCTAATTGGTTTCCATTTATAGGTGATTGATCTTTCCTCCTTGACAGCTTTAAGGATCTTTTTCTTGGTCTGAATTGATCCTGTGCAGATTATAATGTGACAGTGGGATGTCCTGTTCTGGTCTGGTCTATTTGGAGTTCTAAAAGCTTCTTGTATCTGAATAGACCTATCTTTTTGCATATTTGGGAAGTTCTCTGCTAGGATCCTGTTAAACAAATTTCCTAGACCATTAACTTCTGTCTCTAGGTGCTCCTCTATACCCATTATCCTCAGATTAGGCCTTCTGATGGTGTCTTCTACGTGTTGAATAGATCTATCATATTTCTTGGATTTGTCTTGGATGGTTGTATGTTCTTTCTCTATAATATCTAGGCTGTCTTCAATCCCCGAGGTTCAATCTTCTGCATAGTCTAACCTTCTTTTCTTCTTCTTCTTCTTCTTCTTCTTCTTCTTCTTCTTCTTCTTCTTCTTCTTCTTCTTCTTCTTCTTCTTCTTCTTCTTTTTTCCCCAGGGCTGAGGACTGAACCCAGGGCCCTGCGAGCACTGGGCGGATGCCCTTCCGCTGGGCTAAACCCCCAGCCCCCCTTTTCTTCTTTTTAAAATGCAGTTTTGACTTCTGATAATGGAAAAATATATATACAACCCACACAAGCAAAAGCATTTTGATATGTTCATTAGTATTTAAAAGTTCAAAACGATTTGGGACTGATGAAGATGCGTTTATTTTTTGTGGGGTTGGGGGCAGTGGAGTTGAGAGTGTGGTCAACTGACTCAGCTTTGCAGACACTTGCTGAGAAATTGTTATTAAGTTGGTGCTGTGTTTATGTAGCCACTGTTTTTCTCTGTTGATGGGAACCTAACAGGAAGGCAACCTTTCGTGGTGTACCTGAGGTGATGAGTTATACAAATATATAATCATATCTTGAATTTATGTTTGAAAATTTACAGCATTTTGGCAATTCATCAAAATTGGTGAGAATCTAGTATGCCAACACTAACTGAATTGAAACTCACTTACATTTGTGTGCATTTTATATCTCTCTCCCCCCCCCAAAAAAGTGCTATTCCACATTAGGTTGAAATGTCATTTCTAAATGTCCAGTCATTAGAAATAATCAGACTGTAATTATCTCAGTAAATTCACTTCTGCAGAGAAGAGTGAAAGGTTCCTAACAGCTAATATAATTTTTTAACTTATGTGAGGACTTTTCTTCTTGGGGAAAATAAAACTTGTTTTATAATAGCTCTAAGTTGCAACCTTTATAATGCAAATCACCAATGTCATAAAATTCCAATCAATACTCACAGAAAGATTTCTGACTAAAAGAATGTTACAAAAAATTAAAAATAAAAAAGTTAAAAGTTACAAAGTTTTTGAAGGAACTTATTTTTCTAATTATGAAATTCTACAAATGAATAAAAGTGGACAAGACATAATTTACAGAGAAGCATGAATCCAACTCATTTTAGGACATTACAATGTATGAAACAGAGATAAAAAAAATTCAACAATTTCAAATATTTCACCATGCAAGATGTCTGGCTAAGATGGCTTTATCCAAGGGCTACCTGAGTATAAGTGATGCTATTTCTCTTTCTCTTGAATACTTAGGAATGTATTTCTCAACAGCAGGCTTGTTGTGCCAAACAATCTGTTCAGAATCATTTCTTCTTGGTCATTATGGTTACCCATTTCCTCTCTCCTTCCTTCATCTCTTTCCTTCCTTCTTTGCTGCCTTCCTTCTTTCTTCCCTTCCTCTGTCCCTCTTTCTTTCCTTTCCTCTTCTTTCTCCTCCACCTTGCCTCTTCCCTCTTCTCTCTTTCTCTCTTTCTCTTTCTTTCTTTCTTTCTTTCTTTCTTTCTTTCTTTCTTTCTTTCTTTCTTTCTTTCTTTCTTTCAATTTTTGGTGTTATTGGGGATTGAACTCAGGCAAATACTCTACCACTTGAGCCATTTCCCCAGACCTATAAATGGTTTCTTTCTTCAAATCCTGAATTCTTCTTTTTCATATTTTTCTTTACTGCTAAAATTATTAAAATCACTACAGAATTTTCTCTTTATTAGGCCTATTTACTCATCTTGACTTTAATTTCAGTTTTAGAATCAGCCTTGTCAGTATAATTTTTTTTAAAGTCTTGGAACCTGGTTCTTTTCTGAAAATAGGTGAAAAGTCAGACCAAGAAAAAATTAGCATTTTAAAAAGAATGAGCTAGCATTTTAAAAAGTGAGCATTTAAAACATTTTTCTCATTCCTAAATTAATAAATATATTAAATATAATATATTGTGTACAATATGATATGAAGTATTTGTGCATACACATCTATATTTAAAAATAAAGGAACCTAGCAAATTAACAATTATTACTTGTTCTAAGAACAATTAATATCCATTCCCTTCACAATTTTTAAGAATATAATATGCTGGGACATGGTGGCTTAAATGTGTAATCCTAGCTACTCAGGAGGCTGAGATCTAAGGATCACCATTTGAAGCCAGCCCAGACAATAAAGTCCATGAGATTCTTATCTCCACCAAAAACTCAAAAGTAGAGCTGTGGCTCGAATGGTACAATGCTAGCCTTGAGCAACAAAGCTCAGAGACAATACCCATGACCTGAGTTCAAGCCCCTAAACACAAACACATCTCTCCCTCCTTCTGTCTCTCTCTCTCTGTCTCTCTGTCTCTCTCTCTCTCTCATATACACACGCACAATACAATATACTATCATTAATTACAGTCACTATACTGTACAAGAGATATCTTGAATGAAACAAAATCTGCATACATATAAATTTCCTCCCCCTTAATTTGTAGAATGTCCAATATCGTCTCAACCTCATCATTATTTTCTTAGTGCTCTGTAATTTCCACAAGTCCATTTGCCAAAGTTCCTTTTTTTCCCCTTGGAAAAAAAAAGAAACACCAGCAAAAGCAACTAATTTGACATAACATCAACTAAGGGAAAAGACAAGTCAGTGCATCATTTCTGAACTGAAATTAGTTGAGATATAAGAAGACTAAATCAAGACAGGAGTGGGACCAGTGTAGAAAGTGCTGGTAGAAGGTGCCTGGCTCGGATCCTGTAACGTTGATGCAATCAGTCCTCACAGAACCCAGGCTTTCTCTTCTTGCCAGGCAACTCACTAGACTCACATCCCATAAAGGAGGGTGCTTCGATAGTGAATGGGTATAAGCTGTTACTATTCATGATGCTATAAGACACTAAGATTAAAGTACAAATCAACTATTCCAATAAGTACATAGTTCAGTTCAACTCACATTTGCTTTTCTAGACTTTCTTCATGATGGAAATACTGCACTAATTTATGCTCTCATTTAACTATAAAGGATTTAATAGAGCAGCTACTTGAGCAGTCCTGCACAAGACAGTATTCTGCAAACTCTTCAAATGTTGTTGGGGTCATGTGACTATCCTTATTTATGTAATGTGAGCAAGAACAAACAAGATAATTGCAGTGGACTCTGGTGGCGCCACCCAGATCTTCCTGCTCAAGGTTGACCTATTCATCCAGGTAACCATTGTTCATGTTGACAACTCTTTCAACATGGAAAGAGCAACCAGTCCTCTCTTCATGGATTACATTTTCTTCTTGGGAACAAATTATGATTTGTCTGTGCATGAGTATAAAAATATGGTCCTTAGCCTAAGTTCTAGACAACCTGACAGAGGCCAGCCTTGTGGCTTGGCTGAGGTTTGTTAGTTTGATTGAATCACTGTTTAATATCTCTCTAGGCTTAGTCATGCTCTGTTTACTCTGCACAGACTTTATTCCAAGCACATTCACTGAAACAGATCCAAAATATAAATCTTCACCTCAGAGCTACTTCTCAAGAAGCCCATTCTACCACTTCTATCCTTTTCTCTTTTCTGAGAAGACAGTTCTAAAGACGTTAGAATCTGGACAAGCCACACGATGAACTTTGGTTCTCCCAAGAATTGCTTAGAGTCTTAACCTACCTGCCAATCAGTAGTAGAACAGGATACAAACTTGCCCCTCTTTCTCCTGCGATTTCTGGCTCTTGTTGAAATGGCTCACCTACTCTAACAGAGGGCAGAGATTATATATGCTAAATTGAGTAACACTTTTATTTTAGGTCAAAGCTGGAGTGTTTTCTCATTCTTTCACAAGCAGCTGGGAGTGTTCTTGACTCTTTCTCTTTACTTTTAGCTTTTTGGCTTTAATAAAGGTAACTACTGAAGATGTCCAATTTTTATTTAAAGATATGCGAGTGGGTAAAAGAAAACAAACTTTACTTATAGAAAATCCAAATGCTTGAATAAATTTATAGTGGAATAGCTGAAATACAGATCATTTATAAAAGTTATACACACATTCCCAACCTTGGATTTGAAAATAACTACAACCTACTTCAGGCAAGAAAAGGTAAAATATAATTTTACTGTGCTGGTATTTCAAACTCAATCTTTTTGAGAAAATAGAACTGACCATCTTTTACTAAGAACAGAGCAAAGACACAGCTCAGTACAATCACACAGATAAATAAAGGGTGACTACAATACAAAATGGGTATAGGAAACACATGATTTGGCCAATTGGGAAAGTTCAGCTATACATTTTGGAGCTTTTTATTGACTCATTAAAATACAGTGCCAAATTATGCTCTCAGAAGTAAGAAATTTATCAGAGCTTTGAATTATAAATGGCCACAGAATTGTTATTTTGTGCACATTCATGGAAGACATGAGACTTCTGGGTCTGTAGCAAAGAAAAGTTTGCCACTTGTAACAATTGTAGGAGACTAATCATCAGCATGTTTTTACTCTAGTTCTTTGAACTCAGTATCCACACAGCGAAATGAACAAGGTCAGAAGGAGGCTGTGAAATCATCATATCATGTTTTCAGGATGAGAACTCAGAGCATAGGACACCCAAACTGCTAGTACTGGCTGTTGAGCATGCATGGAGAGAGTATCACCAGCGCTTTTCCAAGGCTATGAGCAATCTTCCCAGGAGCAGGCACTGTCTCCACCAGCAGAAGTTGTTCATGACACAAACATACTTGAAAAGACAGTCTGGAGCCAACAACCATTACATGCTAGACAGAAAGACATTTTGTATCCTCAAGATCCTAACTATAAAGCCTTCGTTTATGTATTTATCTTCTTCATTGAGGTATTTCCATTATTTATTTCTTTTTATCATTTTTATCATTTATTGACTTCTATTATTTATTTCATCGAATAGCAGCACTGGAGAGGGGTGTCATCAGACATTTCCACACGTGTATACACTGTATCCCAATTAAACTCATCCCCTCAATCACTCTCGCTTTGTACCTCACCCTGTTCTTAAAATAATTTCAACAGGTTTCATTGTTCTATTTTCATGCTTGCAAGCAAACTACTTCAGTCATATTCATTCTCATTCACCCTCCCTTTTTGTTGGTCCTTCTTCCTACCATTACTCACTGCCCTGCAACAAAGCTTGTTTTACTTTCTGTCATTCATTTTTTATTGTGTGCATTAATTACACTAGACAGGTGTATTTATTATCACCTCTCTATTGCTTCATCTTTCCCCACCCCAAGAAAGCCCTTTCTATGTTTATATGTGACAAAACAACATAGAAACATAATATTGTGTTTTATATAATCAGTGTTATACACACTTATATAAAAATGGAGACAAATATAAGTAAAAACTTAAATGTCACTATTTTACTTTATGATACTGGCTACTCCTTTTTAAAATTTTGATCCTGAATCTTTTTGGAAGAACTAATCTATTCCCAGAGCTATGAAGAGTTACAAGGTTTGTCAAATGTTCTAAATTTTCTTTAATTTTTTATGCCAATGCCATTGGAATTTTACTCTTATATCCTGACCAAGAGAAGAATTTGCCTTTCTTTATTTCTCCTATTGTTGCTGATTGATTCAGCTATGTCTTTTGTGTTTTGAGCCTAGAAGAGGCTTTCATCTATCATGATAAATGCCCAATTAGGCCATAGTTACTGTCTTTCTGCTATTACTTTTCCCCCTGATAGATTACTGAAGTCACAGTGATTATTTAATGGACCAGAAAACATCTGATGATAACCCAGGACCTCTGGGCTTCTGAATTCCTGCAAATATCTGTGAAGGCTTTTGCATTTGGCTTCTACTGTGCAGTGAGTGAAACTGTGAGATTAATAGGCTGACCTAATTGAGGCCACTAATGAGCTATTCTTCTCTCTTGAAAGAACATTTTGTCCAATTTCTGACACATACATAGTACTGCATTAGGGAAGTCTATTTTACAACTCTCTTTGCTTTATGATAAGACTTCATGTCCTGGGAATTGTTAAAAGGTTCATCATTGATATACAGACATAGCACCTGCTTGGCCTCTGTGGGCATTTGGATTTAAGATCAACTATTTAAAAGACAGTAATGAGAAAGAGATGCAAAATTGCTAACTTGTAGTTTTTGACCTATTGTTCAGAATAGATATGACACCAAATTCTGATTAATAGCAACTATTCTTCTCTTCAAAATGTTTCAGACAGTGGATGAAAAGGAAAGCCCTATCGCAGCTATCCATGGCACTTGCTTATCTCAGCATTGAGAATAGACCTCAAGTTAAAAGACACACTGACCATGATCATGACAATTTGCCTTGTGAAGGTTAAAATGAGGTTGTGACTTTAACTAAGTATCACTATTCCACAATACTGTGAAATATGTGAAATTTATGTAATCACCTAATCTCAATTTTTTAAAAAAAGTGAGAGAAGGGATGGGTGACAATGTTGTCAGACACCTTATATTCATATGCTGTTTTGTAGAATGGGAACTTCTTTGTACAATTACTTAAAGATAATAATAATTTTTTAAAAGACCCATTGAAAACAGAGAGGAAACTATAGCAATTATCTTACCTAATGTCTTTTCTGGGTATCTGGAATTTAAATAGAAACTTAGGTACATTTACATAGGTAAAATTTTAGCTCAAAAATATAATTATATGAACATAAACATCATTCAAATAATCCAGAAGCCTTGTGTCAGATTATGTAAATACAAACTCACATAAAAACAACAGTGTTAGCAGTTCAGTATTTAAAGCTAGCATTCAAAATGAAAAATTAGACAAAGCATTGGGAAAATAGAAAATCAGAGATGAGATTGAGACATATAAAACTTAACAATAACTTGGATGCAAGTGGTCCATTGCTAAGACCATCTATCAGACTCTACAACCTATCTGCCAGGTGTCAGACCCTGGGGTAGACACTCATGACACAGAAAAATAGCAAGAACCTTGCCGTTGACATTCTTTCTAATGAAGCAGATACATTGGCTAGCATATAAAATACGATAAGTTGAAGGTGTGGTAAGGAGACTCTCACCCAGGGGTCCTTCTACCGAGCACAGCAACTCTTTCTGCCCTCAGACTGCTGTGGCTGCTGAGGCATTAGTTGCACAAGATACATACTTCCATTGAAGAGACATCAAGGAAGGAGGTATGATTCAATGGTAGTAGATTTTGGACATTTCGTGGGGGTATCCACAGATTTTTCCAGTCCAATGTTCCTTTTTTCAGACTTTTGGTAAGGCATACTCTAATGGGGCTATTTTTAGGCAATTGAGCTGAATCTTCCTTCAAACTAAAACAATCAAAACCAAACAATCTTCCTTTGCATCTTCTAGCAGAGTTATCAGAGTAGGATCCCTTTTGTCCAATAAGTTACTGATGAATGAATGTGTCAGTCTAGCACTGTAGGGGGTTCCTTTGTCTTGATGAAGAAAGCCTGAATGAGAATGATACATCCAGGCCCCCACACTATCCCTTCGGAATCCAGAGCTTTTACTTTCTGCATGCTTACAGAATCAGTAACACTGAGTGCCACTAGGGTTTACAGCTCATACCTTTCAAAGCAGCAAGAAAAGCCACACCTGGATCCACATGGACCAGAGCCTAAGTGGGAATGAACAGCTTTGAAGTGAGCCTAGGCAGAAAAATGAAAGGCATCTAGTCCACTCTCCAAAACTATTCCTCCCTTCGACAGCAGCGATGGAGGGGTCACTGGGAAGATCACTGGGCTGTCTTTGGGGTCATTTTCCCTGTGTGTCCATGATATTGGTCTCTTAGTGATAACATCCCTAAAACAGTGGTTTGGCCACACTCTTATGCTTTCCTGAACATAGCTTTTCACTCTGAATAGGATGTCTATAAATTTCACAAATATGCTCATTCTACTTCTCTTTTAATTAAAATTCCATCTCTAAGTCATCTTTTTCTTCTCTCATTTGACTATGAGCAGTTAAAAAATAGCCATGCAGACTTTAGTATTTTGCTTTTATCCATCCTTGTAAGAACTAAGCGACTTCTGCGATAACAGCTTCTATCTACTCATTAAGGCAAAGCCCTTATGACCTAATATCCCGTTAGCAATCCCACCTCTGAACACCATCATATTAACATTTAAACTTCAATGGAAGTTTTTGAGGGAACATTCAATCCATACCAGGTTCAAAAGTTTTCAGACAAGAACATGTGCCAATTGAATATTTCCCCATGACTGTTGATTCAACATACAAAAAAAACCACTCAATCAAACAAGCCAAAATTCATGAACCATACAACCATGATATATAATCAAATCTCCTAGCCACTGTCTCTGAGGATATTTGAGTGTGTGTGTGTGTGTATGTGTGTGTAAAATTAGATTAGCAAGAGAGCAACAGGACAGAATTTGATATCAGGAACTAGGATATTTCCCTTAAACCTTAAAAAAAAAAAAGATGTCATTGATTTCACATGTCCAGTAGCTGGAAGTTAGAAGAATTTTGGGGATATTGACAAGCAATGACAGCTTGAAGACAATGAATAAAATGTTACTATAGGCAGAAAATAAAATGTGATCCTTGCTGCAATGGGGAATTTGTTCAGGAAGTTGTCTTCAACAGAATTACATGCACCTTTCCACAAGATAATTTCCCTTCTCTAATCCTTTTGCAAGGTTTAAATCTAGTATTTTTTGTCCAGATTTCTCTAAAGAGAAATCCTAAGTGATTAAGATGTTAATATCTAGGAAATCTTTAGATTTATTGCAGAACAGCTGGTGACCTTTGTAACATGACTGAAACTGTATATCAGCTACCACAAAGCATGTAAATAGCTGTGAGGTTTAATTTGCAGAAAAGCAATATATCTGTTGTAAGAAACTGTAGGAACTAGATTCAGGCAGTGTCAAGGTTCACTGATGTTCCAGCCAGAGGAAAAATGGAAACGTGTCCTGTATGATAAATCCTGCTCAGCTTGTAACCTTCTGGCCCTGATTTTCCTTCTCCTCTCTATAAAAGCCCTTTGCACTACTGGGGACCCCCAAGAGGAAGCACTGAAGTGAAAAATCTCTCTAACTTTCAGGATGCTGGCCATTGAATGAACCTGCTTCCTTTAAAAAAAAAACTTTCATATCCTAAATATTAGCTCTTAAGCAATGGGCAACCTGGACCTTATTTTGTAACAATGTTACATAATGACAGAAAGCTCAACCAAGTTATCACCTTCAGTGAAATGGAAATATACTTGATGAACAAGGCATCTACTTAAGGAAATTTCCGAGCAGAACGTCAAATATGCCGATTGGTTCTTTCTATTTGCATATGACAATGTATGAGCAGAGATAGATCAACTAACTAAAAGAGAATTTTGTCTTTCAGTCTGAACAAAATATAGAGAAATTGACATATATTGGGTCTATTCCTGATGGTTAGAGCATTCTAGATATAGCTCAATAGGACAATGTCAAAGATTAGGATGCTGCAAAGTATAGCAAAAGAACTACTAACAGTAAGAAGTTAGCAGTCACAAATTATTTGGATGGGTAAGGTAGGAACCTTGGGTATAAAATGACTAAAACTTTTCATCCTGGTATGACAAAGAATATTGTCTGCTTTGGTACAGGTAGGTTATACCAAACAAGTGTTTAAGAGAAATTGGATATAAGCATTAAAATTGTTACTAAGAATATCTAAAATGTATTTCCAAGCTTAGATGAATCAACAAGGCTAATGATATAGGATAATATAGTTACAATCTAGTTCATTCTTTTCTAAAGCCACTCTTATTTAAACTAACATAATCAGGACCAATATCTTGAAAGCAATAAATATGTATAAATTAATATATGTTGCGTGAAAAACAAGGAAGATGGTGTAGAGTTGAGCTAACTAAAGAATGAATATCTCACCTTCAGAATTTCTAACTGGAAAAAGTTGATTATGTAAATAAAACTTTTTTTCTAACTATAATAGCTATTTGGTTTATTATCTTTGAGTTTAAGAATTTGCCTAAAATGGAACATTGAAGGGAGAGAGAGAAAGAGGCTTATAGTAATGAAATCCTTGTTTTTTGGTTTTGGGTTTTTTGTTGTTTTTTTTCTTGGGGGGGGGGGTCCGGTCATGTCCCTTAGCATTTCAGCTCCAGGCCAGTGCTCTACCACTTGAGCCACAATGTCACTTCCAGCTTTTTTCTTTTTTCTTATGTGATGCTGAGGAATCGAACCCACGGCCTCATGCATGCAAAGCAAGCGTTCTACCACTGAGCCACCTTCCCAACCCCAGCCCTGTTGTTTTATGCTCAAAGCATTAATGAAAGGAATTCCTCTTGAGTGAAATATGGATGTAGACTCAGAATGAAACTTATTTTGCTAAGATCTACACTCAGGAAGGAAATGGGTCAGTTGGCCTCACACATTCACAGTCCTCAGCAGAAGGGCTGAGTTTATGCCTGTAAAGGAATGATGGACGGCAGAACCTATTCTTTCATTCATTTCTGCCTGTACATCTGTTGCACTGCTCCTCCTTTCTTCCCACAATCTCACAGGTCAATGGATAAAGAATTTTCACTTTGGAATGGGCAGGTACCAGTAATAAGCACATTCCTGCCCTTCACTCCCAAGGTCTGTGCCTGGGAGGTGCATCTTCCTGCACCCTAGAAGCTTCCTTTTGTAAACCTTGAAAAAGGATTAGAGAAGGTGAATGCAATTCTGCTAAAGACAACTTGCTAAAGCAATGCTCCCTTGTTATGTCGAAAATGAACTTTACAACTTTGGCTTGGGGACAGGGGGCAGAGGAGGGAAGATGGGAAGGGATGGGAAGGGAAAATGAAGGAAGAGGCAACAATGCTTGATAAGAAATGTACTCATTATCTTGCCCATGTAACTGTAACCCCTCTGTATGGTATTTTCAGAATTAAAAAAGAATTTCATTTGGAAAAAAAATAAAAATAAATAAACAAATAAAAAGAAATGCCCAGTTGCAGCAAGGGTCACATTTTGTTTTCAGCATACAGTAACGTTTTACTCACTGGCTTCAAGCTGACATTGATTCTGCAAAGAGTTTTACTACTTCGGCAATCTTCTTACAGTTTACTAGAGTCTTTGTATTGCATTTGTCTCAATAGGAATTTTTAATACATATTTTTATTGTAAATATACTGTACAATGAGGTTACAGTTACATGAACAAGGTAATGAGTCCATTTCCTATCTAGCATTGTTACCCCCTCCTTTGTTTTTCCCCTACCATCCCTTTCCTTCTCACCTCCCCAACTCCGCCCCCCAATCCCCTGCAAAGTAGTAAAGTTCATTTTCAACACAGTGTCTTGTACTTCTCATTGCTACCTTTATCTTTATTTCAGCATTTTGTTATTTCCCTTCTCCTCCCCAAATTAGAAAAATGTATATACAAGATGCAGGACACTGGAATCAAACACAGTGACAAGAGAGTTTGTACCATGGGGGAAGAACATACAAAGAAACAAAAAAATCACATAGTACATTATAAGTACATTAAAAAGAACAACAAGCAAGATAAAATCTCTTGTGTCCCTATCTTGGGGTTTGTTTCACTTAGCATCAGGTTATATGGTCATATGTACATAGCCTTTGACCTCTTCTGCTTGTCCTAGACATATACTAGTTTCAATAGGAATTTTTTTCATTCATCCTATTGCTTTTCAGTGATGTGCCAGGAGTAAAGAAAGCAATTATTACCTCATGTTATGTTATTTAACTTTGGTTTCCTGGCTTAAAGTTAGGTTAATCTTTTAAAAATACAAAAAGGACACTGATAATAACAGCAACGTGCTTTGGAAAGGTTTCCAACTCAGACTACAAATTTGTAAATGTCCTCCATAGAGGTAGCAGAAAACCAGTAACCATGTCTTACCTGTGCCTTACCTGGCCAAAAGAGTATGGGCTAAAGAATTGGACGGGGGCAAGGGTAGGAGGGGGGGGTGGAGATGGGAAGGGTAAACAAAGGAGGAGGCAACAATGCTTGACAAGAAATGTACTCATTACCTTGCTCATGTAATTGTAACTCCTCTGTATGATATTTTCACAATATAAATAAATAAATAAATAAGTATTGGGGTGATAATAGAAGCTGCTTGTAAACTGATATTTGATGTACTATTAAGACTTTGGGGGCTGGGAAGGTGTCTCAGTGGTAGAGCGCTTGCCTTGCATGCAAGAGGCCCTGAGTTTGATTCCTCAGCCCCACATAAGCAGGGGAAAAAAGCCAGAAGTGGTGCTGTGGCTCAAGTGGTAGAGCGCTAGCCTTGACCTGAAGAGCTGAGGGACAGCACCCAGGCCCAGAGTTCAGGCCCACAACCAGATCCATTAAAAAAAAGACTTTCGGTCACTGTGACAGAAACAACTTAAGGGAGGACTTTATTTTGGCTCGCTCACAGTTTTAGTTCATGGTCCTGGGCTCATTGATTCTGAGGACATCGTGCAGAACAACACCATGGAAGTGGGGGCATGTGGCAGAGGCTACTCACCTCATGGTGGACAGGAAGCAGACAGGAAGAGAAAGGGATCCAGGGACTAGTAGAACTTTCAGAAGCATGCATCTGGGAATGCTCTACTTCCTGTAGCTATACCTCCTGGAGTTTCATGGCTTTCCAAAATAGTGACATCAACTTGAAACCAAGAAATTAACACCTAGGAACACATGGGGGAACATTTCATAATCCAGCCAAAAGGGAGAGATTCCCAGCGATTCAGTAAAAGCAAATTAATGACAAGTTAAAAATAAACATTGACAAAGAAGCTATGTGATCAGATAATTACTGGAAGTTTTCACTGGGAAATTGATTGTGAATGGTTAAGAAAACTCACTGTCACTTTAATGTGTAGCATTACTGTGATTATTGTATTCAGACAGCTACAAAATCAAATCAGTCAATGATGTAGATCCAATTAAAGACTCCCCAGAACTTTTATAATTCTTTAAGTGTTGAAGGTCTATAAGGATAACTTGACTAAACTGGAAGCACAGTGCCCTATTGATTGGTCTAACACATCAACATTTATTTACTCACTGCTCAAAATAAGTTCTCATCCAAATACAGGGTAATAGCTAAATCTTGCTCCTTAACTCAAGCACAGAGGCATCCAAAAGCAAAGACTTTTTCTACTATTTTTAAGCAATGGTGTGGTTAGAAAAATTAGTCAACTAGTGCTACAATGGCAATTCTTTATAAAACTTGTGATTCAAGAATCAAGGTTACTCTGTGGAATCTATTGATAATTTATTAACATGTTCAGGAGGAATTCTGCACAGTTGGAAGCATGGGTTCTTAATAAACATCTTTTAAAAATAAAAAGACCAAATGCTGGTATAGTAAAACAAAGCAAAAGGACTCCAAGAAGAGAATTTCTTTTTTTCCAGGCCTGGAGCTTGAACTCAGAGCCTAGGCACTATACCTGAGCATCTTTGTGCTCAAGGCTTACACTCTACTACTTGAACCACAGCACCACATCTGGATCTTTCAGAGTAATTGATTGGATATAAGAGTCTCATGGCCTTTTCTGCTCAGGTTGGCTTCCAACTGTGATCCTCAGAGCTCAGCCTCCTGAGTCGCTAGGATTACAGGCATAAGCCACCAGCACTTAATGAGAAACTATTTTTTATCTCAGTTTCTTCTTTCCCAAAATAAAATTCAAGTAGTTTATTTATCAAGATGCAAGCTACTAAAAGTTGAATGTTTGCTTTGAACCTGAAATTATTTACTCTCTGTAACATTTATAACCATAGAGAGAGACTGTCAACTTGCTGACTTAAAAGAAATCTCCCTCAACTAAGAAATGTAGAGTTTGAATGATTATGTATACGAATGCTACCAAATAAGTTACACTTTAGATGTAAATAGCTTACATCTCAGAAGCATAGCATTACCCTTTGACAGACACTAGGTAATAAGGTTCATTTCCTATTTCATTTTATTAATTAGTTTTGTTTATATGTTGCCAGGAAAAAACATCAACCAGATCATTTTGTCCTTTTTATTATAAAAATTTTATACACATCTGAAGCAGAGAGAAAAACATGATGAACTAACTCCTAAGCACTTTTGTATGGATGCACCATGCTTTTACGCTACTAATCTACTGTTGTTAGACAATTGAGATAGATCCTGTTTTACTAAAAAGCAGTAAATAGTTCAATATCTAGTTCAATGTAGTACCACCAGATCTGTGATGCTATTGAGAGATTGTATACCCTTTAAAGGTAGTACAAGAGTGGAAGGTAGTTGGGTCATTGGGTGCTGTCCTTGAAAAGGATATTGGAGTCTGTGACCTTGCTTGTTTCTTACTTTCTGGTTACCATGAGGTGAAACTGTAAGAGGTGGAACCCAGTGGAAAGAACTTAGGTCTTTGGGATGTGGAGCTCCAGGCCACTCACTGCTCTCTCTGTTTCCTGGATGTCATGAAGTCAACTGTTTCTCTATCTCATATATCTAAGGTGATGAACTGCTGCCACAGGCCCAGAAGCAATGAAGTCAAAAGAATATATCCTGAACTAGCCTAAACAAGCCAAAGTAAACATTTCCAGTTTTTAGGTTGATTTGTCTCAGGTATTTATCACAGTTATGGGGAACTGATGAGAACAGCATTCCAAAACACTTTTCAAAAAAATTATATGGATTGTAATATTTTGAACTTTATATATGTATATATGTATGTATATATATATATATATATATATGGATAAATTAGATCTGCAGCCACTTAACATAAGAGAATTGACTAGTTATAGGATGTGAGGAGCAAGATTGGCCTCATTCTGTGACTTTCATTTCTAACCAGTGAAGGCAGACATTCACTGCAAAGCTACTTTTTCTCCCTTAGTTTACAGACTTGTGTTTACAAACTGAAGAATATTGAGCTTTTTAATGTTGTTTAATCCAATAAAAACTTATCTCAAATGATCACTTATTTTCTTAAGAATTCTGTGTGCCAAGCGGGGCGCTGGTGGCTCACGCCTGTAACCCTAGTTACTCAGGAGGCTGAGATCTGAGGATCACAGTTCAAAGCCAGCCTGGGCAGGAAAGTCCTTAAGATTCTTTTTTTTTAATTTAATTTTATTTTATTTGTGAACAGTCCTTAAGATTCTTATCTCTAATAAACACCAGAAAACTGAAAGTGGTGCTGTGGTTCAAGTGGTACAGCACTAGCCTTGAGCGGAAGAAGTAAGGGACAACACCCAGGCCCAGAGTTCAAGCCCCACAATGGACAAAAAAAAAATTCTCACTCCAAAATGATTCTAAAACTTGATCCTGAAGTTTTGATGATGCTTAGAAAGTGTGTTGTCTAAACAGATAACAGAACATGAGTGGCTTACAGAAACTTTCATTCAATTTGTAGAAGATGTGACCCCAAAAAAGCATAGCTTTTTCTGATTCCTCTCTTGTGATTTGGTATCTAGAAACACTCTCCATCTGATATTATTACTCAAAACCAAGCCCTAGAAAAATCGTCAAGACAAATACATTTTGGTCTGTAATATCAGCATTTTCCAAAGGACAATAATAGAAAGAATTCCAAAATTATCCCCAGGTGACTCTTGCCTCTTCTGGTATACATTTTTCTTCCGGATTTAGAGGGCAAAACATGATGGCATTTTGTTCTATGGTAAAGTTTGTGGTTATGTTATGCTCATGGACGTGAGAAGGAAACATGATTACATTATGTGGCATAGCTGGCCCTAAAATAAAGAGGTTTCCCAAGTGGGTTTAATCACATAGAACTCTTAACAACTGACTTTTCTCTAAGTGGTTGCAAAAGAGACAAAGACTAAACCAAAGACAACCACAGAATTATCAGGTATCAAATATCATTTCAATATTTCATTTAATGTTAATAAAAAATGTTGTGCCAACTTATCAGGCTACAATAGAGTATTATCAGGATGTAATAGAAATTTACATGTCTCATTTACCTAGCAAGCCCTGAGTTTAAACCCTAGAACCACCAAAAAAAAGAATTTTACCTACTTTGTAAAACATTTTATTTTAAGCCTAATATATAAAATATATATATATATACTTGCATATATATGCATATATTTCACGTCATATATATTGCATATATGTATGTGATGATAAAATATTAATAATAAATAAGAATTTGAATTCAGACATAAAATTAGCTAATTAGCTGAGAGCCCAGAAGATGCAAAGGCAGAGGATGTGTGCCTTATGAAGCATTTTATTTTGATATTAGACAAAAATGTTACATAGTTTATGGAAGGCCTATTTTTAAGAAGTACTCCAGACATACTACTAATAATTTTTTTACCATCCTCCATCCAGGCATTCAAAGCCTTTGAATTCATTTCTTTGGCTCTGATGTCTACCTATTCATCAAGAAGTTCCATTCATTCAAAGAAATATGCAGAGACCTTTATTAGAAAATAGTAACCCAAATTAATTTGTAAGAAGCAAGCTCTCAAATCTAATTATTATCTCCATTAGACTCTCACTAAAGAAAATGATTTTAGAGATTTACAAGGCAAGTTCATTATTTCCTCAGCTGTGGTTCTTTGCTAGCTGGGGATGGTTCATTCAAGAAGATAAAACTTCATTTCCATTCACCTATTCATTTTCTGGGTAGCTCATTCAATTGCTCAGCAATGGAAAAGTGGGTATGAACTGTATTCACTATGTGTGCCTCACACAGACCTTTCAACATCCTCAAGTTAGATGAGGTAACCTTGTCTTCCTTTCTATGATCCTATGGTAAGTCCTCATTAACTTCTTTGTGTTCTTTTTTATTTTTAATTTTAATTATAGTAATATATGTAGCCTAAAATATGTCAGTAGTGTTAAACAGACTCATAATGTTGTACAGTCTCCAAAATGTGTATCATTTCGAAAAACTCAAAGTCTGCACCCATTAAACTCATTCTCTACTCCTCCTTTCCCGGCTATCTCCTTCTGCTTTGCATCCTGTTGAGTTTGACTACCCTGGGTTCTTCTTGTATTTGGAATTGTACAGCATTGGTCTTTGTGTCTAGCTTATTTCACTTAACAAAATGTTCAAGATCCATTCATGTTGTTTAACATGAAAGAGACAAGTTCCAGAGATACAAAAGAGAGAAGAATTTAGATGGGTTTAGGTGAAAATTAGAGAATCAGAGAGTCTAGCCCTGAAAAGACTTCTGTGTGTCTTAATCTTCCTAATCCAGATGTTCAAAAATCCACCAGCCATACAGTACAAACTAAAGGATATTTACTGTCTTATCTCCTCCTAAATAGTCCTCTGGGGCATATGTGATTTAAAGTCTACAAGTACATCTTTTTGTTTGGGTTTTTTTAACTGTATTTTTTTGTCTTTTCTTTTTTGGTACTGAAGATCGAACCCAGGATGTTGCATTTACTAGGTAAGCGCTTTGCCACTGAGCTACATCCCAGCCCTACAAATACATCTTTTTAAATAGAAGACATTGATTTTGTTGTTGTTGTTATGTGTTTGTTTTTACTATCATTTTTTAAGGTCTGGAAGAAATGTGGTACAATAAGAGTAACATGGTGGTAATTCTCAGACAAACCTGAAAAGAACATACTAATGGACAGCAATACCAAAATATACCATGTGTAACTCATTCAAATATTCTGGCCTTCCTTATATTATGTGTATGCATACATGTATGTATATGAGTTTCTCTCATTGAGCTTGACCAGCTTCCTTTTAGTTATATAACCAGAGAAGTGCTTCTTCCCAGATCATGAAGTGAAAGCTTTGAAATCAAGGCATCTCACATGTTTTTTTTTTTGAAGATTATCATCCAGTGACCCAATTTATCCTCTTTAACTTGGTCCACCATAAGGTTGTCTATGCCTGCTTATACTGTCATTGTTCCCTTCATTGTTTGCTTCCCTTTATCATTATTAAAGCTTTGGAAGCATAAAGTTTGGTGAATCTTTTCAGTGACTTCACTACCTCTGCTTATCAGCAGCAGCACAATTTTATCCACACAGTGCTTCACTAGTTATTGCCGTAGGAGGTGCGTTGGCCAATGGAATGTAGACAGAAATAACCATTACAACCAAGAATTTAAGAGTTCTTGCACCTTTCTGTCTTCCCTGTATGCTTCTGCCATTTCCATGTGAGATCTTCCCTTCGGCTAAGTAGTTTCTGCCTCTTCCTTATAGTTATATGATGCACAGCTCCCCATCTCAGCCAACCCCTGACAATTTAGAGATCTATGAGAATAGGTCATTATTGTTTTGAGCTCACGAAAGTCTTTCTTCCCCCTGTTGTTTGTCCATTGACTTTCTTTTCTTGCAGTGCTGACATCAAAACTTTGGGCTTGAATATCCCAGATGAGCACACTACCCACTGCTGCATTTCCACCCCTCACTCCAGAGTATGTGATGGCTTATGAAGCAGAAGCAGTACCTATATAGCGAACAGAGACAAAATTCTGACCAAAGAGATTAAACTTTTGCAACCTTTTTAGAAGTCATTTAGCCTTTAAGGAATGCTCAGAGAAAAGAGTGACAAAGATGAAGAAATTTATTTTTTAAAAAGGTATCTACATGACAGAAATCTTCAGGAAACTTTTTTGCAGCCCCCAAACCACTAACTGACAAAGAACTAGTTGTTTTCCCTTTTTATCTAACATGAAGTCTGAGGTACTGCATTTGGACATGAAAGGAAAGTGAGACATCAGAAAATTTGGAAATAGACTATAAATAGACTCCATAAATAGACTTGGAAATAGACTATAAATACACCACTGGTCTACTTACGAATATGAATATTAAGAAAGAGTAGAACCATTAGGTTAGAAGTGCCTGAGGATGGCAGGCTACTTTCTGTCCTTCATTTTCTATTGTCAAATTATGTAAAAAAGAAATGGCAATGGCTAATATTTAAACAAAACATCGATTTAGGCATTAAATATACCAGAGATCTCAAAAAAACATAATTTTCCCATAAAGTATCATAGAATAATCTAAGTGTTATCTTACAGTTCTCTTCCACTTATTATATTACTTGAAATATTTTTTAAATTGAGCTCTAATTGCCTTGAATAAGGTTTAAACTCCAAATGATGGATCTAATAAAGATTTTGATTTTTTAGCCATTGAAAAATGTTTTTTGTATAGGAGACTAGGGGAAAAAAAGGTTTTTAGCCTTTATTAAAAGTCTGGGAAATATAGCCAGAGGGGTGTGCTATTGAGAATAATAACAGTCTGTGACCCCAGTTCTTTAAATAATATGCTATAAAGGTCACAACTCATTCAACACAACATGAAAAGAATAATCTTTGGCTGAGCCTTTTAATTTAAAAATGTCTTGCTTGCTCTTTCCTGAAAAGATGATTTCTTGGAAGTAGATAATGAAATTGGGTAAGGGCTAATTTTTTCTGGCCCTACTCATTGATATTAAAATTCTATTTGGATGTTGGGTGCATTTTGGCTCAAGAAATACTGGTTGGAAATAAAAGAACAAAAAGCCAGAGTGTTCTCAAAGCAGACAATAGGAGATCAAGGTAGAAAGAATGATTCTAGAGAGATCCTATCCCATTTATAGTCTTATTTTAATCATCCCTTGTAACTTAATAGCTCAAGTCCAAATAAGCTCCTTAATATCACTTTTTTTTCTACAGAAGAAATGAAACTTTCTCTAGTTAAACACAGAAAAGCAAGGGGAATGACCTGTTTAGTCTTCATCTAAAAGTTTCCATATTGATTCTCATTTTTGACATCCACTTTGTCGCCTAGTTATGGTTCTATTATTGTCCCTTAAAAGCATAGAGTCTATTTTAGATCTTATTCCTCCTTGTCAGTATCTTCTCTACAGTAGACACTCAAAAGAGAAACAATTACATTGTTAAAAATGACAGATTTTATTCTATTAGACTGTGTTCTATCTTTCCCTATTCACCTCCTGCCTGCCACTAAAAAAATTTCTAAGGCGATTTCCATCATTTCTATTAGATGTTTGCACACCTGTACTGGAGAAGATGCATTTTTATTTTAGGACTATAATTTAATTTGTTTTAAAGTATGCTATAGAGAAGTATGTAATATATTTTCTTTTTAATGTTTGATTTGACATGTTGTGAGTGATCATTAGAAAAGACAGAAAGAAATCAGGTCATCAGCATACATATTTTAGGAAGAAATAGTGCTGGATGTCTTCCTGTGCTTTCCAAAGACTGTTTTATTTGTCTGTCTACTGCACACGCTCAGCTGCCACATCAGGTGAACAAAATAAAGAATCTATGCAGCTCCTTCCCTATTAATCCTTCCACAACATTGTAATGGAAGCAAATTGAAGCCTGGCAAATTTATGGGCATTTATTGGTTAGCAGACATAAGACAAGAAGGTAGCCTGATCTTTGGTGCTCAGGCATCAATGATCTCTCTCCTAAGCACTCCACCGAGCCCACTCTAAGAGAACTCCCCCATTCTAATGTTGACTAGCAGGTAGTCAATTTTTCTTGGGTCAGACAACAAGAATAATACAAGGTACACATTATCAAATAAATCTCTAGAACTGTGACACAAACTAAGTCCTAGGCAATTGGGTTGAGCCAGCTTTTGTACCTGGACCATAATAGGTGATAATCCTCATGTAATTTTTAGCCAATAAAGTATTTTTCATGTCATCAATGTTATTCCTAACATTGTTCATGACAATTACATAATCAACTGAGATAGGTAACTATATTATTATTATTTAAATAACATCCTAAATTACAACTGGAGAAAAAAACCTGCTGATCAAAGTGTTTCAAATCCTATTGATATAGTATCTACTATGATATATTTAATGTTTTTCATAGTTAATATTCTGAAACATTCACATCATTTAGTAAAAACAAAACATTTTGAAGCAAATTACCATATGAATAATATACTAATCTTGAATAACAATCTGTCTTTGACTAGATTAAAATCATATCTTCTTTTTTAAAGTTTTAAACAACAATTATTTTTATTTATTTGTTGTTACATAAAAAGTAACAAAGTAGATTAGAATTCTGCCACAGACCACCAACAAAGGTACTGAGGCAAATCCCAGGAAAAGGGGCATTGTTTTCAACAAAAGGTGCTAAAACAATGGGAAAAGTGAACTTTTAACTGCATTTCACACCACACACAAAACTTTACTTGAAACATACCAAAAAGCTACGGGGAAGAATTAAGCTCTTAACTAGGGAAGAAAATAGTAGGAAAAAAATAGCTATAATGGACCAGAGAGAAAAACCTAAATAAAACCTTTGTACTTATTTTTCTGCACTTGCTTTTAGTTACTTGCTTTTAGATAATTTAAAAAATCACCAACTGTGGAGGCGACACAGCTGAGGAGTGCGTTGGTAGTCTCTCCCTTGCCTGGTTGTAGAGAACGAAGCTTCATGATAGCAGTTGCCTAGGTTACTTTTCAGCTCCTCAAAATCTTGTTGGCAGCCCTGACTTTTTACTTGGACCTGCACAGGTGTCCAGTAGGTAACCTCTTTGACATTAGGAAGCCCCAAACTCCACCCCTCATAGTGTAGACATACATGAACATACATCCTGGGAAGATCCATGATGTCCAGTTTTCTCTGTCAGGCCATGGATGCCTTCACTTCCAATCACTTTTCCCCACACCTAACTTTATGCTGCTCCTTATCCTATCAATATCCCTCATCCTGTTGTTGGGAGGCAGATGTGAGACTTGCTCTCCTGTCTCCACACTTGGCCAGCTGTGCTCCAAACTTTCATTTGGGCAAGCAGGTAAAACAGGCCTAGTTCAATAGATTATCCAAAGATATCCTAAAGATGCCAAAACAAACATGGACTATGAAAGTGAAGTTGATTTCATGGGACTTAATGATCACTAAACATCAAAAAGGCATCATACTACATGATCCAACTTAAATAGCATGCTAAAACAGATAATGCTACTGAGATGGAAAAGAGATGAGTATTTGCTAAGGACTGGGGAGGTATACTGGAAAAAACTTGTGAAAACTTTTGTGGTAATGGAAATTCATTATACTTCATTGTGGTAAGGTTATACAAATGTGTAATCTTATAAAAATTCATGTACATATGCACTGAAAATCCAGTTGAACTGTATGTAAATTAATTCCTCATACCATGAAAAATGTTTCTATGTTTTTATTAGTACCAACCAGTTGTTCGTTTTGACAAATTCATATATGCATACAATGTACCTTGATCACACTCAGGCTTTTCATTACTCACCCTAATCTCCACCTTTTCTTTCCAAACCAACCACAACTGAAAATGTTTTTTAATATATTTCACAAAATTAATATTTTTCCCTTTAAAAATAAATCAAGATAAGGAAAATCTAAACCTCCAAATTGAGGAGAAATACTTACAAACTACATATCTCTAAAAGAGCTTGTATCCAGGACATATAGATAGAACTATTATAACTTAATTAAAAATAGAAAATAATGACAAAATAAGCAGGAAAGTTGAAGGGTCATGCTATAAAAGATGTATGAATGGATAGTAAAGCAGAGTATATTCAACTTCATTACTTCATTACTCATCAAAGAAATGTGTGTTAAAAACCACAATTCAGTGTTTTCACCTATCCAGTAGATTGACACAGATTGAGCCTATAAAATACAGTTAATATGGAAAGCATCTGGAGATACTATGTATTGTGCTGATGGATATGTAAACCTGCAAAACTACTTTAGAAAACAGTATGGCTATATTTAATAAAATTAAACATCTTTTATCATATGATGCATTCTCATTCTTCTAGATTTACCTAAGGCACACGATACCATGCCTAAACAAAGAGAAAGCTCCCCACATGACAATCACTGGTGAACCAATAAATTAATAAGCCCATTCATGGAATGCCTTAACATAATGAAAGTCAATGAAATATTAGTGCAAACTATCACTGTAAATAAGTCTCAAAATTATGCTGAGTGGGAAAACACAAACTCAAAACAAATGTACAAAGTTAAATCTACATGTGCTTATTATAACAGAAAAATGTCAAAACAGAAAAGAGATCAGTTGTTGCCTGAGGTCAAGGATAATGAATGGGACAAAAGAGCCACTGAGACTGTTTATAGGGGTTTGCTATGTTCCTTTATTGTGTTTTGTAGTAAGTTTCATCAGAGAAAGAAAAGTTTGAAAAAGAAATCAATAAAATGGTACAAATATAGTTCAAATGGAAAAGTTAACTCATTTGAAGACCTATTAGATGATTGCATTTGGTAGGAAAAAAGATTCATTGAATTTGAATAGAAGTCAATAGAAATTACATGAATAAATTTCCTTTAAAAAAGAAAAAGAAAAATACCAAGATCATTGGGACAGTGGTATATAGTCTAAAAATGGGCAATTGGAGGCTCAGAAGAAGAGACAAAGAATAAGAAAAAAATAAATTTTTAAAAGCCAATAGCTTAGAATTTTTTAGGATTTATACAAGACATCAACCAACAAACTAGAAAATCAGCAAACCTGAAGCAGACTTTATAGCTATGTATACATATATTGAATAGATATTCAATATATGTGTGTGCTTTATGTATTACCTGGTATATATATAATATATATTCATATATACATGTATATGTATACCAGGTAATATTATATATATATATATATATATATACCAGGTAATACACATAAACACACACACACACACACACACAAGCATTATATTCTGGGACTTATCACAGTTGTTATGGCAACAACTCTAAGGAACATGGTAAAATTAAGTCATACTCCTGTAAAGTTGTAAGGTCATCATAAACCTATTTTAAAATTACTTGTAAATATACATGACAAGTTACAGATGTACATTTTATCATATAATATCCACAAAAATGTAACTCAAACTTTAGAAGCTGTATTTCACTGTGTCCATTTTGGAAAATAAAATAAAATCTAGGCAGAACAAGTCTAAATCCAAATATAAAACAACCCTTCAATCTTTGCTCACTGAAGTATGAAAACAAATTATATATTGAAAGCTTTTTATATACCAGCTACTAGCTGAATTCCCATTTAATACCTCATTTAATTTTGACAATACCATGATTAAAAACCTGAAGTTATATAGCTAGTTACTTGGGGAGTCAAGATTCAGATCTAGAGGGTAATTATTTCAATCATGTGTGTGTATGTGTGTACATATTGGTCAAAAAATTTGTGGTACCACAAATATACCACCTGTGTAAACACTCTATTACATCAGAAAACTTTTTGTTATCTGCCAAATTGCGAACTGAGAAAAGTTTGTTTACTGCTTTAAAACTTGTACTTGAGCATATGTGCATTGGCCCTGTTTGCCTAGAGGGAAATGTAATCATATTAGCCATAACAACTTTTCTGCTTCTTATTTCTGCTCATTAGTTCCAGCCCTCTAGCTCTTTCTGAAGTGTTTTTGGTATCTCAAGGGCATTTCTTACATGTGCTCCCACAAGTGACATTTGCTCCTTTATCTCTGCCCTGGTAGGAACTTCCCAACCATATTTACAACAGAGGATTCTGTACTCTGGGACTGTGTGAGCTGTTTCACTATGACTTCTGCTCTGGTACTTGCTGATGCCCGGGCACTACCCCCCACCCCCCCCCACACACACTTCCCTAAGGCCATACTGGTCCTCCTCTTCCTGCTATTGCCTGACTCTGCTGTGAAGCCTAGAAAACTATACATCTCTGATGCACCCGAGTTAAGAGAACTATTCTGTCCAAACCCAGCTGAGTCAAGCTGCTTTACCCCAACTCCTTTTTCCTAGATGTTCTCCCAGCCTGGGTGTTATTTGCTTCCAGGTCCTCAGTTTGCCTAACATTGCCTGGAGCACAAAGGAATATGACGATGCTTGGCATGTGCCCTGGGGTTCTGATTCATTAAGCATTGGTGAAAATAATATAAAACTCCTTTTGAAGAATATTTGAGTTGTAAGACTCTCCAAGCAAAGAGCCCTTTTCCACGGTCTGCAATGGGGATTTCAGTGAAAGAGAAATGTAAACCTCTAATCTAATAAGTCTGGACTCTTGTCTCTAAGTGGATGACAATAACTGAGCACAATATCACATTTGCAGTCACGACTTTGTCACTTACACAGGATGCCAGTCAGTCTGACATTAGTGATTCTGTGCATTACAGAATTACTACTCCATGAGCACAGTAGACTAACTTTAAGACAGTCACCTTTCTTGTGCCTACACACATGTGCGCATGTGCATGCACACACACACACACACACACACACACACACATACACACACAATACCAGGCTATAAAATCTAGATATGGACAGATCTCCTGAGCCCATGAGCAATTCTGGATAATGTCAGAGTAACCAATTCAAACGAACAAACAAGAAAGGAATGAGTCTTTGGGATAAAGCAAGTGTTACATTGGAATTAGCTCATCTCTCCCTTTACATAAGATTATTTTGCATCGCTTATTAAATCCTGTTTGTCAACTTTACTGGAATTAATTTCATCAAATTTATTTGAACTTCAATGTAAATAAAATGATGTGATTCTAACGCTTGTTTTAATAATGAAAGCAATTCAGTGACCAATTAGTGAAAAGAATGCCTTATATCCCATGCTTTACTCCATTTCAACTACTGGCATCTTGAACCAAGGGAAGCAGCAGGAGCTTGTGTCAGAACTCCAGTCCATTGTCTTTCCAGCTGCCAGGGGCCAGCTGAAAATGTATACAGAATGTCAGCATAATGTTCATTATTAGAGTCAGCTGGACATTTCTATTCTCATCTACTTCTAAAACATGGACCCTCTGCTCAAGGTTGGATACTCTTTAACAAAAAATTGACAGTAAGAAATGATTTAGTTCCTTTGTGACAGCATCACATAAGAAGGCCACATGATAATGTGCAAAGAGCAAATAATACTGAGTACATCGTGTCTTTTCAGCTATCGCTGAACTATATTATCAAAGAAAACACACTTAGAATTCCTCTCAGAAAAGGCCAAGGTGCTAGAATAATCATCCCACAATTTAAAAGCCAGAAGTGTTCATTTATATTAGTATTGCACAGCAAAGAAAAGATACACCAGCAATACCTGATTTCTTTTGGGAATATGCCCCCCAAAATTTAATTCAGCTAAGCGTGATGAGATAATGCTAGCTCAATATCTGACGCCTTACCAACTTACAATATTAAAGAGCCAATGGTCAAAGAAGAAAGAGATCAAACAATTTATAACATTAGCTATCAGAGAATGTCTTCAAACACCAGCAAGAGTCACAAAACCATCTAAATTGTGAACCACATATATGGTTCAACCCAGCCCAATTGGTTCTTGTACTCAAAGACATCTTCCTGCTGCTCTCAAGTTCTGAATACTCTTATCCATCAAATATATGAGATGTGAGAGCATGGTTTTGGGGGTGGTATGATTGTACTCAGACAGAACACTGGTCTCAGTGAGAATCAAATTATCACAAATTAATTACTTGCTAATCATTGGATCAAGAATCTGGGTATACTTACCCCAGACATGTACCCAGGATCTCACTAAGAGGAATCAAAATCACTTTGCCATATTCCAGTGCTTAATGCAAGTAGGTCTTGTTCACATTCAATGCAGTATGACCTACTGATCTGACCTGTGTCTGCCAGAAGAAGCAATATATGCAGTCAAACAAATACCAGAAAGATGTGTACCATGCTCTGCAGAAAATCAGTGAAATCCCACCCTCGATGGACACATAAATATGGTCATTCTTTTCCCTTTAAGAGAATACAACTCAGGTTCTAGTACTTTACTTTGCTGACTGTCTCTGTTTGTACTGCCTCTCTCTTGCTCTAAATTATAGACATCAATGCAAAAGCTTCACTGTAAACTCATTATAACAGATGGTAGGTGTAGACTACCAGCTGTTATAGTACAACTAAATATGAGAAATATTTGGTGACCATATGTTAGATATGGTTCATTTATACTTCTTGGCAATTCTTAACCCTGTCTCCACCCCATACCCACCTCCTACATTCAGCACACGTAGGAGCCGAAAGGAATTGTTTCAAAAGGATGAGGATTTATCTTGTGTGCACATTGTATATACTATTAAGCATTCTAGCCACATGTGTTATTGATCTCAGAAAAAAAGATTTCAACTTTCTCCATCTCTAATGCACTGAAAAGAGCAACCTATCTTCAGAGATCATTTGGTTTCATCAGAAAACAGTTCTGTCTGCCACCAGCATAGCCTCATTATCTTTAAGGTCAACAAACGTTTCTGTGACCCTATCAATGCAGGGCAGTATACTTTCAGGGATTCTGGGAGGAAATTTTAATTTGATCATCTGCATGTGAATTTCTGAATAATCAGGGGAATTCCTTCTTATCTTTGAAGACTTTAAAATAATTTAAAGGCCAGAAAGACTTGGAGAAATAATTTCTAAATGGCACATAAGGGAATATTAATATTGGAATCTGACTGCCAAATTATTGAACTACCATAGCTTAGAAACAATACTATATAAAGCCATCGAATTAACATGTTATTTCTTCACTAACAGAATCAGGTAATGGAATTTAATCCAATCTACCCCCTCACAAAATTGGAAGAGTTTCATTTGTGGTTAGGAAGGGAGAGTATAAGCTCAAAGTCAAATTTTACTTTAATGACATGATTTTCTTTCTTTTTTGGGGGTGAGGGGGGCTGGTCATGGGGCCTGAATTCTGGGCCTGGACGCTGTCCCTCAGCTCTTCAGCTCAAGGCTAGTGCTCTACCTCTTGAGCTACAGCGCCACTTCCAGTGTTTTTCTTTTTGCTTATGTGGTGCTGAGGAACCGAACCCAGGGCCTCATGCATGCAAGGCAAACACTCTACGACTGAGCCACCTTCCCAGCCCTCTTTTTTTGTTTTATTAATGTTTTTTTGTGTGTGAGAATACCGTACAGAGGAGTTACAATTACATGGGCAAGATAACGAGTATATTTCTTATCAAGCATTGTTGCCTCGTCTGGTTGTTTCCCCTTCCCATCCCCTCCCATACTCCTCCCCTCCCCCCACCCGGTCTTCCCCCCCCACCACCAAAGTTGTTATGGCCAAAAACGAATTTAACAACTACGACATGATTTTCTTTTTAATTTTGTTAGCCCTTTAATAAATTTCAGTCACAAAAGTGTTGTATAGATAGTACCATTAAAAATCTTGTGTGCTTGGGCTGGGATGTAGCTCAGTGGCAAAGCTCTTGCCTAGCAAGCGCAACGTCCTGGGTTCGATCCCCAGTACCAAAAAAGAAAAGACAAAAAAAATACAGTTAAAAAAAAATCTTGTGTGCCTTTTATAAACATTTCCCAACCATTGATATCTTATCTAACCATAGTACAATTATCAAAATGAGGAAATTGGTATTGGTAAGAAAATACTGGCTACTTTTAAGGCTTCATTCCAGGTTTTCTGATTGTCCCCCTAATGACCCAGGATCTAGTCTCAAACTACCCAATTACACTCATATGTTATATCTCCTATCTTCTTTATTTTGAAACAAGCCCTTAGTCTTTCCTTCATCTTTCAGAGACTTTACACTTATTAAGGATATTGAACCATTATTTTCTAATCCCACAATAAGGTTTTATCTGCTCTTATAATAAAATCCAAGTTGTTCATTTTTAGCAAAATTTCAGAGTTAATGTATCTCTCTTAGTGCATATCAGAAATAAATAATGTCCATTTGTTCCATTATCAATGATATTAGCTTTGATGGCTCAGTTAAAGTTGTATGCTAGATTTCTAAGATTCTATAACAAATATGGAATATTCTATTTACCAAATGACCTTCAATTCTTCTATCTGAGTGTTCCAGCTTCTAACGAGGTTTTCCACATGCACAATGTCACTCAGTCTGCACTCAGCCTGCCTAAAGTTCAAGGTCAGACCAGCACATGGTGTGCTTCTTCCCTCCAACTGGACTCTTGATACATGTACAAAATTTCATCACCATGCTGAAGAGGACAATTTATCAGGAAATGTCCACCAACAAAAGACATAAATTACAATCTATGCTGTACATGAGTAAGGAAAACCCATCTGCTAAGATTTAACACACAAGAAAATCAGTTTGTTCAAAAATAAATAAAATCAGAATCAAATATAGTGAGCATTTCAAATTAGTTCATTTCTTTCTTAAGTCATACATTTTTTTTCTTTCCTTTCAATGCCATGGATTGAACCTAGAGATTCACATAGGTTAAGCAAGCACTCTACCAGTTACCTACAGTATTAGCCCTTATAAATAGCTTAAAATCTACAACGTGTTCTCCTTTTTCTACTGCCATCAATTTGTTAAAGAAGCTTGGCTGATTTTCCTGTCATTTCCAGAGTCTGCATTTATTTTCCACAAATTAGTAGATCGAAATGAGAAATCCAACTCATGGTTGAATTTTAGGAAAACAAATCCTTCACAAATTATATTAGGCACAATTGTCAGAAGGAAGAAAATACCTGATTGTCTCTCCTTTTGTTTATTTGCACAAATGATAATCCTTTAAACTTTCCAGAATAATGATGCTTTTTATTGTTCTTTCTTCAAATGTTACCTGGAAATTTCTATGTAAATTCTCTCTTTTTAACTATTTGGTTGTCCTGGTGTATCAATTTACTTTTTTTTAGCAACAGGAATACACAAGTCCTTTATTCGTCACTTTTTAAAAATAGTGAGTTACCTCCCTATCTCTCTAAATCTGACCAAGGAGTTTTAGTATCATAATGAACATAAGAGCATTTGTCATAATAATGCTAAAACAGGTCCATCTTTTGCCAGCAGAAATCTCTTCACAAGAGCTCATTTGCTATTATTTATAATGTCTTCACTTGTGTTTGACACACTCACTAGTCAAACCAGAGACTAGCCATTTCTCTAAGAATTTCCAATTCCTTCATAAGTGATTATTGTTAATTACCATAATTCACACAGTGTTGGTGATGTTGGCTACTGCATTGGCCAGACACCAAGTGAGTGAGTTTTGGGGTTTTGTTTTGCATTATTAAGATGAAATGTTTTCTTCAGTTTGTACTGATATTGAAAACTTAAATTCAGGACTATAGAGTTCATTTAATTTCTGATATACCTGTCTAACTTTCTAATCTGCACTAAAAGCATTGGTTTATTCTGCAACTCACAAACAATTGTCCCACAATGACAAAACCAGAAGTAAGCTAAGTAGTATGATTATGGGAAAGTTTCTGATGTTTTTATGGTATTTTGTCACTGGAATAGAACTAAAATAATAATTGAATTACCATTTTTTTTCAGTAACTTGAAGCAATTACAAGAAATGCTTTTGCCACTATCTCAACATTATAATTGTAATTTTATAAAACAATAATTATAGAAACAAACTGTAACTTGGTAATTATATAATATAAAACAATTTTGATATAATTTAATTTTCAATCACATCAATTGTGCTTCTGTAAAGTAATAGCAAGGATAAAATCACAATTTTATCTTAGAAATGTTTTCTTTACCTCTATATCAACTGACATTAACACTCCTTTCTAATTTCCTAAGGTTTATAAGAAGTAGGTTTTGATGAGCCCAAAATAATTCAGCAGACTAAAATAGAAAAAAATCATTTTAACAAACTTGAACCAGTGATTCATGCTGACATTACTTTTAAAAAAGTCTTTCTTCTATTTATTTAAGGAAGATTTAATTTATTTGCTCAGGTAGCTTATAAGAACATGATATTAATGTCAGATGATAGTATCTTCCCCTCCACCCCCAGTAAGGAACCAGTCCTGAACAGCATGAGAAATCTGCATTCCTCCTTAGAGAACAAAATCTGCTGAATAATGTCTACAGTGAGCCTGGAGTTCTGTTCTGTGCCTTTACTGGAATTGATAGTGAAATGATTGACAACTGTAATTATGTTCATAATAAAGCATTTTCATTTCTAGATCCTTCAAGGAGACTAATAGAATTTTCTCTTTCTATACAGAGAACCAAGCATTTGTAACCACTGATTCCGTTGGTTGATTTTCTGGAAGGCAGAAATATGAATAACTTAGCCTTCATCATTTTGTGAACAGTAAAATGTGGTTATTGGGAGCAATTGTGCTTTGACAACAAGCTGGAGTAATGCAATTTATTTCTAAAGAAAACACACTGGAAAAATTCTACAAAGGTTGTATTATATGTGTTCTACAAATTCAAAGCTCTGATCAAATTACATTAACATTTTCTGTATTTGTAAAACACAGAAAAGCATTTCATTAGCAGCCTTAATACATTTTCCTTGAGATGTAAAGTTGTGATCAAGATTCTAAATAAAACCAAGCACAATGGCTTAATCATATAATCCTATCCACTTGAGAGGAATCAAGGTTCAAGGTCAGCAGGGACAAAACAGTTCTCAAGTCTCCATCTATGGTGTCAAGGACAAGGGCTGGCATGGTGCCACATGCCTGTCATCCCAGTGTAAGTGTAAACACAAATAGGAAACTATATCTGGAGAATAACAATGTACATAGGGCCTGTAGGCATGGCTCAAGTGGTTGAAGACCTGCCTACCAAGCACAAAGCTCTGAGTTTAAAATGGAGGAGGAAGGGAAGGGAAGGAGGATGGAGAGAAAGGGAAGAGAGAGGAGGAGGGGGAAAAGGGGAGGAGGAAGGAGGAGGAAGAAGAGGAAGAGGAGATTCTAAGTAAGTTTAATGAAATACATTGAATGTTAATATTAAGGGCCTTCAGTCTGTTTCTTCATTCTATCATATGCTAGCATCAAAAGTAAAGCCATCCTGTGTCCTTGTTTCAGCATTTTGTTATTCCCCTTCTCCTCCTCAAAATTATGTAAATGTATATATAAGATGCAGGGTGTCAAAAATCAAATACAGTGACAATAGGTGATATACCACAGAGGGAAGAACATACAATAGAAAAAAAACTTTCATAGTACATTAAAAAAAAAAACAAAAACTTCTTGTGTCCATATTTTGGGGTTCATTTCACTTAGCATCATCTTATATGGTCATATGTACATAGCTTTTAAGCTTTTCTACTCATCTGATAAGATTATCCTAGATGCATACGAATTATTGCAAATTAGGGATGACCCATTGCAACAATGATATTCATAAGACACTACGTTGGAAATGAACTTTACAGCTTTTTGGGGGAGGTGTGAGGGAGGTGGGGAGGGAAGGGATAGTAGGAGAAAAACAAAGGAGGGGGTAACAATGTTCAACAAGAAATGTCCTCATTACCTTACTCGTGTAACTGTAAACCCTCTGAACAGCATCTTTACAATAAAATAAAATTTAGAAAAAAAGAAAATGTAAAAGTAAAGCCAAACATAATAAACGTGCTAAGGATAAATTTTAATCATGAATGTACTGCTGCAATTGGGAAGGAGGCCAGCGTGAACAGAACTCAACTTCCATTTAGACAGAGAAGGCTCTGTGTTTTAAAAGGAGAAAGGGGAAAAAAGACAGGAGCATGGCAGAGGCAGAGAAATTGCAAGGGTTGCTTAGAATAAATGTCGATTAGGCCAGCTGTGTCTATCATGTGGCAATTACAGAAAAAACAGTCCTATCCTCCCACAGACACTCGGAGCCAGAAGCTGTCTTACCTAATGATTTCATTTTGAGAGAATGGCTTTTAGGCTCTGAGAAAAATAATCCTGAACTGTCGGAGATAGAAATATACCTCACAGGGACAGAGGAAAGTTCACAATCGTAAGCCTTTTCAGTCAAGGCTCTAAGAAAGAGTGGTGGAGCATTTCACAGAGGTTGGCTAGAACAATAGGAAATTCTTCAGATTTCTCAAGTAGGCACTTCAAAGAAGGCTGGGGTCATTCTAGGGGTATGGCTTATACCAGTTAGATGTTAGTGTTTTTGTTTTTTAAGTCCGTTTCTATGAGGGTAAAAACTAGATGAAAATCACCCGCAGAAAATGGGTTGCATTTATTATTTGCCACAATTATGTGCTTCTTACTAATGGAAAACAGAAGGAAAAGATTTGGGGGGTATCTATAATGTCACCCCTTTTAACAGCTGACAGTTTAACAGTATGAATACTAGGAGGCAGAGGGAGGGGTGAACAATAGAGAAATGGCAAGTAAATGCACGCATAACAGGCAACATGTGACAATGGAGCAAGGCAATTTGAAGAAATAGGGTGATAAGAATAGATCAAAGAAGGGAAAATGATGGTAGGGGGTGGGATGGATCAAGATGCATTGTACACGTAAGCAGATATGTTGAAATGAACCCCCTTGTACAATATTTAAAATCCTTTTCAAAGAACTAAATAAAAATATGTGTGGAAATGCACAAATGAAAGCTACCACTATATAACTGATATAAATTAATAAAAAAACTATAATAAATACATCTAACAACACATGTGCAACAGCATAAAAATTTCTATTCTAAATTTGTGTGTGTGTGTGCAGTACTGGGTTTTGAACTCAGGGTCTGATACTTGCTAAGCGAGTACTCTAACTACTTGAGCTCTGCTTACAGCCCTTTGTGCTATACTTGTTTTTGGATCAAATCTTGTGTTTTTGTCCAGGTTGATCTCAGACTTCAACCTTTTTACTTATGCCTGATGGTAGTTGGAATTAAAGACACAGGCCACCATGTCTCACTTGATTGTTCAGATGGGAAGTTAATAAACATTTTAGCCAGGCTATCTTAAAACTGTAGTCCTGATTTCTGCCTCCCAAATTGTTAGGATTACAGATGTTCACTAATATACCTATTCAGAATTTTGCTTAGTACACAAAATTTTGTCACATCCATAACATCATTTATTTGTGGCAAAACCTGTATGAGATAGGTAATGGGTTTTCACCTTGTCTTACACTTATGGAAACAGGCTTCTCCAATCCAAGACATGTGTCCTCGGAGCCTTGGAGCCTCGGGGGAATAGCCACACACTTAGCTCTGGTTTGACTCTCAGTCCAGTGTGCTTGCCATCATTCTAGCAAGGTGTTGCTGAGCCAAGACTTACCTTTGGAGATGAATTTACAAAAGGTGGGAGCACTGATCCTCAGCCACAAGAAAGGAGTTGTGAGTTGGGTCTGGGGAGAACGTGCCTCCTTGGGAATAACAGAGCCAATGCCTGTGAAAAAGAAAGAAAAAATAAAAGAGTCCTTGGGGCTGGGAAGGTGGCTCAGTGGTAGTTCTTCCCTTACATGTGTGAGGTCTTGGGTTCTATTCCTTAGCAACACATAAGCAGAAAAAAGCCAGAAGTGGCACTGTGGCTCAAGTAGTAGGGCACTAGCCTTGAGCTGAAGAGCTAAGGGACAGCGCCCAGGCCCAGAGTTCAGCCCCCACTACCAACCAAAAAAAAAAAAAAAAAAACAGAATCCCTAGTTGAGAAGGGACACAAAGACTTGAAATGTCATTGGGTACCTAGACCCTCACCTCTGGTCTTAGGAAGAGAAACAGAGAAGAAACTACTTAGAAAATATCTAGGATTACTTAAGTCTTTCCATTTCCTAACAAATGGGGTAGTTTCATTATTTCTGATGGAAGCATAGAACTTACATTTTTACCTTACTTATATAACTGCAACCCCTCTCTAATCACCTTGACAATTAAATATATATATATATATATATATACATGTGTATATATATATATATATGATTTTAAGGTTGATATTGCTAGCTGGCTTGGGGAGTAACTCCCTTGGGGGTGGGGAATTCTTTCCTGTAGACCACCCAGATACTTAAAGTTGTCATAATTAGAAAGCACTCCTTATGGAAATATTCATGAGGATTTGTTATAATTCATTTAAGGATCTGCATTGTGGCAGAATTGTCTAGCCTGTTGAGATTACTAAGACAGAGACTGAACATTTCTACAAAAAACAAAAACAAAAAACAGGTCCCATGATCTCATGTCCTTTGGTTTTCTCCTCATTTTTGTTTGCTAGTTCTTACCTTTCTTCAATAACATAAAGGCAAATATTTTCATAAAAATGAAAACAGGATAACACTGTCAGGCTTAAAATGAACCTGAAAAACCCAAAAGCCATTACTACCAAACAATTCAACAGAAAAATCATAAATCATGTCATTCAATATAATCAAGTGGGTTTCATCACCAGAGTGTAAAGAAGGTAAAGGCCTATGATACAACATACTAAATAAATTAAGAACATAAACTATATGATCACTTCATAAGATGCAGAGAAGTATGTGATAAAATTCAGTACTGTTACATAGGTACTAACGACTCATGTTTGTATTCCTAGCTACTCAGGAGGCTAAGATCTGAGGATTGTGGTTAGAAGCCAGCCCAGACTGAAAAAAAATCCAATTAACCACCAAAATGCTAGAAGTGGAGCAAGTGCTATCCTTAAGCACAAAAGCTCAAAGAAAGCATCTGGGCCCAGAGTTCAAGCTCCAGGACCAGCACGAACACACACACACACACACGCACACGCACACACACACACACACACACAAATCAATGCTCTTTCTTTAAAAAGAATGCTTAATTTATTAATTATGGAAGAGAAGGTACTATAACAAAATAAAAGCCTTATATAACATACACAACTAACATCAGAAGAAACATGAAAAGTTGAAAATTGTTCCTGTAGCAAGACAGAGATGCCTATGTTCACTTCCCTTATTCAAGTGATAGAAGTGCTAGCCAAAGCAATTAATAAAAAAAAGTCATCTGAGACACAGCAATCCCACTGTTGGGCATTTACCCAAATGTTTACAAACAAGACCACACTAAAGCTACCAGCACAACTATGTTTATTGCAGCATTATTTACTATAGCTAAGATATGGAACCAACCCAGATGCCCCTCAGTAGATGAATAGATCAAGAAAATGTGGTATATATACACAATGGAATTCTATGCCTCCATCAGAAAGAATGACATTGCCCCATTTGTTAGGAAATGGAAAGACTTGGAAAAAATTATATTAAGTGAAGTTAGCCAAGCCCAAAGAAACATAGGTCCCATGGTTTCCCTTATTTGCAATATCTGGTTTATGTATGAGTCAAGCAGAAAAGGTCAGATAAGGTGATGTTAGGGAAATGAACCCTAAGATATGTATTTAAATGTTTTTTCTCTTTCATGAATTTGTTTCTAATGCATTTATAAGATTATTTCTTTGTTGCTTTGTATGTCTCTCCCCCACAGTATAACCCCTGCTTTCACTGTATTTGATGTCGGTATAATTTGTGGAGGGGAAGGGGAAAAACAAGTCGTTTAAATGAGGATACAGGTGGACCCGTTGCAACAATGAGAAGTACAAGTTGTCATGTCGAAAACGAACTTTACAACTTTGGTGGAGGGGGAGGGTTGAGGGGGGGGTGGGGAGAGGCTGGGAAGGGATGGGAAGGGGAAACAAAGGAAGAGGCTACAATGCTTGATAAGAAATGTACTCATTATCTTGCCCATCTAATTGTAACCCCTCTGTACAGTATTTGCACAATAAAAAATATTTTTTTAAAAAAAAGTCATCTGAGCTGCACAAAAGGAAGTCAAACTGAGGCAAATAGGAGTATGCTGTAGGGCTGAGACTCTCATCCTCTAAGACACATCTTGAAGCACATTGACAGCACAACTTGTTGTTTCTTCATAGCCAGTGAGAAAGCATGACTTCTTTTTGCAGAGGAACTTTGTTTCCATCTGATTAAAATAGATCTATATATGACATTCTTGCTTCTGATTAAGTCAAAATCAGTTAATTTGGAATCTTAATTCCACCTGCAAAATCCTTTCTCTTGGGCCCAAATGAAACTTGATATGAGAGTAAAATGCCATCTACCCATCCCAAGTCTTCTACACACTCCAAGGGAGAGATTACACAAGATATTCACACCAAGAAGTAGGAATCTTAGAGGCCAGCTGCAATTTCTGCTACCCATGTTCTCTGTCCTTACCCCATTTACAGCCTCCCCAAAAAAGATCATGCACAGTTAACAACTGAGAATTGTTTTAAGAAAGAAAAAGCAAACATTTTCAGAACATAAATAGTTTTAAAAAGAAAGAAAACCTTATTTCATTGCAGTTGCACTATGGAGAAATAATCACTAGTTCAATATATCCATAGCTTTCATGACTATTTGATCAATCTTTTCTGCTACTCACTTGCTAACCTACTTATCCCTACCAGAACAGCATACTACATTCTCTGCATGTCACTGCAAACCTCCCCACTGAAGTTGTATCTAGTAAATGCCATAAAAAACACATAACATAAGAACCATGTCTCTCTCCTCAAAACAAGGACAATATTTCCTTTTCTGCTTGGTGAAGTATGAAACAATATGAAGTGTGAAATAAGTGTAGTATAGAAGAATGAAGAGGAAAATACTTGCAATGATCTTTGCTTGTATAACTAACTTCAGACTCTTATGTTTGTGTTAGTAATGGAGTCTTCTTATGCACGACCTTCAAGGAGAAAAAATCTATTTGAGCATCACAGTCACTAGAATGTAAGTGGATAATATCCCATCAGGAGGCAGGAACAGTGTGAGACACTTCATGTTTAGAAATTCTTCCTCTCTGATTGTCAGGGCCCAGTAAGTATCCACCTTTGATCTTAACTGGCAGCTGGGATTTCTAGTCTGGCAGGCCCTGTTGAATGAAATCTGAATGTCCTAGCCTAATTTACCAGATGTTTGGAGCATATCATTGTTTCTGCTTTCTAGTATTCACTGACTATAATGGCCATTTTAATTGTTTTCCCTGTGCTTTGACTAGCAGACCACTTCTACCAAAGCTCTACAGAATCAAAGCTGGCTTGTGAAACTAAGCTGCTTCCATTTAAAATAGAAGCTCAATTATCCCATTATTAATTTTTTTAAAAAATGATTTCTGATTTTGATTCAAAAGCATGCCAGAAATATCCATTTATTCTTCTGCTTCAGGCAGATGTACAGTACAAATTACCCTGCACTTCTCAGACATACATTGTCTATGAGGCCATAATATTATGTCACTGGAAGACTTTTTGCCAGAAAAACTGACTAGCAGAGCTACCCTTTGACACTCTTTGTGTTTTAAAATGACATAATAGGCAACATAGCTTCCTTGCATTGGCTACTTAATGGGAAAAAATGGCTCATCAGTAATATTAAAATTTCATTATTTGTATATTATTTGTACTTTTTGACCCACATACATTAAGCAACTATCAAAGAAAAGTATTGTTAAAAGTGATAGGAAAACTAGTCCTCTTTATAAGACAATTAAGAGATCTATTAATATGTAATTTACACTGCATATCTCCATTAACTGTTTGGCAAGTTTTTTTAATGAATCAAATTACTGATTTTAAGGAGTAAAACTGATGTAAAGTTGAATAGGTAATGTGAACAAATGTGACAGTTGTAAGACTATGTGCATTTATTTACATATTCTCTGATTTAACTATTATTTCTACATGTCTAGCATAAACTAGGAAATATACAAATTTCAGTCATAAATCAGGAATGTTATCATCTCAGTACTAGGAAGTTACTATTGCCAGGGATCGAGGAAGGCTTGATCCACCTTTTCAGATCTTCTATTCCTTTCTGAGAAAAATACTCCCTCTTCTGTGAACTCTCACCAGATTCCTAGGATCCTCAAAGATTCCTATCTTGAATTAATGAATTAATCTCTAATGAATGCCATTGCCATCTGTACACATATCTATTAACAGGCACATATGCAACACATGCTAGTAAAGTACTTCTTCTTTTCTCAATCTTCTTAAATATATTTTTAAATGTCAAAATGTTAAAATGTTAAATTTTTCATTTAGCTTGAATATTTTATTTTCTTTACACTGTAATGATCAAAGGTAGTTAAAGCTTTTATTTTCCTTTAGCATAAGTTAAACCAGCATTTTCCACTTTCAAGCAAGATTATATTCTCAATCTCTAAAAATTAATGCTCAGGAGCTCAGTTGAACTGGAAGAAAGTTGATTTCGAAGTGTTCCAGTAACTGATTAAAGTGAAAAGTCATAATTAATATGTTAAGACTTGAGTGCTTAATGTGATGGTACAAGCAAAACTAAAGAAAGTGCCCAGTCTCCCTGTTCCATTTTCTCCATGGAGCAGCACACTCAGGGAGGGTCAGGTGGATCAAAGCAGAAGTCTGGTCATATGACTTTGGAGGGAACCCAAAACAAAAGACTGACAGTTTTATAACCCATGAAGTTGGAAAGTAAGTTGAGCATAGAGCTAGGAAGTGATTGAATTCTGAATACTAAGTTGAAGCAGAGAAAGGAGCATTTTGGATTTATCTTTTCTTTTTCTAATAAGGAGGTCTTAGTAGAGGTACATAGATAAACATCTCTGCCAAGGTCTCATTAAGAAAACTAGGAAGGAAGGCATTGAAACTATAAAAGTAAATATTTAAAGAACATGGCTGTCTTGAAAGAGTATTGAGTTGCAGCAAGCAATTCCCTTCAGAGACTTTGATATAACGATAGAGACTTGGTTCAAGTAGTACAACATCTGCCCAGCAATTGTGAGGCCTAAGTTAAAATCTCAGGAATGCTGGGTGAGAGATGAGGTGAAAACTGCAATGTGTTAGCTGTACACTGAGTCTGGTATAAGGTTTTCCCTAAAAGACCTTCAATCTGCTCTACATAAAAAGAAAAATTGCACACAAGACTTTTAATGAGCAAAGGACTCTTCATCACTGATGTCTTCAGATAACAGTTATCATTTTCCCTCATATCTGATTTTTGTGAGATTCAACCATCCTTGAATAGTTCCTTTTCTTCCCACAATGCCTCTGACAAAATATTGAGAAGGGAAGGGTGGAATGATAGATAGATACATCTATTAAAAATAGATATATCCATAAATATCAATCCAATTAAAATAATTGAGACATTGCAGAGCTGAGGGGTAAAAAAGGATGGCAGATTCCTTTCTTATATCTTTGTGTTTTCTCATTTTAGAAATACTGCTCCAAGTAGGAGAGCCTGGAACTGGGGTATAATCTTAATTCTTGCCCTGGGACTAGAAAGTAGTTTCAATTCTTGCTCAGCAACATGAAAAAAAGAGCTAAGGGGTCTGCTGTGGGCAATGTACACATCAGGACTACTTTATAAGAAATTGATGGTCTGGAGGAAGATGGTGGAGGAGAAGCTGGGGCTAAACAGGCTCTCGCATAAGAATTAGTTTTAGTGTTCCAGTGAACAGTTCTAGGCTAGAGAATCACACAAAGTGTGCCATAACAGTACAGAGAGTTTGGCCAGAGAGGGAAAATCCAAGCATTTTGGTCAAGGAGACAGATGTGAGCACTTGCTGGTAGCCACAGCTGTGGCACAGGCAGTGGCGGAGGCCTCCATACCAACAGAGAAAGTACAGGAAAAAGGCACCAGACACAGCATGCACTCACACCAGCAAGAACTGACAAGGAGCAGAAATCATCATGCTGATCGCAGACCAGGGACAGCCCAGAAACCAAGAGTTTGACATAAGTAGAACCCTGACATCCTCATTCCTTCTCACTGAGCAGCAGTAAATTGGTAGCCCTGACCCCCACCACTGGAGAAGATCTCTATCTTTGATACTGACAAAGGCCCAGCTGAGCAACTAGCTCCAACTCAGGCCTTGGAAGAATACAATTGGAGCCATTCACCAGGTCACAGGAACCTGACCTGACCTGACCTGCCAAGCTCAGCTCCACCCAGGGGAAAGTCACCTGGCCCAGGCAGAGTTTCTCTGCCCCTGGAGGAGTGACTCTCTTCACTGGGTAAACAGATCCAAAGGCTGTCCTTCCCCACTGCAGCCTAGACAAAAAACTCAATAAACATAAACCCTGAGAATGGTTCCAGGCTGGGCTCTGTGAGTATATGAGGAGCTAGCCCCTCAGGGAAAAGCTACTGATTGCTGACAGGTCTCAACCCTACTCAGAACCTAGCCTCATCACAGCAACTCCAAACTACAGAAAACAGCCATCTCCCTCTTTTCTGATACTCAAAGCAGATCACCCTCCCACTGAATTAGCCTGAGAGGAGGATCACAAAGTCCTGGGAAAGGCAGAGCTGTGTACCTGTTCAAACAAACTGACTTAAGAAACTTAAGCAATCAAGCCACAGGAAAACCAAACACCACAATCAGACCAGAGACTCCACCAAGAGACTGGTTATGGACACAGGAGAGATACAAGATCTTCCTTGCCCCCATAAAAAAAAATCAAAGAACTCTTTTTTCTTTCTATCTATTATTATTTTTTTCATTGTTTTCTAGTATCTTTTTTCTTTCATAATTTTTATTTTAGGTGTGTGTGTGTGTGTGTGTGTGTGTGTGTGTGTGTTTAATCTCTTTTGACCTTTTGGTCCTTTTTTTCTTTTTTTCTTTTTCTTTTTCTTTCTTTTTTGTGTGACTTAATTGCTGTTCTGCAGATATATACCCATAGTCAATTATTAAACCTTATCCCTCATTGTATGCATATTTAATCCAGAAATTTATTACTCAATTCACAACCTCTTAGGCTTAACTTCCTTAATAGTAGTATTATTTCTTTATATCTACATAACTTTCAAGTATTCCAATTTTAAGAATTTTTTTTATTTTTCTAATTTTTCCTTTTTATCTTTCCCCTCCTCTCATCCTATCCTTTACTTCTCCCAATATCATTTCTCTATGCTTATATAATTTTAAGTGCTTCACTTTTTTAATTTAAATTTTTGTTTTTCCATCTTTTCTGTTGTTTTTTAATCTTGCTCCTATCATTCTGTCCTTTCCATTTCCCTTTCTGAGATTAGGACTAGGTTAAATTCACTCTCCTTTTCCCTCTCCATTTCCCACTAATCTTATTTTTTGCCACAATCCTCCCTAAACCTAATCACTTCTGCTTTGCTGAAAGAAGGCTTTAATGTTCTTAGCCCATTAACCCATACTTGTTTGATGTTGAATAGATCATATCTGTTGAACTAGATTGTATCTGCAGCCATTTTAACTGTCCAACTACAGGACTCTGGTTGATGCTTGCCTTAATATAGTGTTCTAGCACAAAAATGGTATTACTTTCATACCAAATGGGCAGAACAAGCTGGAGAAACACAAGAAAAATGGCAAGTCCAGTTATCTCAGCTCCCACTCAGGATAATCAGGTGACAGAACAGTTAATGAATAATCCAGAGGAGAGTTTCCAAAAAGCTCTAAAGACACTACTGGTAAACATGGTGAATGAAAAGATTGAAAACCTGCAAAGGACTCAGTGAGAGCCTGATAGGGAGTGAGACAAGGTAAACCAAAGATTAATACAGGAATTTCACAAGCATGTTGAGGCTAATCAAAAATTACTACAGGAATCTCATGAGTATGAGGAAGCTACTCAAAGATTAATACAGGAATTATATGAGCAGGCTGAGAACAGTCAAAGAGAAAGACAGGAATTGTGTCAGCATGAGGAAGCTAATCAAAGAGTAATACAGGAATTACGTGAGCAGGAGAATAGACAAAGATCAATAGAGGAATTCATTGAATCCATAAACAGACAGCTGAAAGAATCCAAGGAGACCACAAAGGGAATGCTGAATGGAGCCCAACAGAAGGAAAAGGAGTCCAAGGAAACCATAACTAATCAACTAAGTGATTTGAGAGTTAACACTGAACACCAAATTAAGGAAGTAAAGAAGTTCATACAAGATCTAAAACAATGCTTCAACAAAGAATTTGAAGCCATCAAAGCCAACCAATTTGAAAGAAAATAAAAAACAAAGTAGAAAGTTTGACAGTAGGTTAGACCATGCAGAAGATAGAATCTTGGGGATTGAAGACAGCCTAGATATTATAGATAAAGAACATACAACTATCCAAGAAAAATGCAAGAAATAGGATAGGTCTATGCAATATTTGGAAGAAACCATCAGAAGGCCTAATCTGAGGATAATGTGTATAGACGAGCACCTAGAGACAGGATTTAACAGTCTAGGAAACTTACTTAACAGGATCCTAGCAGAGAACTTCCCAAACATACAAAATGATAGGCCTATTCAGATAGAAGAAGCTTTTAAAACCCCAAGTAGACCAGACCAGATCAGGACATCCCACTGTCACATTATAATCCACACAGGATCAATTAAGACCAAGGAAAGGATCCTTAAAGCTGTCAGGGAGAAAAGATCAATCATGTCTAAAGGTGATTGAATAACCTCAGATTTCTCAGCAGAGACAGCTAAAGCAAGAAGAGCTTGGAATGATGTATGCTATACCCTAAAGACAAACAACTATCAACCAAGAATACTGTACCCAGCTAAACTCTCCTTCATAACGGAAGGTCAAATAAAAATCTTCCATAGCAAAGAAAAATGGAAACAATATATCTCCACCAAACCAGCCATACAAAAGACACTTAAAGATGTCCTACATATATAAAACCAATAAGACAACAATAAACGCCAAGAAACTGCACCCAAACTGAGAATCCAAGAAGCATAGGAAGAATCTAGCTGTCCCAGCCCCCAAGAAGGTGGATAACATTGCAAGACTACCAAATAATGTGGTAGTTCACATTATTGGACTTCACTCTCCAATTAAGCAAAACAGACTCTCTAGTTGGATTAAAAAGCAAGATCCTTCTATCTGCTGCCTTCAAGAGTGACACCTTGCCCATAAAAACAAACATACTCTGAAAGTGAAAGGCTGGAATAAAATCTACCAAGCAAATGGGCCCCATAAACAGGCGGGAGTTGCAATCCTAATGTCAGATAAATTAAATTTCAAATTAAAATTAGTGAGAAAAGATAAAGAAGGTCGCTACATACTAATTAAGGGACTATCCTTCAAGAGGATATTACAATTCTAAATATCTACTCACCAAACAACGGAGCACCCAAGTTTATAGCTCTAAGTTCCTACATCTACAAATTGGAGAGATCTGAAACCAACAATTTAATGAGACATCTGAACTTCCTTGAAAAAGAGCAGCAAGCTTAACCCCAATCCAGTAGATGGAAAGAAATAATTAAAATTAAATCAGAACTAAATGAAGTAGAATCCAAAAAAAAAAAAGAGTTGGTTCTTTGAAAAAATTAACAAATTTGACAGACCCTTAGCAAATCTTATCAGAAAAAGAACAGAACACACCCAAATAAACAAAGTCAGAGATGAGAATGGAAACATCACCACAGAAACAACCAAGATCCAGAACATTATATGGGAATACTTCTCAAACCATTATGCTAATAAGTTTGAGAACCTGGAAGAAATTGACAATTTACTAGCAAATAGGGACATGCCAAAACTAAACCAAGATGAGTTAAACCAACTTAACAGGCCCATATCAAGCATTGAAATAGAAACAGCAATATCTAAGAAAAGCCCAGAACTCGATGGATTTACAGCAGAATTCTACAAGGCCTCCAAAGCAGAACTCACACCAATACTCCTTCAACTCTTCAATGAAATTGAAAGAGAAAGTTCACTACCAAACTCTTTCTATGAAGCCATCATAACCCTTATGCCAAAACTAGGCAGGGACTCAACAAAGAAAGAAAACTTTAGACCCATTTCTTTTATGAACATCGATGCAAAACTTCTCAACAAAATTTTGGCCAATCAACTTCAACAATTCATTCAAAAAATCATATATCACAATCAAACAGGATTCATTTCAGGGATGCAAAGCTGGTTCAATATATGCAAATCAATTAATATACTTCATCACAACAACAGGAACAAGAATAAGAACCACATGGTTATCTCAATAGATGCAGAAAAAGCATTTGACAAGATCTAACACCCATTTATGATGAAGGCTCTGGAAAAATTGGGAATCCATGGAACATTCCTCAATACAATAAAGGCTGTATATGACAAACCTACAGCCAGCATTAGACTTAATGGTGAAAAACTAACACTATTTCTACTAAACTCAAGAATGAGACAAGGATGTCCATTCTCTCCACTCTTCAATTTAATATTAGAATGCACAGCTACAGCAATAAGACAAGATGCAGACATAAAGGTGATCCAAACAGGGAAAGATGAAGTAAAACTCTCCCTCTTTGCAGAGGATATGACCTTGTATTTAAAGACTCCCATGGACTCCACTCCCAAATTACTCAAGCTGATTCAAAACTTGGGCAAAGTAGCAGGGTATAAAATTAACCCTAAAAAATCAATGGCTTTTCTGTATGCCAATAATGAGAAGAGCACGGCTGAAATCAGAAAAGGAACTCCATTGTAATAGCCCCACAAAAAATAAAATACCTAGGAATTAACTTAACCAAAGAAGTGAAGGACCTCTATGATGAAAACTTTAAAAACCTGAAAAAGGAAACCAAAACAGAACTTAGAAAGTGGAAAAACCTCCCATGCTTCTGGATTGAAAGGATCAATATCGTGAAAATGGCAATACTTCCGAAGTCTATCTACAAATTCAATGCAATACCTATCAGTATTCTAGCCTCATTCTTCAAGGAAATAGAAGAGGCAATCCAAAAATTCATATGGAACAATAAAAGACCTTGAATAGCAAAAGCGATCCTTAACAGAAAGAACAGTGCTGGAAGAATATCAATACCAAATTTCAAACTCTACTACAAAGCCATAGTAATCAAAACAGCCTGGTACTGGTGCAAGAAAGACTTCAGGACCAATGGAATAGAATTAAAAACCCATAAATGAGCCCACAAACCTATAGCCATCTAATCTTCCCACAAACCCAAAACCCTATAGCCACCTAAATCTTCGAAAAGGGAGTTAAAAAAAATAGAATGGAAGAAAGACAGCCTCTTCAGTAAATGGTGCTGGCAATATTGGTTAATCACCTATAGAAAACAAAAGTTAGATCCTTATATATAACCCTGCACCATAATCAACTCTAAATGGATCAAAGACCTCAGAGTCAAAGCAGACACCCTGAAAACATTACAAGATGAAATAGGAGAAACCCTAGGTCTCCTTGGCTCATGGTGAAATTTTCTTAATAGAGATCCAGAAACACAACAAATCAAAGAAAGGTTGGACAAATGGGATTGCATGAAGTTGCAGAGCTTCTGCATGGCAAAGGACATAGCTAGCAAGATCAATAGAAAGCCCACGGATTGGGAGAAGATCTTCACTAGCTATTCATTGGACAACCATCTCATATCTAAAGAATTAAATCCCTCAACAACACCCTCAAAGAAACAACTGCCTGATAAATAAGTGGAAATACGATTGGCCAATAGATGCATGAAGAAATACTCAACCTCTCTAGCCATAAAAGAAATGCCAATCAAAACAACATTGAGCTACCACCTCACCTCAGTTAGAATGGCTATAATCAAGAACTCTAATAACAACAGATGAAGGAGGGGATGTGGACAGAAGGGAACCTTACTGCATTGTTGGTGGGAGTGGAAACTTGTTCAAACCACTTTGGAAAGCAGTATGGAGGTTCCTCAATAGACTCCACATAGAGCTCCCCTATGACCCAGCAATCCCACTTTTGGGCATTTACCCAAATTATCACAAACAAGACCATACTAAAGCTACCAGCACCACTATGTTTATTGCAGCATAATTTATCATAGCTAAGGTATGGAACCAACCCAGATGCCCCTCAGTAGATGAATGGATCAAGAAAATGTGGTATATATACACAATGGAATTCTATGCCTCCATCAGAAAGAATGACATTGCCCCATTTGTTAGGAAATGGAAAGGCTTGGACAAAATTATATTAAGTGAAGTAAGCCAGGCCCAAAGAAACATAGGTCCCATGGTTTCCCTTATTTGCAATATCTAGTATATGTCTGAGTCAAGCAGAAAAGGTCAGATAAGATGATGGTAAGTAAAATGAACCCCAAGATAAGGACACATTTGTTTTTTCTTTCTTGCTCTTGCTTCTAACATATTTATAAGGTACCATGTGATTTTTTATTGCTTTGTATGTCCCTCCCCCATGACATAACCCCTCTAACCCCTGTTTTCACTGTATTTGATGTTGGTATAATTTGGGGAGCGAAAGGGAAAAAACAAATTGTTTAAACAGGGATATAAGTTGGGCCATTGCAACAATGAGATGTACAAGAGGCTATGTCGAAAACAAACTTTACAATTTAGTCAGTGGCAGCGGGCAGGGGGGTGTAGTTGTGGAGATGAAAGAGAAGGAATGGTAAGGGGGAAAAGTAGGAGGCAACAATGCTTGATAAGAAATGTACTCATTACCTTGCTCATGTAACTGTAAGTCCTTCTCTGTACAATATTTCCTCTGTAAAGTATTTTCACAATAAAAAAGGTATTTTAGAAAAAGAAATTGATGAGGGGACTTCTAAAAAACATAACAAATTTTAAAGGTGTTGCTCCTCGCTTAATATTTAGGATGCTACTGTGTTTATATGGAATGCAAAGCCTCAAACACTTTTCAGAATTTCTAAATCAGGTAGTGTTGTTTTGACTATAATCAAATATTTCAGCAGATAAGTATTAAGTCTATATGGCTTATGTAATTTATGTGAGTTTATAGTCCTGAGTTGTATTAATAACAGTTATATTTAATCTTACATAATAAAGTTCATCTACATCTGTGAATATCAAAAATCCCTGGTACAGTAACAAGTAAACCACAAGTCTCCATGACAAAATACAATAATTATTATTTATATTACCATCTCATTTGGGCTGGTTAATCATCTTAAATTACCTTAGTCCAAGTGACTATTTACTAAGTGACTATTCACTAAGTCATTTTGTAACTCTGGATCTTGAAATCACCAAAATCAGCCATCTGAACAGAAAGGAAAGAGAAAAGTTGTACTCCATGGGTGAGGATGAATCCCCTTGGAGAGCAGAGGAGCTTGTGAATGTTAATATGAGGCTCATCTGAAAAAAAAAAACTAAAATCAAAAGGATTGAGTGAAGTCTAAGAGGCAGAGTTCTTGCCTTGCAAGGTAAAGGTTTAAATTCAAATATCCCAATATGTTATGAGGGGGAAGAAAGTGTTTTCTTTTCCTTCTGTGCCTGGGAAAATTCAGGTGTTTTGTTAAATTTACATTCATCTTGTATAAGCAAATTTTTTTAAATTATAACTTTTTATGATGATACAATGGCATGAAATGATATGTATGTACAAAATCTCTTCTACTACATATTTTTACAATGCATTCTCTTTTGATCAACTCTTTATGATCTTCCTTTTGTCCATTATCTAAAAATCCTTGTACATTTCCTATGACTTACATAAATTAAAGAAATTTGGAAAATAAATAAATAAATAAACAATGGGCACTTATGATATACAAAGTCCTGGGTCCAATACTCAGCACCACTCAAAAAATGAGAAAAATAAAATTTAAGCTACAATAATATAGGTGTACATATATAGGAGGATAATGCAGATTTCATGGTATGTTTCTCCTGTTTTCAGGTTTCTAAATAGTGATACATTCTCTTCAAAATTAAGATTAAACTACTCTATGCTATTCATGTTTTATATTTGGGAGCTACTAGTAATCTTTTCTTTAAAAGCAGTTTTCTAAAACAAGATATTCTATAGGAATAATGGTACAATCAAATCTAATATTTCCAATCCAAATTTGTATGTAGATAATTAATAGTTCAAGATAAATACAAAACTCTGTGATCATAAAATTGTTGAAGGCGCCCCTAGGAAATCAGAAGATTGCAAGAATTTGTACTTCATTTACTCTTTGTAACTTTTGATTGTAGCATTTACCTAGCAAGTAGAATCCAATTAAGGTGTGAATCATAATGTACTCAGGGACAGCTGTATAAATGACTAAAACTCCCTGTGACCACATGGGATTTCACAGACACTTCAGGTTACTATTCACAAGCACTTCAATGTTCTTTTCCTGAAAACCAAAGAACTGTGTGGGTAGGGCTAAGGATTCATGTAAGCGTGAGCTGTTGAGAGCTCTTCCTACCAGATTAATAATACCTCAGATCCAGAACCACTTTATAAGGTACAGCTCTTGTAAACTGACCAGAAAAATGAGCCTCAAATTGGCCTCTCAAAAAACCACCTCTGGAGGTGTGATTTTATTGCTTACATTGGTTGATGTTTAATTCTACATTCTGATTGACAGGAAGCAAGCAATCCTCTGGGTCAAAAACAAGCATTATAGGAACTTTGGACTGGTACAGACTCTCTCATCACTCACTGACAGTGACATTTCCCTGGTTCAATCTTCTGTAACACAGAATATGGGGAGAACTGGGGAGAACAAAGAACAGGAAGAGGGAGGCAATGCTAAGTTTTGTACTTTGCTCCCAAAAGCAGAAGAGGAGGGTGCTTGAATAAAAGGCAGCCTCCACAGCAGCTTTAAGAAGTGAAAAGTATAAAAGGATCTTCAGGAGGTGTTGGCCAGAAGTTATAAATAAGACACCCATCATTTTCCTTAAGAAATGTAATTCATGATGTATTTCCTTAAATGCAACATACTCTGACACGGTGCTACATGAAGCCAGGACCTTCTGGGTGTTTATATTCTCATTGTGAATTAAACACTATTAAATTTCACCCTATGGAGGAGTAGGCACAGATCTTCTTATGTACAAAGCAAGCAAGGAAAGCAGCAATAAGTTGGGAAGGTAGGAAGAAAGGAAAGAGGGAGAAAAGGAGGGAAGAAGGCAGGACTTGGAGATGAATGTGACATCTTTGAACTAGCAATATAGTACTGTATACGGAGAGAATTTGAAGTGAGACATCCTAGTTTAGTCGCAGCCTTTACCACTAACCAGTTGGGTGAAACACCAAAAATAAAAGCCTTCCTGGTACTCAGTTTGCTCATCTTGAAGCTGGAATAATAATAACATCTACCCTATGTGACAAGCTTTGAAGTTTGCCCGCATTCAAGTTCCTGTCTATTTAGGCTGAGAATGCTCAAGTGATGTAAACTATGATGTTGTATAGAGTCATTATAATTGCAATGGGCAAGAGTTAATGTTCAAAGCTTAGAAATGACACCAATGTTCATATTGTTTAAAAATTCATTACAAGGAGCTGGAGGGCAGGGAAAGGGAAAGCAGTAGAGGGGTTGATGCTGAACAATAATAGTATATGCATGTCTGAAATATTATGGTAAAACTCTCTGTTGCAATTAATATACATAAAAAACTAATCACATGGAGATAGGAAAGTAAAACAGATTCTGTTAGAGGTATATTAGTAGGAAGAGGGAGACTGACGAAGCTGAACAAGGATGAATATAATCTATGAAATTTGTTTGTGTTTATGAAAACAGAACAATGAAACCTGCTGAAACATGTTGAAATTTTGCGGGGAGAGGGGTAAACTGATTGGCATTCACTGTGTACATGTGTGGAAAGGTCACAATGTCACAATGAAATCCCTCTTGTACAAATGACACATACTAATAAAAATTTATAAAGCGAGTGATTGTCAATGTCATCCCTTCATTCTCCCCCCATTTTCCCTCTCCTGTCCCTTCGTGAGTTACATAGTTCATTTTATACATAGTGTACATTGAATATAATGACTACATTTTCTCACCATTTTTTCCCCTCCATTCCTGTATCCCTCCCTTTGCCTACTCTCCAAAGAATGTTTCTATTTCCTGGTATTTCCCTGCAAATCACACAATATTATTCTTCCTAATGGGTGAGTAAAATTCCATTGTGCATATGTGCCACATTTTCTGGATCCACTCATTTGTTGTAGGGCATCTGGGCTGCCTTCATAGCTTGGCTATCATGAACAGTGCAGCCACATGCATAGATGAACAAGTGCCTTTACCATTTCCCGACTTGTAATGTTCTGGATAGATTTCCAAGAGTGGAATGACAGGATCAGAGGGTAGTCCTATGTTTAGTTTTTAGAAGAACCTCCAGATTGCCTTCCAGAGTGGTTGTACTAGTTTGCACTCCCACAAACAGTCTAATAGGGTTCCTTTTTCCCCACATCCTCACCAGCATTAGTTATTATTCAAATTCTCAATGATAATTGATCTTACTGGGGTGAAATTGACTATCTATTGTTCTGATTTGCTCATTTTACCCATAAAGCACATGCTTTATCAAAATTAACATATTATCTTTTCTAAATACGTATGTTACATATACATACTATTTTATTATATGCTTTACATGTGTACATTTTATATATTTAATTGCACATTGTAAGTACATATTATAATTATATATTTAATTATACATGCATATAATTAAACATACATGTTTGTATACATGTGTAGATGTACTTTCTCTACAGTTCAGTATTACAATTTCTAGTTTGTTTTTTTCTAGGATTCACTGGATAAATGCAGTTTTACCTGGAAAGTCCTCAGGTTTCAGTCTGGCTATTACTTTTGGTTCTCAGAGCAAATTTCCACTCCCTGTTCTCTTTATTTGCAGTAATTTAAATATATATCTGTATATATTTATTTATACACACATATATCCAACTATACAAAATAGGAGGAGATATACTATGAAAAATTATTTTATTTCTTTAGACTTGTTATTGAACACTTTGCTTCTTTGCATTTTCTTTTTATTACAAATAATTCTATTGTGAACATTTTGGTACCTATATCTTTATATAAATTCCCATATAAAAAACCTTTTGTAAACAAATCGTTAAAACAGAGATACAGGAGGACCCATTGCAACAATGAAATGTACAAGTCGTTATATCGAAAAACGAACTTTACAACTTTGGTGGGAGGGACAGGGGGAGGATGCGAAGGGATGAGAAGGGAAAACAAGGAGGAGGCTACAATGCTTGATAAGAAATGTACTCATTATCTTGCCATGTAATTGTAACCCCTCTGTACAGTATTTTCACAATAAAAAGTACGTTTAAAAAATTGTTGTGATGGGATACCAAGATCAGTTAGGATACTTTCAGTCATAACTAACAGTACTGTATGAAAAGAAAAATAACACTATTAGCCTGTCTTCAAAAGCAATTTAGAAATGATCCTAGATTATTTCAGTGGCTCAATAATATCAGGATCCTGGGTTTGTGTCTATAATTCTCGTGTCCCCTTAACAGTGTCAGGCTTCATAAACAACAGCCTTCCAATTGAGAAGCAAATAGTATAAAGGAACTCAATTTGTTATAGGATATATTTTTTAATTGTGAAAATACCGTATAAAGGGGTTACAATTACATGGACAAGATAATGAGTACATTTCTTATCAAGCATTGTTGCCTCCTCCTTTGTTTCCCCTTCCCATCCGTTCCCATCTCCCACCCCCACCCTCCGTCCCTCCCTCCCGCCAATGTTGTAAAGTTCGTTTTTCGACATAACAACTTGTACATCTTATTGTTGCAATGGGTCCACCTGTATCCCTATTTAAATGATTTGTTTTTTCCCTTCCCCTCCACAAATTATACCAACATCAAATAGAGTGAAAGCAGGGGAGGGACACACGAAGCAACAAAGAAATCATCTTATAAATATGTTAGAAACATATAAAAAACATATAGAAAAAACATTTAAATCCTTATCTTGGGGTTCATTTCACCTAACATCAACTTATCTGACCTTTTCTGCTTATCTCAGACATATACTAGTTATTGCAAATAAGGGAAACCATGGGACCTAGACCCACAACAAATCAAAGAAAGGTTGGACAAATGGGATTGCATGAAATTGCAGAGCTTCTGAAAGACAAAGGACATAGCTAGCAAGATCAATAGAAAGCCCATGGATTGGGAGAAGATCTTTACTAGCCATACGACAAGGGTTTCATATCTAAAATATACCTGGAACTCAAAAAATTAAATCCCCCAACAATAAATCCTCAAAGAAACAACTGCCAAATAAATAAGTGGGCTAAAGACTTAAAAGATATTATTTTTTATGAGTTCCCCAGCGTAAGTTGAGAACTTGTATTAGAGCGCTCATGAACCAAAGTGCAGCAGAGGATTGGCTTGATCTTACATAACAGGTCTGTTCTGCACAAGTGAACAGAACAGATGGGTTGAAACTCTCCAGAGGACTGATCAGGCTTCTCTGTCCCTGGTGCCACAGCGGAGTCTGGCAGCATGCCAGCCAGAGCACAGCTGGCTCTCAGAGAACTGAAGCCTTAATCCAACCTTCAAGCCTTCTGCTGATGCATAAATTAAGTTACTAAAACTTCTTTCATAATAGTGTTTACTTTAAGGTTCTCACAAAGGGAGATTCGTTTTCTCTCACACCTTGGCTGCTATCGGCTGGAGTAGGAAAAGTCATGTTTTCTCAGGCCTCAGGGCTGCTACTAGATTATTCCTTGTTTTTTGTTTGTTTTTTGTTGTTGTTGTTTTTTGTTTTTGTCTCTCTCTCAAAATTTCACCTTTCTTCTTTTGATTGGAAAATTGAGTCTATTAATGTTTAGGGTTGTTGTTGATTTCTACTATATTATTAACTTGAAAATACAACATACAATAATACACTTTATCGTAAAAGAATACTTTTCCTTGTTTACAACCCTCCACCAAATACTGCCCACTTCTTAGCTCTGTTTGAAGCAAAATATCTTTAAACTAATTTGATGCACTTGAAATTTCTATTTCTTCTCCTTTTGTTCTCTCTTCTACTCACCCCATCAGAATTGTACCTATGCGTTCTCAATGCAGTATCAATGTCACCAGAGACTATGGCCTACACTTGAAAAAATTAGTCATCAATTTCTGGCTCTCAACTTGTTCTACACTTGATTACTTTCTTCAACTGCCTTTCACTACCCACACACCACTGACTTCATTTGGTCCCTTACTTTAAATAGAATGTATGCATTGGTGATTAGCTTTAGTTTTAATCTCTATCCCAACCCTCAAATACGAAAAAAGTATTCTTCTTCATATGTCTTCTTGGAAGTCTAATCACCATCTCACACTTGTCATCCCAACCCTTGAAGCCTATCTCTTCCCAGTTTTTCCCATCTCCCCATCAATGGCATTGTTACTGGTCTACACTCAAGAGGCTCAGACCAAAATCCTTGGGTCCTATCTAATTATACTTTTTCTAATTTCCCCAGAACCAATTACTTGGTGCTATATCCAAAACACATTCAGAATTTCTTCATCATTAATGCTACTCCTTGATCTAAGCCACCCTCTCCTCTTACGAGATTATGATGGTGGCATTGGGGTCTGAAAAAAGACTTCCTACTTGTTAAGCAGGTGCTTTATTACTGATTTACACCTCCAGTCCTATCCAGAGTGTTTTGATAGGCTCTTAACTGATGAAGCTGCTTCCATTCATTCCTTGCTGTCTATCCCAGAAACCAAGATAATCCTTTTAGCATATCATTTCTTTGTCTATTCCTTCCAAATAGCTTCCCATATCACTCAGAACAAATTTTTTTCTTCCATCTAGCCTTATTGTCTTAGTTTTTCACAGAAACACGAAACATATTTCTATATCAGGGCCTTTTATGCTTGTTTACCTCTTGGACTGCAACTTTTTTCCCAAATAGCCCACTATGGGTTCAAAAGCCCTCACATAATCAGAGAAATCTTAACTGATCACTACTTCCCTGCCTACCCATCCTCTTCTCTTCCATTTCTCTGTTTCAAACGACTTGCTACCATTTACATACTCTTTTTTGTTTACCACCTGCAGTGGGAATTAAACTTCATGAGAGCAAAAGCTCCTTGTTTTTGTTCACTCCTTGATTTGTTTCTTGATCTTCATCAAGATCTGAGACAGTTCCTGATAAATAGATTGAAATAAACAAATGGAATAGTGTCTCTTAACAAAGATTCAAGGCAATTTTTTTTCAATACTCACATTAACTCTTTCACATTAACTCTTGGGCAGGCTTACAGCTCAATTTGGGACCTACTTCTAACCTCTATTCAAGCTTCATCTCTCCTTTTTATTTTCTCTTTTATCATAAATTTCCAATTAACTTTCCAATTAATTGGTTTCATTTTGTAATAGTATAACGCTTATACTACCTCTTTTAATTTCAGTCATTAAGTTCATGGAAGATAATCAAACATGCAGCAAATAAGAAATTTGTTAAAAATCTGTCCATTATTTTTCAAGAATTCTAAAAGAACTATTCATGTCACTACTATGTATATCTTAAATAAGTCTTAGTAAATATCCTTGCATTATCAAATAGGAACTCAAATTAACTTATTTAATCTTTTACAATGTTCATGGAAAGGACTACTTTAATGAAATAGAGTTAAACACTATAGAGCTACCATATGCTAAAAGTGATCATCTTGTATTAGCTGAAATAATTTGGATAGCTTTCCTAACAGTATTTTCTTATTTGTATATTTTAAAGATATCAGAAAAGTGGGCAAATCTTTTCTTTTTCTACAGATGTATATATTTGCATATTGATATTAAGAACACAAATCTAAGCACAATTTATTTGCTAGTACATTAGGATCTGTTTTAATTCCTTACATGAAAGAGGTGATACAACATTTACCAATACTTTATTTTTTAGTGTAAAGATAATTTCATTTATTAAACATTCAGTTCTTTTTTTCTTTTTATGGTCTGGGACTTGAGCTAGGTATCTGATGCTTTCATTCATTGGCTAGTGCTCTATCAACTGAGACCTATCTCTAACCCCAAAACAACCAGTTCTTGAGGTGATTCAAGGTTCCTCTCAGATTTAAGTACACTGAACTAAATGCACTGAAAATGTGGCTGAAAGACAGTCAAAAAATGACCCCAATGATTTGTCACTGACTATACTGTAGTGTATAACTGCACAGTAAAGCATAATGAATAAATACACAATTGTGAAAGGTATAATATTAAGAGACACTCAACAGTCCCACTCACTTTTTGACTTATCTGTATAATCCCTTGCTAGAGTGTGGGCCTCTAACTCTTAGACATGGTAGACTCACCTGTGATTAAGATACATATTGGCTGACCAGTTAATTAAATGGGAGAATATCCTGGATGGGTCTGATCAAACCAAAGGACCCTTTCAAGGCAAATGCATTGTCAGAAAGATATGCTGCTCTGGCTTTAAAGAAATATTCTTCCCTGAATTCTACAGTGCCAAGAAAATGTATTCTGCCTCATAAGCCTGGAAGAGGCTCAGGCTTCAGGTAAAAACTCAGCCTAGGCAATACCTTGACTGCAGCTTTACAAGAGGCTGTGAGGAGAGCACCCAGTTAAACTATACCTAGATTCTTGCAACATAGAAAGCTCTAACAAAGTAATACAAATAAAATACATCAAACTGAAATGTCAAGTTTGGTAAGCACCCAAGCTCACTGTCAAAGCTGAATTTTTTTAAGGTTATGGCTCAGTGAATGAAGAATATTAGCATCATGTATTCTTAGGTACATGGAAGGCAGAAAGTAGAAGGATCGTGATTTGAGGTCAAACTAGGTCAAAAGTTTGTTAAGACACTGACTAACCAATACAAAGCAGGGTGCAGTGGAGTGTACCTGTATAGATGAGGATGATCATGGTCCAGGCTATCCCAGGAATAAATGTGAGATCCTAGTCAACAAACAGCTCAATTAAAAAGTCTGGAGACATAGTTAGAGTGATAGATCACCTGCCTAGCAAGCACAAGTCCCTGGTTCAAACCCTACCACCACACACACAAAAACTAGTAAAACAGTACCAGCAACTTTCTATTTTAAATTATTAAACAATGTTTCTATGCTACAACAGATAAAATATGTAGAATCGATAAGTTATGTTTAATGTGTTTAATCCATCAGTATGTCAGTAAACTAAGTTTTATTAACTCAAAAGTATTATGGATTCGATAGAATATTAAGTAATTAAATCCTACCTCTGATGTGAAGATCATGACTCTGTGTGTATGTGTCTGTCTGTCTGTCTGTCTGTCTATCTGTCTGTCTGTCTGCCTGCCTGCCTGAATTTTTGAAGTTACATTCAGGGCCTCCTGCTTACTAAGCTGACACTCTACCACTTGAGCCTTGACTTTATTGGCTATTTTCAAAATAAAAGCCCCTTGAACTTTTCTGTTCAGGATGACCTTGAACTTCTATCTTCCCACTCTCAAGTTCCCAAGTAGCTAAGATTACAAGCATTACCCACTGGCATCCAGTTAAAGATCATAATTTTTAAGTCTTTTTCCAACAGTCAGTTTTAGAATCCCATAATTAAGCATAATTCAGTGCATATGGCAGACATTACATTACATAAAAGCTTTTATTCTCTAGAGGGCTAAAGTCAATTAAGATCAACAAGGAAGTTAAATTTGACAGACTACCAGGATTTCAATTCCTGGCCTAATCACAGGTGTTATTAACAGCTCGGCTCTCAATTTCTTAGCATGGTTCCAAGAAATGACTTCTGTCAAATTGGTTCCATTTAAGATAGGCTGACTAACCAGTAATGACACAAAACAAATTCTAGAGGGGAAACTGGTTATAAAGTAGAAGTATGACTCTGACTTTCCATTTAAAATTTCTCTTACCTTTAAAATGATCTGTCTTCACACTGGTTATTGAAGGATTTGAATGTAAAATAGATCCATACTGTCTATCCCTATAGCAATCTGTGCTTTGTAGATTTTGTATACTTGTGAATATTTGATTAATCTTACGTAAACCTTTACTTGTCATCCATCATCTCCAGACTCAGTCTAGTCTCCACCTTTAGTGCTGGTCACAGTTTTTCCAGAGTTGAACCAAAGAGCCCAGAAGAGAAACTCCAGAAAGACTTATTTACAGACTGATGTTCAAGGGCTGATTTTCTTTCTTTTTTTTGGGGGGGGGGGCTGAACTCTGGGCCTGGGCACTGTCCCTCAGCTCTTCAGCTCAAGGCTAGCACTCTACTACTTGAACCACAGTGCCACTTCTGGCTTTTTCCTTTTTGCTTATGTGGTGCTGAGGAATCGAACCTAGGGCCTCATGCATGCAAGGCAAGTGCTCTACCACTGAGCCACCTTCCCAGCCCCAAGGGCAGATTTTTTTTGATTTGGTTTTTCCATTCACATGCTTCCTGAGCTCATCTCTATAAAATATTTTAGAAAATGGAAAATGTATAGCAGTAATTTTCTTTGTGTCATAGAGTGCTTCCAGCTTTCATAACAGAATGCTACAGAACAGATGTCACATATGGTAGCTAAATCCTGTAATCCCAACTCCTTGGGAGTCAGAGATTAGCCATCTCAGACATCAAAGTTTTGAGACTCTATCTCTAGACTTGTTATCCTCAGAAGCACAATGACTAGGCTCAATGTCATCTCTAGGTATTGGGAAGCACCAAGAGGAGGATCACGAGTATGACCCTACCTCAAAAATAACCAAGCAGGGCTGGGAAGGTGGCTCAGTGGTAGAGTGCTTGCCTTGCATTCATGAGGCCCTGGGTTCGATTCCCCAGCACCACATAAGCAAAAAGAAAAAAGCCGGAAGTGGCTCTGTGGCCCAAGTGGTAGAGCGCTAGCCTTAAGCTAAAAAGCTGAGGGATAGTGCCCAGGCCCAGAGTTCAGGCTCCACGACCATACCCCCCCCAAAAAAAAATAACCAAGCATAAATAGGAACTGGATATGTTGTTCAAGTCATAGAGCACCTGCTAAGCAAATATAAAGCCCTGAGTTCAGCTCCTATTATATAAGTAATTACAGTAATGGGGACCTAAGAAGTCTAAGAGCATGGCACTGCTCTCTGCTCTTGTGAGGGTCTCATACTAAATCATCCCAATGCAGAGGGAAAAGAGGCTAGCAATGAATAACAAGTCCTCTCTTGTGACAATTAACCTACTCCCTCAATGAGAGATAGCTATCTTCTTGAGAAACATGATCTAATCATGTCTCAGTAGGCCACATCACCCAACACTAGGAATCAAATCATAGCATTTTGCAACTCAAATTATCCTATGGAAGTTATTCTCAAGGAAGAATAAATTTTCTTTAAAATACTAATATCCAGGCCTCTATAAATCAAACTCTCTGGCATTACGGTTTAGGCCTCAGAAGTTGTAACGCCTTGGAAGATTCAACTAGATTAGAGAACCACAATTCTAACTAAGCTTGTAGTTCTCAAATTCTATCATGCCGAGGGGAATGTTTTTAAAAGGCCTCAATGCATAGTGGTAGACTGGACAAATCCTTCAGTTCTTTTCTCCCTCACACCCTTACCATGTAAATATATAGTGCTTTCTTTCTACATATTCTCGCCTGTGAAACTCTTGGCTTGCAATGCTAAAATCAACATAGTCAGTCTTAATCCACTAGAAGGGTGTTTTCTCATTCACTGAGACATTTTTTTCTACTTTAAGGAAAGAAAGAAACAAGAAGCATCTTGTGAACATAACACCTAGATTAAGTTAAATTCAGATAATGGGTGTCTTCTCTGCAGCAAACTCAACAGTACTCATTTTCCTCCAGGTCTTTTCTCACAAGTTAAAACCCAGAGTGCAACAATTGTTTAAGCTAATTTACTTTGTACCAAATACCAACCAATTAAAACTTCCCCTGAATCATATTTTGATATAAGTGGCATCTACTTTAGAACTCACTAAAATACAACTTTTTAAAGCAATTTTAATGCTTTTAAAAATGAAAATAAATAGAACTGTAAATATCAGTGACTCAACTAAAATTATTATTCTTTAAAACACTGGAAAAATGTGTTATATCAAAAGTCCTTGAACCAGGTGCTGGTGGCTCACACCTATAATCCTAGCTACTCAGGAGGCTGAGATCTGAGGATCTTGGTTGAAGCCAGCCCAAGTAGGAAACTGTGAGACTCCTATCTCCAGTAAACTACTCAAAAAAGCCAGAAATGGCACTGTAGCTCATGTGTTAGAGTGCTTGCCTTAAAGCCAAAGAAGCTCAGGAATAGTGCCCAGGCCCAGTGTTCAAGCCCCAGATCCGGAGGGAGTGGGGAGGATTAAGAAAAATAAAAGTCCTTAAAACATTGAAGCACTATTCATTATGGATAAGCAGGTTAGACCACCAGAAATCACAAGCCATAACTGCTGCTGTGTACTTTATAATTTTTTGTTTTTTTTATTATTTAAGTCATCGTACAAAGGAGTTGCCATTATAAATTCAATGTGTCTTGATCAATGTCATCCCTTTCCACATTCTCACTCACCCCTCCCAACCTACCCCTTCACTTACTCTCCTTAATTGTGTAGCATATACATTGAATTTTTGACTGCATTGTCCCCTTCTTCTTTTTATTCTATCCTTTTCCCCTTGATCTTACCCATAGTGTTCAAGTACCTTCTCCCTGGTGTTTATTTTATTGAATTTTGACCTTGCCTTTCTAGGGTGATTTTGGTCAAAACAGTGTTATGTAGTCAAAGTAAATCTCCTGTCTCACTTTCCTTAAGTTTCCATTCCTTAAATTTTACTTTGTCATTCTTTTTTCAAGTCTCTCCCATCACAGAATATCATTTCCCATATTAGATAGATGACCCCTTTAGGGGATTGATTATCCTTTTTAAAAAAACAAAAATATAATTTTATCTTCACTTAGTATCCATAGGAAATGAAATTCAGGATCCCATTACATACACAAATGTCAAAATCAACAGGTGCTCAAAGTTCATTATATAAACTGTGGTCTCTTCATATAAATACACCCCATCTATTCCTCACTTTATATCACGTTACATTGCATATGCTGATAATATCATGGGAATTCTATATAAATAGTTGGTTTCTTGTACGGAGTAATGACAAGAAAAAATATCTGTGTATGCTCAGAGCTGATGCAGTTTTCTCAAGTACAGTTGGGTGAATGCATAGACGTGGAGACCACAGGTAGAGGAATGAGTATAAACTGTTTGATTAAGCAGAAAATGATATTAAATCAATTACAATTGTTATAGAATGTGCTCTAGAAAGAATTTGTTCCAGTCTCATTTTTGCCTACTTAGTGTATTAGGAAAAAAATTTCAACTGGCTTTAATTGAAAATTATTCCCTATAAAATATTCTCTTTTGTGTGTTATCAAGTTTTTTGAGAAAAGACCATGACCAATGATAGATTCATCTCTTTTCAAGGATTATATATGAAGTTTTAGGCATAGTACCTAAAGAGAATTCATCTTTATTATTGAGACAAGAATTATATATCTACTTAAGTAGAGATAGGAAGAAAAACAGAGGACAGAAAGAGACTTCATAAGTGAATGACAGCACTCATAAAATCCAAGGTGAGTCTTAGAATCTTCTGAGTTCAAAATTGATATAATGATAAAGCAGCCAAGCCTCTTTAATAATGTGGGTGTCCTTACATTAATTACTATCCCATAACAGGTCTTCAATAAAAACCTGAGAAAACCAGTCTAGGTTCTGACCCAGATAATTAGCTACTCCCAGACACTAAATTCATCTTTTTAAAAAATGTTTTGCTAGTTGAAATGCATTTCATTCTTTTTTGTCAAGCAAAACAGGGATTGATTTGTCTGCTGAAATCAAATGTACTGATGAAGGATTAGTCATATAGAAGAGGATTTTGTTTTCCTCCACAAATAGAAACAACTCCTCTCTCAGATCTAGGACCGCACTTTAACCTTTATGGGACACCAAAAGCTAATGGCAAATAATGTGATTTATCTCATCAGGGAAGGATATGAGACATGCGGTTGGAATGCAAGCATGTGACACATTTGCCACCATCCAAGCTTACCCATTTCAAAGTTGTACTTGAAATAAACTGATATTTACATATATTCTAGATGAAAGTCACAAGGTGGGTAATGGGGAAAAAAATAACTGGTTTATGTTAAAAGATGGAGAAGACTAACAGGAATGTAGAAAATATCTTTAGGGAAGTTTGTGAGAGGCTCCTCAGTGTAACACTGCTTAATCTGAGCTAGGAAATTACTAAGGGAGAAAACAGTGTCCATTCTAACATAAGAACTAAGTGAAGAACAGGCAAATATCCTGGCAAATGAGGTTTCTCCAGTATTGGATGGTAGGAAAAATGGTAAGAAAATTAAAACACAAAGCAGACCTCATTTTACTATACAGAAAAAATGGGACTTGACAAAATGCATAAACAAAAGATTTAAGAACTCCCCAGTACAAAATCACTTGGCAACTAATTTCCTTCATAGTAGGATGAATTCTACACTTCACCTCTGTCTCAGTTTATCTTCATATTGCCTTGTTGGTCATTCTCATCATTTCAGGTCAGATGGCTCTAGCCATCTTGGAACAGTGGCGTCTCTGTGGCTACATGATTCTAGTTGTTTTAGCAAAATGTATCATCTTCAGCCTACTTATCTGCATTTTGTTCTTTACAGAGAAAGCAGTGTAACACATCTCTTAATTAGAACTAAGCTATATTTAAATTGTTACTGGCCTAAATTAACATGAATCCAATGGGATTATCAGTTTTCAAAATATTTTAAAAGTATCAACATACTGCTTTTTCCTCGTTGGACCTGTGGAAGCAAGATGGGTCACCAGCAGCTGTACTGGAGTCACCCCCGAAAATTCGGCCAGGGATCTCGCTCTTGCCGCGTGTGCTCTGATCACCACGGTCTGATCCGGAAGTACGGGCTCAACATGTGCCGGCAGTGTTTCCGCCAGTATGCGAAGGACATCGGCTTCATTAAGTTGGACTAAGTGAATGGACTATCCAAGACTTTAAGCCCAATGAAAGACCATATTTGTACATAAAATAAAAATTCAAGAAGCCTTCAAAAAAAAAAAAAGTATCAACATACTTAATAGGGGGATGGTTAAAATAACTATAAGTTTCTGAATCGTTTGGGTTTGTCTAACTCAGGCTTTTGTTCATTACCAAGCTCTACTTTTTTTTTGGGGGGGGGGGTCTGGTCATGGAGCCTGAACTCTGGGCCTGGGCGCTGTCCCTCAGCTCTTCAGCTCAAGGCTAGCACTCTACCGCTTGAACTACAGCACCACTTCTGGCTTTTTTTCTTTTTGCTTATGTAGTGCTGAGGAATCGAACCCAGGGCCTCATGCATGCAAGGCAAGTGCTCTACCACTGAGCCACCTTCCCAGCCCCAAGCTCTACTTTTAATGTGTCACTATGACTTATGCTCAAGGGGTAAATAAAATGATTGTCGTTTGTGTCAATATATGTTTGGGAAGAGGAGGAAAAGAGGGGTACTGCCTATAAATTTCTGGGATCCTCAACAGTATTTCTAAAGTCACTTGTTAAAAATGAAATTTTAGAAGCCAAGTACTGGTGGTTCATGCCAGTATTCCTAGCCACTTAGGAAACTGAGATCAAAGGATTGAGATTCAAAGCCAGCTCAAGCAGAAAAATATTTGAGATTCCAATTCCAAATAACTATCAAATGCTAGACTGCAGGCATGCCTGGCTCAAGTGGTAGAACACTAACCATGAACAACAACAAAAAAGGCTAAGGACGAACATAGTTCAATCCATGATCCCAGAGCAAAAAAAAACCTCTAAAACCCAAGCCCACACTTAAGATATTTTTAGGATATGCATCTCATAAAGTCTCACTTTTCACATGTTCCCAGCTTATCCCAGATAACACAAAAAAGGAAGGATCAGTGAGCTCTCTCCTCCCTCTGCCCCACATTCCCGCATCCTCCTACATATACGTGACTGATGCTAAAACAACTGACACGGGAGCACACTGAAAATGAAACATGCTTTAGGAGAGACCCTCAATCAGTGTCTCGCAAAATGGCAGTGGACAGTCTTAGAATATCCTGGGGTTTCTTGCTCAAAACACAATGTCAGAGGCCCATATCTACAAGATCAGCATTTGAAATCAGGTTTCCCAGTGAATTGTGATGATGATACTGTCTTTCAATCCTGTAAGATAGCCAAGTTCATGCTAAAAAGAATGAAAGAGTCTTAAGTCAACAGATGCCAGAAGAGCCAGAGACAGGCTTAGAGACCACAGCTGACATGAATAAAATCCAAGAGCTAGTCTTGCCATGATGCTGCCAGTGGATGGCGCAGCTTATGCTGATCATGGAACAAAACACATTCCTGCCACTTAAAATGTTACTACCTCCATTGTGAGAAGCGTGCTTTCCACATGCTCTCATGTCTGATGTACCAGTAGTCACTGTATTGGTATTGTGTTTTAGGGCTGTGTATACTTTCACACACATGTATGTCTGGGTAGGTCTATGTTGCCTAGATAGTAATAGACTTTCTTTTAGAACACCCCTGTCTCTTTGTCTCTTATTTAAATACTTTCTCAAAGGGTATTTAGGTGGCTCATCTTGGAACACCTCAGAATATTCTAATGCATCTTCACCTTTGAATGACTAATTAAAGTAAACATTCCCTTCAGTGTCTTCTAGAAACAATCTTGACATGTCTAATATATTCTGCTTCTGGTTTTCCTTCACAGGGATGTTCCTATTCTTTTCCTAAACTCAATTTTCTGTTTTTGATATTCAGACACATGATGTGAAATTTGGAAAGAAGGCAAAAAGTAGTTAGCATGCCTTTCCCAAGCCATACTGAGATATTCTTTGATATTCTTCAGGGAGATATTCTTCAGGGAAAGAAGTTGTATTCTATTGCTAAAGGGGGAAACTCATTTAAAAAGTCTTCCATCAGGGGCTAGGAAGGTGATTCAGTGGTAGAGTGCTTGCCTTGCATGCATGAGGCCCTGGGTTCAATTCCTCAGCACCACATCAGCAGAAAAAGCCAGGAGTGGGGACGCGGCTCAAGTGGTAGAGCTCTAGCCTTGAGCCGAAGAGCTGAGGGACAGTGCCCAGGCCCAGAGTTCAGGCCCCACGACTGCCAAAAATATGCTTCCATTACATTTAAGCCATATATTTTAAATCCTTTTAAGAACTCAAAAAGTGTTTTCTTAAACATTTGTCATTTATTGTAAGGAGGTACTCTCACAAGTCTCTGAATTGCCACACTGAAAAACATTTCATTAGCTTTCTGTTCTACATGGATGATTGTATGCATCTATTTTTAGGTGAGGATCACTTTATCCAGAAGCCATTATAAAAGAGAAAACCTGAGTGCATTTTTCTCAGTTTTCATCACCATCATCTTGTGGGACTAAAGATGTTCCCTTTTTAGATCTATGTCTGAAGGACAGACTAATGAACACAGCTTTCAATTCAATTTGAAATACCTGTCAGTTATCTATACAGGGCAGGTCTGCTGTACAGAGGGTGGAACCCTCCTAATCCAGCTGTCAGAACCTTGAATGATATGATCCCTGCACACCTGGAGATTCTGTTACATCCTGCATAACAAGGGATGGGAAATTAGATAGGACAGTTTAACAAAGGAAAAGACAGCATGAGCAGGAGAGGAAGATTTGTTCAGGAGAAACCTAATGAGTGCAAGCCCCTTCCACAATAGCCTTGTTTGTTTGAAGGGCCTCAGCTAAGGAAAGGCAGGTAGGCTGCAATTCACATAATAGTCCTCAGAAGAAATACAATGATTTAGAGCATTGGGACTGAGAGTGGCCCAGAGAGAAAACTGTGACTGCCTCTTATCCTCCTGTTTATATTATATTAGAAATGGGATTAGGGGATCTGGGAAGGTAGCCCAGTGGTAGAGTGCTTGCCTTGCATGCATGAGGCCCTGGGTTTGATTCCTCAGCACCACATAAGCAGAAAAAGCCAGCAGTGCTGCTGTGACTCAAGTGGTAGAGCACTAGCTTTGAGCTGAAGAGCTGAGGGACAGCGCCCAGGCCCAGAGTTCAGTCAGGCCCCACTACTGACAAAAAAAAAAGAAAGACAGAAATGGGATTAAGGAGGGAAAGAGTACCTTATAGATGAAGAGAAAATGAGGTACATACAGTTAATTGGTTCATGAAATTGTGTTGGGATTCTAGGATAAATTAATGATTTTAGTTATCCAAATTGTTATCTGATCCTGTTCCTAGGCAACTTTTATCACTTTTTGAAAAGAAGCAATGGGAGACAATGCAAAGAGGGAAAGTGATCATGAATTAGCTCCATTAGTAGGAGAAATACATGAGCAAATAAGAGTCCATAAGCCCACTGCCCTTAGAGTTAAAAAGCAGCTACTGAGTGTTTTACAGATGCTGGAGAAGGGTTACCATCTCTGCACTGCAGTGATTGATGGGACATAGCTAGCCTATGAAGGCAGTACACAGTGATAAGAGAAGGGTTTCCAAGGCAATATCAAGAAATACACAACAATAACTACGTTAGTGGGAAGAGTCCGTAAGGTGGACTGAGTACCACAAGAACAATAGCCCCCCATAGCTCTAAAAAGAAAAGCAGTGAACATTTGCAAGTCAGGTAACTGGAGTTTTTCTAACAGTACAAAACCACTACTGTTTCCCCCTTCCTTATTTTTGACCACTGATTGAGATGAAAATGACTGGGTAACTTTTTAAGTTCTCTGGAAAATAGATTCAGTTTTAAGGTCTGGGAACATCTGTATAGAGCACTTGCCATTGGTATGAGATTTCACGGTGAATTTTTCACAGCTTGCTAATGAGTTCCAGGAAACTCAGAACCATTCTACCATAAGCAAAGGATTTTGTGCCAGAGATCATACTAGCATTAAAGATGCCAAAATAAGATTAGTTCCACAATATGAGAAATGTAATTATGACTAATAATAATTCCACTATGTTCCATTGGAAGAAGAAAATAAGAAATTGTCACAGTGTGACCTACCTTATCCCTTGTGAGGATAATTTATTATAGTAAGGACATAACAGGTAGTTGTTGTGTCTGTCTGAGGAAACGGAGAATGGCATTATAATTATGTGCAGTAGAGAAGAGAACCTTCTGGACCTTTCACAGTTTCCCTCTAACCTGTTAATCTTGCCACAACGGAGCTTTCCACTTCAAGTCCATGCTGACTAATCATGCTTAGGGGAATTTGCAACCCCATTATGGCTGCAGATTGCACTGAATTGGGCAATGACAAGCAAAGAAAGGGGAAAATGTGCTGGAATATCTTTCTCCAATTCACTAGTTAAAAACAGAAAATACCTGGTGGAGGCCAAACTAGCTAACAGGAAAGAACCTTTCATTGGTGTCTAAGATATCTATCTTTCAAAACTTAGCAGTGCCTACTATGAGCCTAAAATATCTTCAGTTCTTCCTTCTTAGACCTCAGACATGAAATATATGAGTTGACATATTTCTACTTCTTTAGAAGAATAGCGTGTTGAGTTGACACAGCCCTGGTCTTCATTCAGCGTCCTTTCCCTAGTCTGCTGTTTAACTCAATATACAATCCTGGGTGTTTGCTCAATCTTAATGGGTCATATTTTTCTAATTAAAAATGCTAAAGATATCTCTCTTGAGAAAATGTATACTGGAACATTCTGATATTAAAGGTTTAAATGAGTTTATAAGTAGAGTAAGAAGAAAATAGGAGAAAGCGAACTGAAAAGGAGCAAGAACTGAAGAGAAGGTATTTTATTTTAAAAATTATAAATAATAAAGTATATAACTTATTCTTTATAACCACAATAGTCATATAATTTTACACAATAAAAGTAGGGAATAAGGGAACCTAGTGCATAGTAATATTGGTCATAATTCCTCATATTTTCTTCCCCTTGTATCTGCTTCATTTGCTGTGTAAATTTACTATTTACCTCTTACTAAACAGACTATTTCCAATTTTGTGAATCTGATATGACTGTATGACTCTCTATGACTAATCAAATATATCAAAAAGAAGTTTTGTTCTCTAGGGAATGGTAAGGATATCGACAACATAACCTTAGAGAATAAGTTTTTACTCATATTTATAGCTAAATCCATAACACTAAATATTGAGTCAACAAATTAAATTACTCTAGATTTGGACTACCTATGTTAATCAAAAACAAAAGGTTTCTCAAACCCCTTTATTTCAATAACCTACTATATTGCACAGTATGTAGCTTTCTCCAGGCTGAGAGAATGATCCTTCTCCTTTCTTGGTTTTTCCTTTTTGTTCCTTTGTTTGATCATTTGTTATTCTAATTGTTTTCTTCCTAAGGGTGAAAGGAGTATAGATTGCTTTCACCAATTTTTGAATCATAAAGTGAATTTTATTAACTATAAATCATCACCCTTGGTATAAAAATTCTCTGGTGTTATAAACAGAAAACAGCAGACATGTAAAGTGGGTTTTAATGTCTTAGTTGATACAGCCTGGCACTTCTTTGAGAAAAATAATAGCTATACATTTTTGTTAGTAAATATAAAGAATAAAAAGAAACAATATATCAGAAAAAGTAATTTCTGAAGTTTCACTGATGAGAATTAAAAAAAAAATAGCCTCTAACAATTCCCTCTATACCTTACCTAAACTCCAGAATAAATGAATGGTCTTGACAAATACCCTTTATAAACAGTTAATGATATTTTAACGATGATGTTTTTAACAATACTTAGAAAATTCCTTTATGTAGAATGTATTTTAGATAACTGGATTGTTTCACATAAGTAAGCCTTTGAGTTATGGATCCATGAAACATTTCTGTCTAGATAATGCAAGAGTCTTATAACCTGCACGATTAATGAAATATAATAGGAAAATACCCAAAGACTTGGGTACACCCACGCATGCGTGCACACACACACACACACACACACACACACACACACACACATCCATTAAGACTTGGGAACAATATTCTTACATACTTTGCTCAAGAATGCTGAAATCAAAACACATGATACATTTGGACAACTGAGTTGAGTGGTTCTCTAGGAAATGAGCATCTTACCTATTGATGTTTGCATATATTGCCTGCATCTAATTAATCAATCTAAAGTTTTCCACTGAAGAAGTTCATGTTTTTGTATACTTCCTCCCCCTCCTCCACCCCAAAGGTTGTAAAGTTCATTTTCAACATAGTGTCTTGTACATGTCATTGTTACAATAGGTCAACCTGTATCTTTATTTCAGCATTTTGTTATTTCCCTTCTCCTCCCCAAATTAGACAAATGTATATATAAGATACAGGGCACCAGAATCAAATACAGTGAAATCAGGGGTTATACCATGGGGGAAGAACATGGAAAAGAAACAAAAAAGTCATATACTACATTATAAATACATTAAAAACAATTGTAAGAAATATAAAACCACTTGTGTCCCTATCTTAGGGTTCATTTCACTTAAGATCATCTTGTATGGTCATATGTACATAGCTTTTGACCTTTTCTGCTTGTCCTAGACATATACTACTTATTGCAAATAAGGGAAACCATGTGACCTATTTTTCTTTGGGCCTGGCTTACTTCACTTAATATAATTTTTTCCAAGTCTTTCCATTTCCTAAGAAATGGGGCAATGTCATTCTTTCTGATGGAGGCATAGAATTCCATTTTCTTGATCCTTTCATCTACTGTGGGACATCTGGGTTGGTTCCATATCTTAGCCATGGAGAATAATGCTGCAATAAGCATGGTTGTGCTGGGAGCTTTAGTATAGCCTTGTTTGTGATCATTTGGGTAAATGCCCAAAAGTAGGATTGCTGGGTTGTAGGGGAGCTCTGTGTGAAGTTTTTTGAGGAACCTCCATACTGCTTTCCAAAGAGGTTGAACAAGTTTACACTCCCACCAACAATGCAATAGGGCTCCCTCTTTTGGCTACATCCCCTCCAGCATCTGTTGTTATTAGATTTCTTGATTATAGTCATTCTAACTGAGGTAAGGTTGAATCTTAATGTTGTTTTGATTTGCATTTCTTTTATGGCCAGAGAAGCTGAACATTTCTTTATGTGTCAACTGGTTGTTTTTTTTTCTTCTTCAGAGAAGTCTCTCTTTAAGTCTTTAGCCCACTTATTAATAGGGCAATTATTTCTTTGAGAATTTGTTTTTGGGTGACTTAATTTTTTGAGTTCTAAGTATATTTTAGACATGAGGCCCTTGTCTGTTGTATGACTAGTGAAGATCTTCTCCCAATCTGTGGGCTTCCTACTGATATTGCTAGCTATGTCCTTTGCCATGAAGAAGCTCTGCAGTTTCATGCTCAAGTTTTATTTGATTCTTCCTTGACAACCTGTGTCCACATGCAAAGCAATTTAAGAAATACAAAATAATTAAATATAATTGGGGTGATGGATGGGGTTGAGAGAGGTGAGGAAAGCAGTGAAAGTAGTAAAATTGATCAAGATGCATTGTACTCACAAACTGATATATTGAATTGAAACTCCTTTGCAAACCACATAAAGATAACTTTAAAGTTCAGCACTTCTTAAGGTATCAAGTAAACGTCTCAATATTCCCCAAGAAAGATTTACACCACTCCTATCTCTCTGGAGGATATAGACACTTAAAGAGTTTGCCTTTTCAATTTTATATAATTTTTTATTACACCAAAGATAAAAAATAGAAATTAAACATCAAAATACATCAGGGGAAAACATTTTGTAATATCAGACTTGGTAGTGATCTGTCAGAAATTGTGTTTGACCAACACAAAATAAACTAAATTATAGGGTTTATAAATTATTCTACTTGCAAAGCATGTAATTAATGTCAGTCCATAGTTGCAATTTTATCTAATGCAAGCACCATCTATAACAGCAAGGCACTTTATTATCAACAGGGGTCAAGAGTAGCAATGGCACAGAGGAAGATTTTTATTTAAAATTTTTCAGGGAGATGAAAATATGGGATAACTTCTAATAATTAAATGCCAAGACAATACAGGTTTTCAGTATTATGATTACTGGTAAAAAAAATTGAAAGAAAAAGTAATCATGTCTTAGTGTTTTAAAGATATTTTGCTTTAGAGTAAGGCCAATAGCAATACACACAATCCCTAGACTGATAGTCAGGAGACCTGGAGATTTCATTCCTGGCTCAGCAACACATAAAATGTGTTCTTGGATGGGCTGTTATCTTAAGTTGGGTTCCTCCTGAAGTATATCCTGAGAAAAGAACTGACTAGTGGGGATCACAAGATGTACCTCTAGGGCAGGGCCAAGGAGGAAATGTGACAGAGAACAGACAAAAGCTAGTGGAAGCTGTATTATTAATCAGATTATTGTTTTGATGAACTGGGGGAGCATCAGCCCTATTGAGGAAAAGACATCTCTGGGAGACTGTGTAGAATATTCCTTAGTGTTAACTGTACCAGTAAAGTGAGCAAAGGTATGTGTTCAACAACTCCTGTATATCTTGATTTAGTGCTGTCCTGTTTGTGAGTTTACTTCCAGCTATTTTAGTAACCAGAGAAAGCCTGCAAGAAAGCAATAGCATTCAGAAGCCATATGACCCCTGAGAATGTCAGGGAGCTAGTAGCCTCTACTACAGTTTTTTTACCTCTGTGGTCTTTGTTTTCTTATCTATAAATAATGATGCTAGAACTCGATGTATCCAACTTTCAGTTAAGGTAAGGATAAAAAGTCAGTACGTGTGAAAGATATCTGGAAAGCTTTGACTTGAGAGGTAAACAAAATACTACCTATAATACAAAAAATCAGGTGGATGATTTCTAGATTTCTTTCATGTCTGTATTATACAAATCATTATTTTACTCATAAACTACAGATAGCTAGGTCTGATATGACCTTCAGGATAATACAAAATAAATCAAAAGATAATGTGTATTTCACTAATGGAATTTTAAACTTTAAATTAGTAATTCATCTTTATATATAACATCTGGAAATAACTAGGGATCTAAATGTCTAGAACTTATTCCTTAGCATTTTACACATACACACACAGCATACACACAGAGAATGACAAAACACCTCCATTACAGAGACTGAAATCTTAAGTTGCATTTCTGTTGCTTATGTGATTCACACATTTAGTCTGTTTGGAAGTATGTGATTTCTAATCAGAAAAACTCAGTCTCAGCCACAGACCTTGCAGGATCCCTGTATTTTGAGACATTGCTCCTATTAAGTAATCTACTTTATTGTACACCAAGAGTGCTGGTAGCTAGTGGAAGAGTTCTAGAATTTTGATTCTCAAGGGAAAATATACATTTAATTATAGCAGAATTTTCCCACCAGAATAGACAATTTTTCTTCACTTAACAAGCAATGAAACTGAATATATAATATATATAATTGATATATATATCATTGTGGGGCTGGGAAGGTGGTTCAGTGGTAGAGTGCTTGCCTTGCATGCATGAGGCCCTGAGTTTGATTCCTCAGCACCACATAAGCAGAAAAAGTCAGAAGTGGCATTGTGGCTCAAGTGGTAGAGTGCTAGCCTTGAGCTGAAGAGCTCAGGGACAGCGCCCGGGCCCAGAGTTCAGGCCCTACTACAAAAAAAAATAGATAGATAGATAGATAGATAGATAGATAGATAGATAGATAGATATAATTGTGTGTTTTCATCTGTAAAGATGAGCCACTGAAGGGGTTACTAAGGTTAGAACAAAAAAAATAGAATCCCTTTATATGGCTACCAATAATAATTCCATTAGAAATTATTTAGAACTACTTACCCATTGATCATTGTAAAATAACAATTGCATACTTTTATACATAATATTACATCAAACCTTTCATGAAAATAAATGACTTTATTTTCCATAGTGAATCAGACAATTTTTATCTTTCATTTTTTACAAATCTTTTCTATATTTAATATCTTTTAAAAAGACATTACTATAAACTTATGGATATTTCCCTTACAAAATATGTAATTTCCTGGGCTGGGAAAGTGGCTCAGTGGTAGAGTGCTTGTCTTGCATGCATGAGGCCCTGGGTTCGATTCTTCAGCACCATATATGCAAAAAAGAAAAAAACCGGAAGTGGCACTGTGGCTCAAGTGGTAGAGTGCTAGCCTTGAGCTGAAGAGCTGAGGGACAGCCCCCAGGCCCAGAGTTCAGACCCCACAACCGGACCAAAAAAAAATGTAATTTCCCAATATAATGTCATTAGAATATGCCTCAGTTGTTTCAGTTTTTTGTTTTTGTTTTTTGGTCGGTTATGGGGCTTGAACTCTGGGCTTGGGCGCTGTCCCTCAGCTCTTCAGCTCATGGAGAGCACTCTACCGCTGGAGCCACAGCAGCACTTCCAGTTTTCGAGTGGTTTATTGGAGATAAGAGTCTCACAGACTTTCCTGCCAGGGCTGGCTTTGAACCGTGATCCTCATGTCTCAGCCTCCTGAGTAGCTAGGATTACAGGTGTGAGCCACCGGCACCCAGCAGATTTTTTTAAATTTTTTTATAGTAAAGATACTGTACAGAAGGGTTACAGTTACATGAGCAAGGTAATGAATCCATTTCCTATCAAGCATTGTTAGCCCCCAGATTTTTAAGTATATAATAAAATTTAAAAACTGTTCACAGTTACTGTGAAATATTCTGAGAAGTTGTGTGATACCTCTAAATAATTTGAATGTATTCTGTATTAATTTAGCTTTCTGGGTCAATTTTCAATTAAAGCACTTGTACATATCATGTTCATCTCATTGGTAGTGAATTTAATCATGAACAGCTTCATCATCTAAATTTGTATTCTACCAACTTTATTCATAAGCACACACAAACACATGCTCATGCGTCCCTCCTCTGCATACATACTATGCACTCAAGCAGAAAAAAAGATGAAGAATAAAAGGCTCATCCTGGTCCCTTGGTATCTGAGTTTAATACTTACTAATAATTTAGAGAAATGGCTTCTTTCCATTACTATAATGATCATTTGAGGGACCTTTATGTCACTCATTAGCAAGTACATGGACTGTGAATAGTCCACATCTAGACAAAGAGAGTAAAGCGATGCTCTCTGGCATTCCCCCAAATCTCTAATCACCCAGGTTACTACCTGATGCGTAAAACCATTGCTCCATTTTAATACCTTATATACCTCTTCCACTTTGAACAGTGTATTATTTGCATGTGAATTATATGCTCCTATTTCTCAAGTCCTAAATAAATCAGTAAAAAGTTTAATTCTTCACTTTTTGTGAAGAATTTTTAGCTTAGAACATCTTTTAACTTACTCATCACTGTAAGTGATACTGTCTTTAAAAAGAAGAAAGCATGTCTTATCTTGCCTGTTATTCCTGAGGGCTATGTGAGAGATTAGGACAAATCATGTGATCACGTATTTTTCTGAGTTACCATTCCCCTGGATTGCTGTATTCACTTCTCTTCTCTTCGTTTAATTTTCATGTGGATGTTTAAAAAGTGCTCTCTAGCGGTTACCATGGTTACATATGGATCGAGTCAGTTATTTGTGTTGTTTTGACTGGCTGCACACCAAATAATGATATAGGATTGAAATTTCCAAAATGGATGGGTTCTTACATATCAGGATTTTACAGTCAATGAATGTTTCTCTATAAAATGTGTGTAACCACTTGCTGTTTATTTAACATCAATGGAGATTTCTTATTCAGTACTACTGATCCTAACTTCAGCTAGCTCTTCCCAAACTACTGGAATGGAATTCCACTACTCAGGCAGTATTAGTCATTAACAGTATATTTTCTATAGGGAGCTCCTAGGTTTTAGCCCAGACTCAATTTACTGGTCTCTGTTATGAAATATGGTGATCTAAATAAACATCCTAGGTCATTAGAGTATACACTAAGGTTTTAAAAACACAAGAACATTCATCCGTTGAGGGGTATCTGGGTTGATTCCATATCTTGCTGTGGTAAACAATGCTGCAATGAATGTAGTTGTACTAGTGGCTTTAGTGTGGTCTGCATTGTGGTCAATTGGATAATTGCTGAGTGGAATTGCTGAGTCATAGGGAATTGCTGGAGTGGAATTGCTGAGCCATAGGGAAACTCTATGTTTAGTCTTTTGAGGTCCATACTGCTTTCCAGCATGGTTGAACAAGTTTACATTCCCACCAACAAGGTATTCATCCCCTGCTCCCTTTTCCATTTTTCACCTCTTCCCACTAATCTCTCCATTAAAATATGTTTCAGCCTCTTGATATTTATTGTCAACCTGTTAGTTGTTCAAAGTGTTAAGAGTTTCATTCCTTCAGGTACCATATAAATTAGTTAGATTGGTCATGCATATATGCATGTGCCCCTCTGTGTGTTCACCTGGGAGTTTATATTTTGGATCTATGATTCATGTATCAGAGAAAATACACACAAATCCAGGATGATATTTTCCATCATCCATTTCCTTGCAAATGATAAAATTCCATTCTTTCTGATAACTAAATAAAATTCCACTGTGTATATGTATATAGATGTATATACCACATTTTCTTGATCCATTCATTGGTTGTAGGATAACTTACCTATTTTTAATAGTGCTTCAATGAAAGATGAGTGTGCAGATGCTTTTATTATACTTTCTCTTGCAATCTTCTGGAAAAATGCCCAGATATATCACTAGTTCATAGGGTAGTTCTAGTTTCAATTATGTGAGGAATTCCCCATACTGACTTCAATAATGGTTATACTCATTTACAATCCTGCCAACTCACCCACCCACATCCTCACTGGCATTTGTTGTTATTTGTACTTTTGATGATAGCCACTGCGACTGGCTATTATTTTGATTTGTATTTTCTAAGCCAGATATGTTGGGTGTTTCTTCATGTATAATTGTCTACTAGCAGTTCCACTGTTTCTGATCAGAATAAAGAAAACAGAAAGGCATGCAGAGACTATTTTATATAATATTCCTTTACATGTGTTAAGAATATTTCTATGGCTCCTTATGAGTTATTACTATTGGACCTTAATTGATATTTTGTCTTCTGAAAACCAGAAGAGTGCCATTCCATTAAAAAAAGAAAGAAAACTCATTTTAGCCTTTAGCAATCTTAGATTATTCAACTCAGCCTTTGTCTTTGAGTTGAAACTAAATCTCAGTGATTAAGCCAATAGAGTTCTGGAAGAATGATGGCTCAATAGAAAGTGAGTCATTTTGGAGCTTAGGAGGGTGACGGGGCCATGGCTAAGGTTCTCCCACAAAGAGAATATCTTCTGTCTTTCTTTCACTTCCCATCCTCAGCTACTTAAGTTAAACAGATTTATCTCCATCTTTTCTCAGTTAAATAAGATGTTAGCTTTTCCTGTGAAAGTTACTACTCATGTCTCTGCTTTAATTTCTCCTTGAATAAATGTGAGAAATAATAATATTTTCCACATAAATTAAGATGTATGTGTACCTTTCTGTATACTTAGTTTGTATATGTAGGTGTGAGCATGAGAGAGAGAGCAGAGAGAGAATAATAATATCCCTTGAATATACTATCTAATTTATTTCGACAGATGCAGTTACAGATATTTTGTGGAAACTGTTGTACTTGGGATATTTTAAAAAAGGTAATAGAACTGAACATGCTAACACATGCCTGCAATCCCAACACTCAGGAAACAGATGTAGGAGAATCATCGATTAATGACCAGATCAGGCTATACAGTGAGACCCTTTCTCAAATAAAGAAATAAAGACCTTCATAACTGAAGGCCAAATAAAAACCTTCCATAGCAAAGAAAAATTGAAACAATACATCTCCACCAAACCAGCCCTACAAAAGATTCTT
>NW_012267217.1:44342348-44376202 GCF_000151885.1 Dipodomys ordii | reverse complement strand
GAAGAATAAACAAAGGAGGAGGCTGCAATGCTTGGTAAGAAATGTATGCATTATCCTGCCCATGTAATTGTAACCCCTCTGTTCAGTATGTTCACAAATAAAATAAAATTAAATTTAAAAAAAGAAAGAAATAAAGAGAAAAATGAAGAATATTTCTACATAGATGAGAGTACTGACAATGTAAAAGGTTATTTATTATTATTGTTGTTAAATGAATAAATAGACTCTCTGAATCATAATTTTGTACTCAATGATCCAAATGCTAGAACCTCAATTCGAAAATTTGTTTGACAAAAGATAATCAGGTCTAGGCTGAGAATTCAGTCACTGAATGGTATTACACAAATTTATGACTGAATTCTGAAAAACAAGGTAGAAAGGTGAACAAGGAGGAAGACAAAGAACTCTTGCTTGTGTTAGAAAAGTCTTGTTCAACAAAGGATGGTTTGAGGACCAAAAGAGAGTATAACCTAGCCACAATAAACAAAAATCCTGTATGGCTCACATCACATTTATAAGATAGTAACTAAACAAGGAAAACTTCATGTATCCAATTATCAAATAAGCTGAAAGAAGGATTTAAGTAACATTAGCCCTATTCTCAGTTATGTTCACTATTATGACTTCTGAATAGTTATTCTCCCTGATGTTACCATGAATATAGAAGGGAAGTGTGTAAAGGATTTTATTGCTTCCAAAAAATAATTCTTCTTCAAGTAATCATAGTTACAGAACTATAAAGGCTAAATGTTTCTTTATATTAACTTGTGAGAATCATCTCCATATTTTGTTCACAATTTCACTAGCTTCCCTACACATAGCAGAAAGCTGTGCTTTCAGGGGAGAAGCCAACAGAAGGTGAGACAGACAGATGGAGAGCAGAAGGTGGGTAAAGACAATCATAGTAGCCAATGCACTTGTGTGAAAATGGTACCAGGCAACTTGTGAAGACAGAGTTGGGAGAAATGGGACAGAATGATGGAAGGATTGACATTGATCAAGGCTCGTTGTACTCATATATTGACAGGTTGATTGAAACCTCTTTTATAAATACTTAAAGATAATTAAAAAGAACAAAAATGAATAGATGAGATGAATAAATAAAAATAGCCCTCTCTAGAACAAGTAATTTGCTAAGATGAACAAAAGGGAAAGAGGAGCAATATCTGGTATATGTTTTCTAAACCTTTTAAGAAAAAATAACATAAGTAGCATAACAAAGTAGATATATTAGAACAGTCCAATGAATGAATTAGTCAAATGAATGAAAAATAAGGAAATATAAATGGAACATGCAAAATCTCTGAAATGCTATTAAAAGATCAAATCTAAAGATCATGAGCATAGATGAAAGAAAAGAGATGCAAAACTAGAGATAGAAACCATGCAATAAACAATAGCAGAAAATTTCCAAATCTTTGAGGAGGAGGAGGCAGCCATTAAGGTAGATGAAGATCTCAGGACACTCAGTAGACAAGAAAAAAGAAAACATTCTGAGAACAACATAATTAACATTAAGTATGAAGAGCAAGGAGAAAACACTTCAAGCTGCAAGAGAAAAATGTCAAGTCACATAAAGTAGCAAGCCCATCAGAATAGTAGCAGATTTCTTCCCAGAAACCTTAAACACAAGAGAGGAATAGAATGAAGTAGTTGAAGTGTTAAAAGTAAGCAACTCTTCGTCTAGATTAATTTATTCAGTGATGATATTCATAACTGAAGGTCAAATAAAATTTTCTGATGTAAATAAAAATGAAAGCAATTTCTGATCACAAAACCAGCATTTCCAAAGATATTTAAAGGAACTTTACACACAGAAGAGGAATATAAACATAGCTGGGAACACAAATCCTACCAGAGCGCAGAATCAAAAAAGAATAAGAAAGAACTGAACACTACAAAAACAACAAAATGACAGTAATTACTATATACCTTTCAATAATAACACTCAACATAAATGGTCTCAATTGTCCAAAGTAAAAAGAATTATGTGTTGTCTTCAAAATCATAACCCAAGTATTTATTGTCACAAAAAACTTACAGACAAGAGCAAACATTCTTTTTTTAAAAAAAAACTTTAAAGTTTTATTTTTATTTTATTTTTTTTTGGTCGGTCGTGGGACTTGAACTCTGGGCTTGGGCGCTGTCCCTCAGCTCTTCAGCTCAAGGTGAGCACTCTACCACTTGAGTACAGTGCCACTTCCGGTTTTCTGGTGGTTTATTGGGGATAGGAGTCTCACGGTCTCTCCTGCCCGGGCTGGCTTTGAACCGCGATCCTCAGATCTCAGCCTTCTGAGTAGCTAGGATTACAGGCGTGAGCCACCAGCGCCCGGCAAGAGCAAACATTCTTTAGGGTGAAGAGGGAGTAGGTATTATATGCGAATGGACCTCAAAAGTAGTAAGGAATACTTCAAAGTGTAAAGTATACTTCAAATCAAAATCAATCAGAAGGAACAAAAAAAGTCAAACAATATTAATAAAAGGATTATCTATCACAAGAAAGTAGCAATTGCTAAACATCTATGCATCAACTGTCAGTGCACCCAACTTCATTGTACTAACATTACTGGACTTACAAGTATACAGACCCCAAACACAATGATAGATGGAGACTTCCATACTCCACTCTCACAATAGACAAGTCTTCCAGACTAAAAATATCAGCAAAGAAATCTCAGAAGTAAATGACACCATATACTGAATAGACAACAAACATCTAGAGAGTATTTCATTCAAGAGTTTTCATCCAACAAAGAAAACACACATTTTTCTACAAAAAACCCTGAACAGTCAAAACAATATTGATTTTCAAAAATGTATCACAATACTAGACTTCAGATTATATTATAGACTCATAGTAATAAAAGCTGCATGGTACTGTCGCACAAAAGAAAGTGCAGACATGAATAATAATGGAACAGATTACGAGAACCAGAAATAAATCCACACAGGTATGCCATGTAATTTTTGACAAAAGAGCCCAAAAATGTTCATTAGAGAAAAGATAGCCTCTTCAATAAAGGATGCTAGAAAAACTGAATAACCACATGTAGAAAATTGAAACTAGATCCTTATCTCTCTTCCTGTACTAATATCAATCTGAAAATCTTTTCACTGTAAGACCAGTAACTCAAGAACTACTATTGGAAAAATCAGGGAAAATACCAGAACATATTGTTCTAGTCAATAATGGTGCATAATCCAGCTTTTGCTATTTCTGCTGTTCCTTTGTTACACTAGGACAGGCTTTTGTAAGTTTACTAGAGATTTTGTTCATTGGTTATCTCCTTTTTCATGGATGCTAATGAGTGATTCTCTAGTTTGGTGATCATGGTTTGAATTTAACATGCAAGAACATCTTGAAAGCTGTTTTCACATATGCACTCCACTTGGCCTATTTTGTAAACTTGACTCGCTTCCAGATTCCAAATTATAAGGGACAACTTGGGGCACTTAACTCATCTCTACCTTTCACCTAGAACTTAGCATTTGTCAAGTCTCCTTAAATAGGAGCCCCTACCACAGGTAAGAGGAAATAATTATACTAGGCCAACTTGGGCTACTGCTCTACGTGATGAAGCCACCAATTAATTCACTTCAAGTATTGTCTCATGAAGTCCTCAGGTATTTCCTCTTTAAAAAAAAACAATTTTGCTATCTTTAAGTAGTTGTATGCAGGAGTTAGCATTCAACAGAGCAGTTTATGAGTACAAGAAGTCTGGACCAATGTCACCCATTTCAACATTCTTATCCATCCTAACTTACCCCTTGTCTCAATTTTCCTTAACTTTGCAAGATATACATTGAATTTGATGCTTTCTCCCCCACTCTTCTCTTCACTCATCTACCCTTTTCCCCTTGATCCCATCCTAACCCTTTCAAGTACCCATTTCCTAGTGTCTTATTTTGTTGGACTATTATGCCTTTGTACAGAATTATACTACTTGAGTTTTCATTTGACTCCATTGTATTTCAGTTACTTACACACCGCCCAGAGTATTTACTTATATATTTATAAAGTAATTCTAGCTTCCAAATATGAGAGAAAACATGCAACTTTTATCTCTTTGGGTCTGACTAACTTCACTTAACATAATTTTTTAGGTCCTTCCCATTTCTTTGCAAATGTTGCACTATCATTCTTTTTCATGGGTGAGTAAAATGTCACTGTGTCTATATACCATATTTTCTAATCCATTTATTCATTGAGGGGCGTCAGGACTGATGCCATACCTTGGCTATAGTAAATAGTGCTGCTATGAATATGGTTGTGGTAGCAGCTCTTCTGTATTCTTACTTTGCCAGCCTTTTGATAAATGCCCAAGAGTGGAAGTACTGAATCATAGGGTAGTTCTATGTTTAGTTTTTTTGAGGAACCTCCATACTGTTTTCCAAAGTGCTTGATCAAATCTACATTCCCACCAACAGTGTATTAGGCATTTTCTTTTGAACACATCCACACGCACATCTCTTGTTTGCATTTTTGATGATGGCCATCCTAATTTGGGTGAGATAGAATCTGTGTTGTTTGGATTTGCATTCCTTTATGATCTGAGGTGTTGAGCATTTCTGCATGTGTCTGTTGGCCATTTTTACTTCTTATTCTGAAAAGTCTCTGCTCATTAGCCCTTTTATTAATTGGGTTGTTGATAGTTTAGGTTTTTAAATTCTCTCTGTAGTCTATATTAGTCCATTGTCTAATGTGTGCTGACAAAAATCTCCCATTCTGTAGACTTTCATTTTAGCTTGTTAAGTATGTCTTTTACAGTGCAGAAACTTTTTAGTTTGATGAAATCTCATTTAGTCTTTTTTTAATTTGCTGTATTTCTGTATCTTTATTCAGAAAGTCCCTGCCTGTGTTGAGTTATCCTATTGTTTCACCTACTCCTTTCTGTAATAGTTTTATGGTTTCAGGTCTTATATTGAAGTCTCTGATACAAGGTGATAGATGGGGATTCAGTTTAAGTTTTCAGTATGTGGATCACCAGTTTTCCAACATCATTATTCAAGAGGCAGTCTTTCTTCCAGCCTGTGCTTTTGGCTCTCTCTCATCAAATATTAGATGGCTATAGACCTGTGTATTTATTTCTGTGTATATATTTCTGTGTATGTATTCTGTACCATTGGTCTTCGGGCCTGTTTTTTGCCAGTGAAAAACTGTTTTCATTACTATAGCTCTGAAGGGGAATTTGAAGTTTGGTATTGTTTTACTTCCAGCACTACTTTTTCTGCTCAGGATTGGTTTTGTGATTCAAGGCCTTTTGTGATTCCATATGAATTTTGGGATTGTTTTCTCTGTCTCAATGAAGAATGATGTTGGGATTTTGATGGTATTTTCATAATCCATGGAATTTATATATCACTGAAATTCTAAAATATCATCTTTTCAAACCCTATGACTAAGCAAATAAAATAAAAAGTAAAATTAACTCACTGGCTAACAGCTTGAAATTTTGGAACTAGATCAGTCAGTCCTTCATAATTGCCCACAATTTTACCTGAGTAAAACAATGCATTGGAAAATGATAGTTTCCTAGTTTTCCTATTGGGTTCAAACATCATGAAAACTAAAAAAAAAAAGTATGTGTGTATTTAAATGGCATAAAGAGTCATAGCAAATATGTGATTCTTTGTTCCTTGAGGGAATGGATTGTGCCTTGTTCTTTACTGGAACTTCAGCACACAGAACCAGTTCTGTCACATCATAAGTTCTAAATACATGTTTATTGAATTAATAAGTGAGTAACATTGAAGGAAACCTTAGTCAATCTGATGGCTGTATTCATACCTATTAATATAAAGAAATAGTGCAAGTTCTAAGTAGACTTAGAATTCAGATAGCTTAGGAAGTAGGAACTTGGCATTTCCCATATTACCAAAGGGTATCTATTCTAACTATCCTTTTTCACACTGTACTCAGTAAATGTTTTCATATCCGCAACACACTGAAATTTGAAGTTCAGGAAAGTATAAGAGTTATACATACACTTAATTGTGGATTTGCGGAAGGAAAATTTGATTTGTTCTCAACAATAATGTGAGCCATCAAGAAAATGTGGTACCTATACACAATGGAATTCTATGCTTTCATCAGGAAGAATAATATTGTTCCATTCATAAGGAAATGGAAAGACTTGGAAAATTTTATATTGAGTAAGTCAGACCCAGAGAAAAGTAGGTCACCCTATCTCCCTCATTTGTAAGAACTAGAATATATATATGATATTCTTAACAGGGGATCTCAATAACCCAAGTGCTTAGTGCAAAGGACTATATATAATGAAGTATATTAACATGAACTCCAACTTATGGAAATAAGAGGTTCTCATTAGACCTTGTGTATAATTCATTCTTTTTCCCTCTTTTTTTTCTTTCTTCGTTTGTGTTAGGTTTTTGGACCTCATGTTTTGCACAATAGACAGTGCAATATGTGGATAGGAAAGGAAATCACAGAAACAGCAGGACAACGGATGAACCATAGTAACATTGATACTCACTTCACACTATATTGGATATGAGCATTACAATCTGGAGGGGAAGGGAATAAAGAGGGGTAAGTGGGAGATAAAGAGGGATGGGGTAACAATGATTAAAAACAAATGTACTTATTGCCTTACTTATGTAACTGTAACCCCTGCTCATCACCTTTTCAATAAAAATAAGAATGTGAGCCTCTAAAATGAAATTTTTAGAAATAATTCAAAAACTGCATTTTAAAAGCAAACTTTTAATTTATCCCACATGTCATCTGCAGAGAAAAATATTATATAGAGTGTAATTTTGTTTCAGTATAAATGAACACAAACAATCTATTTGTAGATATAAGCTTGCCAATTGAGAACCTTTGACATCTCACACATCACAAAGAGCTGAGGTTTAACCATCACAAAGGGAATATTCAGAAAGAGGTCTATAAGAAGTACTCTTTTTTAAGCAACTTCCTCTTTTCCCAGAAAGAGTCAAACATAGATATCATATATTTATCATTGTATTAATGCCCAGTCAACTACTTTTCCAATGTGTACTTGCTCTTTGTGCTCTTATGTTTCCACATACATTTTTCAGACCTTCATTGCTCCTGTGCTCAGATGAATGGGTACAATGACAGAAGTACATTAAAGTTTAAGATTAAAGTACAGAAGGAGAAAAGGAGCACTATAAAAGAAAAATAGCACAAAATCGTCTGTGTCATATTTAGGCTGCTATTTAGAGCCAAGCAACTTTTATCTACCCAAAAGTAACAATTAAAAAAAACACCACCACAAAGCAAAATGAACCACCATCAATTCAGAAAAGAGTGTGATGTAAAAATAAAGTAGTGTATTTTTCCTCTGATACTTTCCCTTTCGTGTCTTAGAGTAGTCCCAGAAGACAATTCATGGAAAAACAGATGAATAACATTTTCACTCTGATTTTTTTTTTCAGGCTCAAGGCGAGGAATGCCAGCCAACCATTCCCTGTACAAGCAGAATCACCAGACCATTGATGTCAGAAGTGTTGACTCAGATGGCATCCTCTGCTTCTCTTTTGCAACTTTCAGAGTCCAGGATAAATTCCAAATGCCTGGAAGACGCTTCCACTGGAATATCACCTCCCTGCCTCCCCTCACCCTCCTTCATCTCCTGGATGGAGAGTGGTGAGCAGTCCTGATCCGAACCACTCCAGACATAGCCAGGCAAAGTCATATGGCTCTCAGGCAGTATGCTGGCAGTCTTGGCCTGCTTGCCAGAGATGAGCACCATGCGAGTGCTAGCTCCCATGTGTGACTGGCTAACGCTGCTGTGAGTCACGGTAGTGAGTACTGAGCCATACCTCTGGCCGCCGCAGGATGGCGTCCTTTTCCAGTTGATGGATAGATTCCACCGACTCCACATCTTCTTCACCTCACCTTGAACCTAAACCACAAGAAATGTGTTCTACATCAGAAACAATAAGGGAGGTCCAGTACGTTTGTTACAAGGATGTTTGCCTTGATTTTATTGATACTAACTGAAGTCCCCTCTATGGGGCAGAGACTTTAGACATGTAGAGATCGTTTTCTTCTCTGCCTCACTTTTGGAATAAGCGGCCATTCTGGAGATGGAGAGTGGCTTGGAAAGTAAAGGGACTCGTCCCTTGTACTTTACATAGTATTTACATAGAAGTAAATACAAATATCAGCCTTGGGACAGGGGGAAAACAATTTTGGTTGGAAGAGAAATAAGAGGTAAATAATGGAAAGAGGACCACAGAACTTTGCATAATACAGATACCTGAACAAACTTTCCCAGAGCTTTAAACAGCAGTAGAAAGTTGTGCCCTCATATGGCACCCCCAGCCTCTTGAAAGTCTGGCTGCTTGTTTAAGCCATCACTTTGGATAAGAGTTCCCCAACCTGCTTTCTTAAAATATTTACTATGGTGGACTCAGAATTATAAATACGTAGTTCTGGCAGCACAGAAGCTTTTCTTATAAAGGCCTGAGAGCCATTTGATTGAGTTGCAGTGACAAAAGAGAAAGTTTTTTTCTCTCTCTGAGTCTGCTTGGGAGAAACAAGGTCCAAACTTCCCTGGGTTTTTGTTTGTCTGTTTAATTAGCAGTACTGGGAATTGAATCTGTGTCCTCAAGCATGCTAAGCAAGTGATCTAGTACTTGAGCCACAAACTTAGCCCATGAACTACACTCTTAATGGAATAGGGCTTTTGATTCCATTGCTACCACTGAGGATTTGATCCTACTGTTACTTCCAAGTAACAGTACAAGGGAAGCACTCAAAACCTGGCATGCTAATAGCACCTGAAAACAAACTCCTATCTGTCCACCTGGGCCAACAATAATCACTAGACTTTATAGGAAGCTAGAAAATGTGCTGTTGGCAGAGAGATGCAGTTAAGGGGAGGGAGATACACCAATGGAGCAAAAAAAGGTTGGTGAATGCAATCACAGCATTCAATATTCGTATGTGAAAATGAAACCGGGTTAGTCAAGGAGATGAGTTGAATTGAGAGAGATGGGAGGGAGTAATGAAGAAGAGTGACGTTGATTCAGATAAATTATACTCATAAACTGGCATGTTGAACTGAAATCCCTTCATACAACTACTTAAAAATAATAAATAAATAAATATAAATAAAGTGACTACTTACTTACCTTTCCTGCAAAACACGGTAAAAACAATACAAAGTAATCAGGGAATTGATGAGTTGTTATTTAAGCTTTTTTTCTGGGAAGACTGGCTTTACCGTTCCACAATGTGATCCCCTCAGTGTAATTAGACACATATAGCAATCACAAGTATCTTTGCACTTATGAAAATTTCTGCAAATTGAAATTTTGAGAGACAGAAATGATGGCAACTCACTCAACAGCAGGATTTGTTAAAGCTTACAGATAAAATGTGTCATCCAACAGGATGTACAACTCTTAAATAAACTATCTCCTAACCAGTTTTTACCTTTAGAATGATCAAAACTGTTTATTGGATTTGTCGAGGGAAACATACTTTTGAGTTATCTATGGAATTTAAAAGGGAATGTGAATTCTGCCATTGAGTGGAATACATAGCCCAGCGTCCATGCAAGTATCAGTCTCCAGTAGAGTGAGCTGTTTTTAAACTTGGCAATTGCCAACTGAATTGACAAAAGTGCTGGAAGACATTAGCTTATTTACATCAATGCTTACACTTTCAAAATAACTGTGGTTAAAGTATTTCCCTTCTCCTAACTGTTCTTTCTTATACAAACTGGAAATTTCTAAAGAGAGAAAGGTGACCCTGTAAGGACCAATTACAAATTACTGTGGTTTTAAAGTGTCCCCTCCCAGGTCCTAAGCTAAAAAAATTTATTCCCAAGGAAGGTGTTTGGAGCGGTTTAGGTCTGAGGGCTCTGCCATCATGCCTGACTAAAACCCACTGAGTCTTACAGACCTGAGTCTATAAGTGTGATCGCTTGATCTCTTGCTCTCTCTGCCATTAAGCCTTCTTGCCTTTTGCATTCTGCCATGGAATGATGCGGCAAATATGTCCTCGTCAGATTAAGGCGCCTTGACCTTTGATTTATCAGCTTGTAGTGTTGTAAGAAATGAGCCTTTGTTCTTCATTAATGGTCAAGTCTTAAGTGTGCTCTGATAGCAAGACAAAACAGACTAAATGCAAACATATTTGGAGTTAGCACCATCCTATGTCCTGAGTTCCTTCAGACATACCTCTCCATTGCAGTAGCAGTAAATGATAGACACAAAGAAACCCTGTAGAATAAAAAAAAAAAAAAAAGATACTTAGCTTACTGACAACTCATGAAGCTCGTGGCATTGAAGTGTCTAATATCAAACTGCAGAAGTTGAACCCCTGTTCTAATGATTCCTTCAGATAATTATACAAATGATTGTCCCCTACTGTTTCCACATCCTTACATTTACATTAGAATTGTTTCCATATTGTTAGCTGAACCAAGCTAGCAAATGCAATTGGAGTATTTTATTCCCATACACACAGAACTGATTTCTATTATACTACTTACTTTTCTATTGCCACACTCAAAGATCACATAAATACCCATCCCCTGCTTGGAAAAGTATGTTTATATGTGGTGAATGCTAAAAACTCCAGGCGTAGAGTATTATGGCAAGAACACAAAGAAGTCTTTTCATTCACTCAAAAATATGTGTTAAGCTCAATGGTGTGTTAAGAGCTGCTCAACATGAGACAGGGATGTACTGATGTAAACAAAACAGTTCTAGAAGCAAAGCGACATGGATAAACTACAAAGAAAGAGCCATATGAGAAAAACGAGGTGATGAGGGTTATGCCAGGAAAATAAACATTGTTACGGAGAACGATGGGGTGCATATATTCAGTGAAGAACTCAACAAAGACCTCTCTAAGGGAGCGACATTTCAGCTGGTTTGAGTGACAAGAACAAAAAGCCAGTTTTGTGAAGGAGAGAAGAGATACTTCCAGAAAGCAGTAAGTGGGGGCCCCTGGAGGAAATGCAAATGTGGAGTGGTGGAGCATTCTGGGGGCTGAACATGCTAAGGTACAGAATAGTGGGACAATAACAAGGAAGGGAAGGGGTAACAATGATCAACAACTAATGTTCTCATTGCTTACTCTTGTAACTGTAACCCTTCTTACAGTATCTTTATAATAAAATTTTTAAAAATATAAAAGGAAATGTAATATGAGATCAGACAAATGGCAGGCAGGCTCCATGTCACACAGGGCTGTATCTGCCAGGAACTGGTGTTTGAATTTTGTTCTTAGTGTAAGGAAACCTTTGGATATTTTTGGTAAGTAAGTAACATGGTTAAATCATATGCTTAAAGTGCTTGCCTTGCATGCATGAGGCCCTGGGTTCAATTCCTCAGCACACATAAACAGAAAAAGCTGGAAGTGGTGTTTGGCTCAAGTTGTAGAGCACTAGCCTTGAGCTGAAGAGCTGAGGAACATCGCCCAGGCCCAGAGTTCAGGCCCCACGACCGACAAAAAAAATCCTTTAGGGGAACAAGGTAAAGGGACTCAGGAAGAGAAGATGATGCTCCTGTTTCAAATGAGATAAAATGGAGGACAGCAACCTTTTCTTCCTTTTATTCTCCCTTTCCCTTTTTCCCCTCCTCCCTATATTCATGTTCTGCTTTCACTTATTTTCCATACACAAAAGCAGAGTCCTTTGCTCTGCAGAAATTCCATATTTTAACAACAATCACAATCTTATCTTGCAGCCCAGACTTGTTGACGGGACAAACATCTCCAGAGCCGTTCCTGAAGAGGTCCAGAACATTTAGCCTGACCTCCAGGAAGAAAAAGTAAAAGTACCACAGAATCCTGTCATGTCAGACTTGCAAACCACAGGTGCATCTAAGCCAGACTGCGGGGCCAAGAAAGAGGATGCATGGGAGCACTGAAGGATACTATGAGAACCGTATGGCAAGGCTCCCCTGCTCACCTGAAAGGAGTTGAAGAAGAGCTCACAGTGCATGCGGATCTCCCACCAGAGCCCAGTGAAGGAGTGGGGCTGGCAGATGAATACGATGTAATGCACTCCAAACACCAGGACCAGGACCAGTGTTGATTTCGCAAGCTTCCTGAAAGAGAGAAGCCAAAATCCTTTCAATTCACCAACCTAGAACATGGTTCAGGAGATGCAGCAAGCTCAAGAGGTTCACAAGCGCTGACTGTGAACTCACTCTTCAGATCCTACCACTTATGGAAGTCAGTGTGTGTGTGTGTGTGTGTGTGTGTGTGTGTTCTCTTTCCTCACCTCCTTATCACTCTTATATGAAATCAGATGGTTAATTCTCACCTCTCATAATATCCCTAATGCTATTTATATTAAATATCCCTAATGCTATTTACATTTCTCTTGATTATAGAATATTCTTTGTAAAAAAAATTGTTAATTTTTTTGTTTATTTTCCTGAGTTTTAGAGAAGCATTTCCTCCACCCATGGGAATTGCCTTCACTGTGACAGGGAGCATTTGGCTTGTTGAGTTCTCCTGAGAAGTCAATTACTCCTGGAAACACTATATATTTTTCTTTTTTTATTGTGAAAATACTGTACAGAGGGGTTACAATTACCTGGGCAAGATAATACCCTATATATTTTTCTTATGAGTTATATATGATCATTTCCTCCTGCCTTTTGACCAAATGGTATATATTCTCTCTCAAGTAATCTAGAGCTCAATAAAGCCTCAGGTTTATTGTTTTCAACCTAGGTGCTTTGATTGACATTATTTTTCTCTGTTAGCCTTTCATATACATTTTCATATACTTTCCACAGCTAGAACACTCTTCTGCCCTTTGAGAATCAGGTTCCATCTTCTCCATCCACTGGACTCTGAGACTTGCACCAATAGTCCTTTAATTTGGGGCCTTTGCACTGGACTGGGTGATGCACCACTTGTCTCCATGTCTCTAAGAATTTTGGACTCAAACAGCACCATGTTCTGGTGCTGGGCTTGCAGGAGACTTACTATATACATGACTTCTCAGCTCCAGATCACATGAGCTAATTTCCCTAGGAAACCTCTCATCATATTACCTGTATCTATCTACCTCTATCTATCTATCTATCTATCTATCTCTATCCACTTGTACATGAATATGCATCTGTATTAATGTGGCTTATATGTGGCTTATTGGTTCTGGCTCTCTGGAGAGCTCTGACTAATTCAGACACGTTCATTGCTTATTCTAAATGTCCCCCAAGATCCTCACCTTTGGCTATCTGTGCCCTTGTTGTTTCCTTCCTGAGGGTAGGCAGGAAGGAGGACTGGCTTCTAACCAAAGATGGTGGCAAAGATGGCAACATGTTGCTTCTGTGGTTTGTGGTGTGTAAGATTCTAACTTTTTGGTGAAGCAAGCTGGCTGCCATGTTGTATGAACTGGTCTTTTGAGTGGTCCATGTGGTAAGAATCAAGTGTCATCTGATCATTAGCTAACAAGTACCTGAATCTGCTAACGGTCACATGTGCTCAGAGGTACATTCTCCCACCATCCAGCCATCACATGAGACCATAGCCCCAACTGGCTTCTCAATTGTAGTCTTGTTATACCTGAAGCTGAGGACCCACACCCAAATTCTTGACCTACTGTAACTGAAACAGCTAGCATGTTGTTTTTAAGCCACTAACTCCATGGTGCTTCATCTTATAACAGTAAGTAACCAGCACACCCAAGTACATACCTTGCTGATTGCTGGTTAATACTGGTTTTCTTACATTTTTTGTCCAAGAAATTTCCATGTGTGGCTTCTGTCTTATTTCTCAAATTTGATTTTTCCTCTCTGAGTCATTTTCACCCTAGTAACCTCAAACAATTCAACATTCTTCCATTCTCACCAGTCTTTCCCCTAACTCCTTTCTTTATTGATATTTCTTCTTGTAAATAAGCTACCTGGGTCACACTAAGACTAAGAAAACCTGGATTCAGATTCTCAATTTCATGACCTCTGTGATAGCAATTCAGTTTTCTGATCTCCGAAATAAGAAAACAAAGTTCCGGAGTCCATATGAACACAATCTATACTGTTTTAGGGTTTCACTAGGAACCATATTCTCATACATAGACTTGACATCTTTTCCTTCTTTCCAACACATACAGAAGCTAGAGAATCCCACAAAACCATATTGGAAGGGCTAATTTCAATGTCCGGAGTTGCACCTTTGCTATACTTCCTTCTGTGCTGCCAATCTTAACTCTCATTTATCACAGGACCATCCGTGCCTTGTAGCTCAGCTCCATTTACCTGACTGTCAGAGCGTTCTCTGTAGCTGGTGGGCTTTAACCTCTGCTACTAGCTTTATACCACATATTTTGCCTTACTTATAGTCCATTTAATTTTAGGGTTCCACACTGAGCCCTTCATTTGAGACAGCATACCTGTCAAGTAATGGGTTTCTCTGATCTGACTAATGCTTAGTGGTGCTTGTCCTCCCCTTAAATCTCAACTGAGCATCCTCACTTCCCATGAATTGAAGACTGGTGGGACACTTTGTAGACCTTCATGGTGTTTGAATTCAGTTTAATCAGATACAGGGGGATGACATTACTGGACTTTAAGTCTTAGAAGTCTTGTCTAACATCACTCTACAAGGAAAATTACATGCTCTGTCTTAAAGGGTAAATCCCCCTGGTGATTGCTATCCAAATTGAGCTAATTTTGACTTCTCCTACTGAGTATGCCTAGAGACAAAAATTAAAACAAAAGAAAGAAGGCAAAACAGTAGACTGTGAAATGTTCACAAATGCAAGAGTTTAGACACAATTTGGTTCAATGCAGACTAAGGAAAAATTGCATCCTTCAATGAAATTCATTAGATAACCCATTAATTAAATCTTCATTAATTAATTAGTTAATTCTGAGGTTTATCTCTATGACTAAATCCTCTTATAGTTTGGTACAGATAAAAGTTAATATGTAGAGGGGCTGGGAAGGTGGCTCAGTGGTAGAGTGCTTGCCTTGCATGCATGAGGCCCTGGGCTCGATTCCTCAGCACCACATAAGCAGAAAAAGCCAGAAGTGGCACTGTAGCTCAAGTGGTAGAGTGCTAGCCTTGCATGCATGAGGCCCTGGGTTCAATTCCTCAGCACCACATAAGCAAAAGGAAGAAAAAAAGCCGAAAGTGGCGCTGTGGCTCAAGTGGTAGAGTGCGCTAGCCTTGAGCTGAAGAGCTGAGGGACAGCGCCCAGGCCCAGAGTTAAGGCCCCATGACCAGACCCCCCCCCAAAAAAAGTTAATATGTAGAAAACATCATAACTGTATTCCTTTTTCTACTACTGTATAACAAATGACTATAAAATTTTCTGGCTTGAAATAATGCTATATGTTTGCTCTAAAATTTCAAAAAATGCCAGAAATCCAAGCACAGCATAATTGGGTCTTTCTGGCAGGGCCTTACCCGTTTGAAATAAAGGTGTAGGGTTGAGTTTTCATCCAAACCTCAGGTTTCTCTTGTAAACTCATATGAATTCCTAGAACATCTCCATCCCTTGCAGTTGTAAGGCTTTCTGCTGACCATCAACTCTGCCATAGTTTCCTACAAACTGTCCATCAGCCCTCCACCATACAAAAGATGATTTAATTAAAGCCAGCAGGAGAATTCTCAGGCTCAAGAGAGGGTCTAAATAACATTGCAACATGCTATAGGAGGAACTAGACCATGCCTTTTACAATATACTGTAAACTAGTCCAATAGATCTTGCCTATACTCAAAGTGAGAAATTAAGGGGAAAGATTATACAAGCAAACCATGGGCTAGTAATCTTGAGAGACATCTTAGAAATCAATGGACCATGGTATGTCATTACTGTCCCCAGAAATACAAATTGTATCCTATAGAATACCACTAATGGCAAGCCTGGTGCTAGTGGCTCATGCCTATAATCCTAGCTACTCAGGAGGCTGAGGTCTGAGGATTGCGGTTCAAAGCCAGCCTGAGCAGGAACATCCGTGAGACTCTTATCTCCAATAAACCACTAGAAAACCAGAAGTGGCGCTGTAGCTCAAGCAGTAGAGTGCTCTCCTTGAGCTAAAGAGCTCAGGGACAGTGCCCAAGCCCAGAGTTCAAGCCCCACGACCAACAACAACAACAACAAAAAAGAATGCCAGTAATGGCAGTCCCCAAGCCCAGAGTTCAAGCCCCACGACGAACAACAACAACAACAACAAAACAAAAGAATGCCACTAATGGCAGTCCAGTATACACTGGTGAGTTTTGCTAGCTTTTATCCACTTATAAATTCATTTCGCATTTATTATCTGACTGTAGGTTAAGTTAGTTTTTAAGTAGCTTTAATTTTTGCTCCTTCCTTCATTGATTGTTAGTTAAGTAAAATATTTCAAGTGTGCTGCACAAGCTCATTTATAAGTGATCCAGCAATGACAGTGAATGGGTTAAAGTAGGGACAGATGCCAAGTATGACACGCAAGTCATTGTCTGTCCATTTGTGCAACTGTGGGAACACATGAATCCTCAGCACTGATTTTCCTCAGGGTCCATCTGGTCCATCTTTATAGCTGGATACTGGAAGAAATCCCAGGCATCTCCTGAGATGATCCAGGAATATTATAACAGACAGAGTTCTGGCTTGCTGGAAATATGGGAATGGATTATGTGTGTTCAAAGTCAATCCCATGAGAAGAATACAAAGAAGTCAATTTGGGGCCTTGGTCTCAGCAAATGAAACAAATGACCAATCATCATCATGATCCGTTACTGGCTGTATAATTTTACTTTGAAAACCATATAAGATAGCCATTATTATCACATTTCCAAGTGATAACAGAGGGACAGAGAAAGAAAGTGTTCATTTAAAATTATAGTTAGTGGTGATGCCATCTTAAGAGCTGTTCTCTTTACTATGTACTATATAGTAAGTACAAGTGGGATTTATTCCAAAAATAACGAACATTAAATATTTTTGTTTAACAATAATGGAAAGCCAAATTACCTAACATGTTAAAATGTTCTTTCACATTGAATTTTTTATTCTTATAGCCCTTACATATTTCTAATCCTGAACCCTTTTTTTACTTTGTAAACAAACTCTTGTTTACTTTGTAAACAAAAATTATAGTTTAAAAGAGAGAAAATGTATCATCTCTTTTGTTAAGTCTGATAGATTAATTATCTTAATATCAATGTGGTTTGAAAATAGCTGACTACCCAATATTTAGTATATTACCTTTAGGGAAAACTAGCTCAAAAATATGTGGGTTCTCTCTATACTATTTTTACAAACTGCATGGAATCTACAATTATCTCTATATGAAATTATGTTTGGAGTGATTGATGTCATTCAATTATGTTTTAATCCAATATATCAACTGAGAGATTTTGAGAACTTTTCAAAAGTCTTTTTCTAGTTGTAAGTATATACTCACATAAAAAGACAATCAGAGCTCTAAAAAGTATTTTCAGTTTTTCAGAGTATTACTCATGAAAATATGCTTAATTACTGCTGTTGTTGCTCTCTTCGATTATGGGGCTTGAACTCAGGGCCTAGGTGCTGTCCGTGAGCTCTTTTTTTGTTCAGTTATTGAGCCATGGGCCACATCCAGTTTTCTAGTGGTTAACTGGTTAAGCATCTCAGGGCCTTTCCTGCCTGGGCTCACTTGGAGCTGTAATCCTCAGATCTATGTTAGTTAACTTCCTGAGTAGCTAGGATTACAGATGTGAGCCACCTGCACCCACCTAATTACTGCTTTAGATGCCACTATCTAAATAGTCTAGCAAGAATATTTAAACACTTGTTACACAAAGGTAATAATGAAATAAAAGTTTAAAGGCACAAAAATAAGTAAATATAAATTTAAATTCTCAACCTTAATGGTAGGAGTAGCACCAAGATAAATTATATTTTCTTATATCTACTTAAAAAGGAACATTTGATCAGAAGTTCTCAGAAATTGACCGAAGAGCAAGGAAACCAAATACTTAATTGAATTTCTAAGTGGTTGACAAATACTTTCCCCAATGTTATCCCAAGTAAGAAAACCATTCTCCACTATGTTTTATGGATAGCATTAATAATACAAAATGTGTTTCAGCTATAAAAAAAAGATATGCTTAATTTAGAAAAAAATATTTTCATGGCTTTTTTGAATCAACAACTCAAAACTTTAAGAACTTGTAGCTACTATATTATTAAAAAGTTGTTCTTCAAGAGGTTTATTATATTGTTTGCATTTCTTTTATTTTCCTTCCTTTTTTCTATGGTTCATCCCCTTTTGCCACTTTTTTTGTATTTCTGTATCATTTGTCTTATGTATAAGTTTATCTCTTTTGAGGAGGGTCAAGGGAAGCACAGAAAGTCTGGGACAAAGGGTGAACCAAGTCAGCAGTGATACTCACTAGACACTATGTTGGAAATGAACTATACAACTTGAGGGGGAGGGACGTTGGGAGAGGGAAAATGAAAGAGAATGACAGAGGGGGTGTTAATGTTCAAAAGGAGATGTACTCAGTATCTGAATGTGTACCTTTAACCCCTTTGTACATCACCTTTACAATATTTTTTTAATTTTTAAGTTGTTCTGACTTCGGAGCAATGGCTCATTAAAATTCTTGATAACTTACTCTCTTCAATTTTTATGAAATACAATCCTCCCACAGGTGAACTCTAAATAGTACTTATTTTCTGTTTTGAAATGTCAGTAGTTGTTTTCTGCTAAGTTTCTCAAATCTTGTGGATAACGTTTTGCAAAGAATAGAACATTTGTGTCATTTAGAAATATAGAAATAAATCAGCTAACATTCACAGCTAGAGAAAAAAGTAGTCTTACTTTATGAAGAAGAATGAGAGACTATATCTTTTTGTGTTCTGTCATCCTTTGGTCTTACAATTCACTGATGGAATGTAACATGAGAAAAGCTATATCAGTATAGCAGTCCACCTACTGTAAGCTCTTAGGCACAATATAACGAATCCACTTTCTTGTTTTCAGTATGACATAATGAGTATATATAAAATTGTCTAAGTTCCCCCAAGAGATTTTCTGGGAGTTCATATAATTTATTGAAAAATACCAACCTGATAAGAAGGGATACAGTGTAGTTAGAATTTAAGCACATTAGGAAAGTTTAAAGCTATTTACATGTTGGTTTTATACTTTTTCTTTTTTTTGGGGGGGGTGTCCGGTCATGGGACCTGAACTCTGGGCCTGGGCACTGTCCCTCAGCTCTTCAGCTCAAGGCTAGTGCTCTACCACTTGAGCCACAACACCACTTCCAGCTTTTTTTCTTCCTTTTGCTTATGTGGTGCTGAGGAATCGAACCCAGGGCCTCATGCATGCAAGGCAAGCGCTTTACCACTGAGCCACCTTCCCAGCCCCTACTTTTTCAAATAATTCATGTAATTGAACCAATGAAAGATATACATTCATAAATTGAATCTCTTAAAGATATTTTGTGATGAACTGATACTTGTTCTCTGAATAATGACTAAGACATCTCCTTTCATGGGACGGCTGCTCTTGAATTACCTGTATTGCTTTCTCATGTCATGTCCAACTGCATTGGTCTCCCAAATTTTGGTAGCTAGAACTCTAACTGTATTCAGAAAGAGAATAAAATTCATCTGCAAGAGAAAATAATATTATAAAGAATTACTGAATTGGTCTTCAAGATGTTCATAGAAATTTAACAAATGGTATTCAAAGTCTCCAATAAATATGAATAAAGAAATATTAGATAAAATATTGGAAAGCTACTAATTTTATACATTATTATTATTGTAAAGGTGATGGTACAGCTATACAAGTCAGATAAACAGTACATTTCTTTTCAAACAATGTTACTCCTTCCCTACTCTTTCCCAGTTTTCCCTCTCACCCCCACCCACAAGTTCTATAGTTCATTTTCAACATAGTGTCTAGTGAGTACCACTGCAGCATTTGTTCACCCTTTGTCCCTCCATTTCTGTATCTCCCCTCTTACACTTCCAGAGACAGAAAAATGAAAAAACAAAGCCAATGGAAAAGAAAACAAAATGGCAACAAAGGAAAACACCTCTTGCTTCCATTTCCTGGTGTTCACTTTGATAAATATTATTTTATATGATCAGATGCTCACAGGTTTTGTGTGGAAGGTTACTGGTTCTTGATTTGCTCTTTGCAAAACAAACAAAATAATCAAAAAGTTTCAACAGACTGGAAACCAGAGATACAGAAAATAATATAATTTGTTTCCAAAATGAAGTTTGGATGAAGCTCCATAGCAGACTGTAAGATTAAAAAATAAGAATTATATAAATGAGACTGCCCTTTTTAAAAAGAAATAATACCTCTCTATATATATTTGAGGCATGAGTAATAGTTGTTCTAGGGATACTGTCTTTCCTGTGATATATGAGACATCTTGGGAGACATATGTTAAGGTTTAAAGGGAAAAAAAGAAAAAAAACTAAAAGGAAAGATAGTATATAAGGAAAGCTAACCAAGTAGAAAATTAAATTGAATTCCAAATGTTATGGATGAAAGAACCACTAGAAAAAATCTCATCCTGCCTTTTAAAAAAGAAGATAGAAATGGATTGAAAAAATAAGCCCTTTTATGTTCAAGGATCTTTGATGAGATCCAACATAACCAAGAGCAAGAAGAAAGCATGAATGTCAGGAGTCCTAAGAAGATGTAATCTGAACCCCTGAGTGTCTTCATTCAGGCAGTTGGCTGCTACTTGGGAATAATGGGTCTATATAGCTGGCCACAGGCAGTCATTGGGCCAATGAAGGAGGCAGGGGCTGAACTGAGAGCCCATCAAGGTCTCCATTCCTTGAAGACAGCTTGGCTTGGGGAGTTCTAAAACATTTCTGAAAATTGGAGGATTAGGGTTATTGGGTCCCAGATGCAGTTGATTGTTTACATCAACCCTAAACTACTGCCCTGCTTACTACCAGCCTCCTCCCAACTTCCTTTGATGCATCTCTGGTTGATTTCACAAGAACCCAAGGCTTGAGCTGAAGAATCAAGATGCTCCCAGGTGAATCAAACCTGCCGATTCTTGAATAGTTTCTCATTGTAAGCCTCACTTAATACAAATCATATTCATTTATTGAAGATGCAAAAGTAAAGTTCAAAGAGATTAACTGATTTGACTTGTGCTATCCATTTATCAGCTGGAATTCGGACCAAGTCTCAGTAGTTTTTTTATCACGAATACTTAAGCTTAATCTCATATCTTCTCTTCAGTAAGCCCAAAAGATGCAAAACATAAGAATTGTGGATTTCAATCTTCACCCATTATAACATCCTGCTCACAGACATAACCTTTATATACAATTAGGTGTGTGGTTGTTTATCGCATGGATGCTAGTTTCTGAATAGACAAATTATTTCCTTATTTTCTCTTTGCTTAATACTGCAGACCTTAGCAATTCAATAGAGCTGGGGTAAAAAAAATGGAGAAAGGCTTATAAAGGCTTGTAACTACTCTGCAAAGGACTGAATGGTAAGATGTTTATCCTACGATTTTATTAGCATCAATTCATTGTACAAGGAGTTTTCATGCTGGTTAAGTCCATATAAATATACAATGCACCTTGAGTATGTTCATTTCTCCATTGCTCTCCTTTATCCCCTCTCTTCCCAAACCAATCTCAACAGGCTCAATTACTTAACTTTCACACATGTACTGAAAGTATTTTAACCATACTCATTCTCTCTATTGGCCTTACCCCACCACCACCACTCACTCCTCAAACAAGATCTATTTTATATTACTTTCACTCATTGTGTTTAAGTATATATTAATTTTTCAAAAGAGTTTCACTGAGGCAGTTCTCACATGCATATATTGTACAGATTGAAACCTTACTTCCCCCTTCCCCATCTCCAAAGTCTGTAATTTGAGTGGAAGGGTTTGAAGCTGGAAAAGCTATCAGAATAACAGTCATCTGTCATGTCTTAATCCTTGAAAAGGAGGACTTATACCTGGCACCAGATGAGCCAACATTGAGCACCCCAACCAAGTGCTCCGACCAATTACTCTTCCCTCTGGATAGTATATCATAGATAAATATGGAAAAACACCCAGAAATTTGACTGAAAGCTAATCAGCAGTTTAATAGTTTAAAGAATAACAAATATTTTACAGAAAGATTTAAGAAAAACCAAGATTGAGAGAACTTGCTGCTTTAAAAGATAGATAAATAGCCAAGCACCAGTGAGCTCATGTCTGTGATCCTAGCTCCTCATGAAACTGAGATCTGAGAATTGTGCTTCAAAGCCAGCTGGGGCAGTAAAGTTCATGAGACTCTTATGTTTAATTAACCATGGAAAAGCCAGAAGTGGAGCTGTGACTCAATTGGTGGAGTGCTAGCCTTGAGCAAAAGCTCAGGAAGAAATATGAGTATATTTAAGCAACTCATGCTTCTTTATCAGGGGAGCCTGTACTGGGCAGATTCTCTGCAGCGTCTCTAGGGACAGAGCTTCCCCTCAGCATCCTGTGCCTGGACAGGAAGAACTACTGTGTTCTCCAATAGCTCCATTTGGCTATATCCCAGTCGATGGCAGCAATATGGTTTTGTGTGGTTCTTCCTCTCCCCTTTACTGTATTACCTGTCTTCTTCAAAATCAGAGCAGTAGAGAGATTCCGTATAATAGTTCCTTTCTGAGGCCTTCTGAATATATCCCATCCACTCACTTCATGTATTTGGCTTCTTTTTCAATTATATTTACTTTGTGTATATGCATCTTGATCTGAATTACTAACCTTTTAACTTTTAGGCAATAACCTAATTAATATCAATGGTATAATTTGATTATCTATATGACAGATACAGCTGGAATTCAACTTGTAATTTAGGGTCACATCTATGTAAATGGTAGAGCTTGAATTTTATCTGAAGTGCAGACATGTTTAGGAAAGAAAATATTCTGGAAAGGAAAATTTCCTCAAATAAAAATAATTTGGTATTTTGCAATTCTATCCAACACTGAAGATTAACTTTTTTCCTATCTTTGAAAATTTGCTTCGTTAGATAGTTATCCCTGTTTTTGGAGACTGGGCCTTTTTCAGTAACAACTGAGGAAATGAATCATTGACTTCACAGCAGTTAGGAGTTTGTGCCTTATTTGTTTGTTTCCTTTTGTATTTTACAAACAGCATAACAATTGGATATTTTTTAAGCTTATCACTTAGTCTTTTCCTAAAGGCTTTGTGGAAAATACCATCCTATTCTATCTGCCAAAATACTCTGTGATACTCTTGGTCAGATGTGTGAGGCAAAACATTTGCAAGGCAAAATCCTGAAAATCTAAAGCTGTGTATTCAATGCACTGAACAATACACAGATTTCTCCAGTCACTATTTTGTTAGTCATGAAACTAGCTCATGAGTCAGATGATGAACAAGCCCATGACGAATACTACAAACTGTTAACCACCAACATCAGTTCTTAGTTTAGATACACAAGAGTCAAGAGATAAAAATCTAAAACATACAAATATATGCCAACAAATGAAGACTGGAAAAGAAATAAGCACTAATGACCTCTATTTTCCTAACAATCACCGCCATCTATAATGAAAACTATAAGCTCCATCATGTCTCTAAAGGGTTATTTAAAGGTCAAAATCTCTACAATAACATTGCAAATTAACATCAGGAAAAATATCCTCCAAATGCTTCCCAATTTGAACTTTTTTTTAATTCTACAGCTTATTTTTGAGGAGTTATCCGAAAATGAACTACTGTCTCTCTCCACAAACACACACATATAAATTTAAATATCTGCATGAGTGACTGGCCCTGATTTCCAGTGTTAGCTTTTAGTTCTTTAACGGCAGCTGAGAGTTGTTCCAAAATGGAGTTTTAGGTATCCCATTTCTTCTATGAACATGAATTTGTTGTATCTACTATAGGAAAGATTATTCTGGAACAAAAAAACATGTTTTTTCTTCCATCAGGTAAGATATGTCATGAACTTAGGCCCATGTTTACATGTTTTATTGGTGGCAATGTTTTACTTTTCCTTGGATCCCTTTAAATACAGTTCTCCTTAGTACACATTCACATTTTAATTCATCTAAGATGAATCAACACATTGTGCAGGGAAGTAAATTGAGACTTTCTGGCATCTCTAACCAAGAGAATAGATTGAATGAATTGAACGTGTAGGATTGATTCCCACCGAACAGCAAAGACTATGGACCACCATCACCATCTTCTGCAGCACTCATCTCCCTTACATCTTCCCAGCAGTTTGCAGGGGTGGGTGTTTATTTCCACCTAATTCCTGGGAATCTTTGTCAATAGTGTCTCTAAGGACTTTCAAATACCATAATTGATGACAGAGTTAATCTGTTAGAACTATGACCTTTATTTACAGTAGTAAGTAATCTGCATCTCTCTTAAGCAGACATTTGCTCCTCCAAACAAGTTCACCTAATCCATCCAACAGAGTGCCTTCAGACTTTTCTTATTTGTTTTTGGTCCTAGTATGAATGCTTGAATTCAGGGCCTTGACTATAGCTCAGCTTTCTTACTCACCCCTTGCACTGTTCCACTTGAGCCAGGCCTCTGATTAATTGGAAATGGAGTCTTACAGAGTTTCCTTTCCCAGCTAGTGAATTTGAACCACAGTCCTCCAGAGTAGCTAGGATGGTGGGGGTGAATCATTAGTGCCTACCTCAGACTTAAATATCTTCATGTTTCACTATAATTTTAAGGAAAACTTCAACATAATTTGCATGGATTCCATGCTCACTCAGCTGTATAGTCTGATCTCCAGTATTTTCTGGAGATGTGCTTTCATCCAGCCACGGACAATGTGGCTCATCCATTTCCACTTTGACACATACTGCGAAGTAAAATCCATCTCCACTCTTTGCCCATGGTTCAAGCCCATGATTCAAGTGTATTGGTCTTTCATAGTTCTGATCTTACCTACTAGATGTTTCCTTTGCAAAGCTGTCCAGATGAGAGTTTGGAGCTTTATCCTCCTCATTCTTAACTTTAAAGTAGCCATCTCATAAATGCCTTAAGACAGATCTGTTTGCTTTCTTTTTAGTAGCATACCTTAGTTGTAAGGGGGGGTTCACTGTGGCATTTTCACACATATAAACAGTATATCTTGATTGACACCCCTAACTAGCACCCTCCCTTGCTGTATTCCTATCCTTTAAATAATTGCATTATTCTATTTTCAAACATGCAAGTAAACTATATTAAACACGTTTCATTCTCATTTACTCTATTCATTAGCCTCCCCTCCTCCCCTCAAGCCTATTTACTTTCATGGCATCCTGGAGACTTTTTAGTGTGTATTAATTGCATCAGGAGGTTTCACTACCGTATTTAACATGGGCATGTGTCATGTTTTGCTTGGAATAACCTTCTCTATTGCCTTCTCTGACTCCACTCCTTTAAGCTCTTATTGATCGAGAGCTTTCACTGAGGTTCTTTTTGCAATTTTCATACATAGCTGAACTATATCACAAAATTATTCTTATTCACTTCCTCCTCCCCCTCAGCCTGCTATATAATCTCATAGTTAGAATTATAGGGGGTTGTGTGTGTATATAACATACATAATATATACTAGGTGTTATATATATTACATTACACATATATTTGCATAGTTAGAATTGTTTTGTGTGTATATATACATAGGTGTATATGTGTATGCATATAAATGCATATATTCCTATTCTGCATTTCTTTTATATCAGTTTTAATTCTTTTGAGCTGTTACAGACCCTTAGTACAGACCTGTCCAACACTCACTTGGTAAGGACTTGCTGAATCCATTAATGATTGCTTTGTCTCTAGTTCTAGACCTTTCTGCCTGCCAGGTACATCATTTGTCCCTGGGTGGAGGGGGCATCTCCGCTTCCCCCAGGGCTGCTCTGCAAGGCTCAGGATCACACTGTCGCTCCATGCTCTCTGTGCATCAGGAAACAGTCCTCGTTAGTTTGAAGTTATAGAGAAGAATTTTTAAATCGTCCTCAACAACATCAAGATGGTGCAGGTGAAGAACAAATTGCTTCATTTGGAGATATTATCTTCATGACAAATTTATAATTTTTCAATGAATGCTTAGCTTAAGCATAAACTTAGCAGATATCAGCAAAACACAGGAAGCAGCAATGCTACAGTTTTAGTTTCCAAAATTCTGAAATCAAATGGTTTCTCCTACATTTGTACCAAGCTGTGTGTGGATAGATAGATAGATAGATAGATAGATAGATAGATAGATAGATAGATAGATAGATAGATAGATAGATAGAGATATGACTGCTCATAAGGCCTGTAACTCTCCTAAATTTAATCTGGCTCATATATCATTTCGAAATACTCACCACAGATTTTACTCTGATGTCACACATCCAATCAGTAATATCTAAGTTATAATAATACCCAAAGCCAGAATTGAGTAAGGGATCCAATTTGTGTTTAAAATTATGGACAAATAATTTGGTGATGGTACACATGGAAATCTATTTTGGTAAGACCACACCACATGAAAATACAGAGCTTAAGCTGGGCGCTGGTGGCTCACGCCTGTAATCCTAGCTGAGATCTGAGGATCTCGGTTCAAAGCCAGCCAGGGCAGGAGAGACTGTGAGACTCCTATCTCCAATAAACCACCAGAAAACTGGAAGAAAACTGGAAGTGGCACTGTAGCTCAAGTGGTAGAGCGCTCGCCTTGAGCTGAAGAGCTGAGGGACAGTGCCCAGGCCCAGAGTTCAAGCCCCCCGACCAACAAAAAAAAAAAAAAAAGAAAATACAGAGCTTAAAAAAAGCAGGTATCTTAAAGTCAACATTTTTTGTTGTTGTTTTTGTTTGTTGGTTGAACTCTGGGCTCTATCTCTCAGCTCTTCTGCTCAAGGTTAGAGCTTACCACTTGAGCCACAGCACCACTTACAGTTTTCTGGTGGTTAATTGGAGTTAAGAATCGCATAGACTTTCCTGCCCAGGGTGGCTTTGAACTATGATCCTCCATCTCTGCTTCCTGCGATTACAGGCGTGGATTACAGGCGTGAGCCACCAGTGCCTGGCTAAGTCAACATTTTTAAAGACAAATGTAGCCATACAAGTGGAAACATTTCTACCCATAAATTTAAGAAGCTGTTTGACATGGAAAGAATATGGTCAAATAGTTCAGGTTGGATCTTTGTTTTGCCGCACGAGTTGTGTGACCTTTATCTATACTCACCTCCTCTAGTTTTGGGTTTTTTTTTGTTTTGTTTTTTCTTTTTGCCGGTTGTGGGGGCCTGAACTCTGGGCCTGGGTGCTGTCCCTTGGCTCTTCAGCTCAAGGCTAGCGCTCTACCACTTGAGCCATAGTGCCACTTCCGGCTTTTTCTGCTTATGTGGTGCTGAGGAATCGAACCCAGGGCCTCATGCATGCAAGGCAAGCGCTCTACCACTGAGCCACCTTCCCAGCCCCTATACTCACCTCCTCTAGAAAACAGAAAGGTTCCCTAAGGTGGACTGAGAAGTTCTGAAAGTTTACTTACTTCCATGCTCCTGTTCCTAGTTCCCTAGGACATCTACTTTGTATGCAGAATGTGGCTTCTTACAAAAAAAACTTTTGATCAAGTAGTCATGATATGCCAAAGCAAATCTTGCTGGGAACTAAGAATATAGAAGTTTAGTGAAAAAGTTTGGTTATTGTTTGTTCCTCAGTGGTGAGGATGGATCTCAGGACTTTGTGTATGTTAGACCAGTGCAATAACACTGATCTACATCCCCCACCCCAAAATATGGTTCTTATTCACATAAGCCTTCAAGTTTATTGGACAAGATAGAGCATCAACAGATACATTTGATTTCATTTAGACTAAGGAGCATCCAAAAGGCCCCAGTGGAGGTACAACATTCAATGTGAGCAATGGAAAGGATAGCCCAGCCTTTCAGAGGAGCACTGAGGGCCTGTGGAATTGTTCTGGGTGGGCAGAAGTAGACAAATTCAAGAAACTGACTGGAAAACCATATGGCTGGGCCTCAGGATGTAAAGGCCATGAGCACGCTTAACAAGATACCCTCTGAATTCTCAGGGAAGTTCCAAGTACATGCAGCCCACTGAGTTGTCACATAGGGAGTAACCACAAATCTAGCCTTAATGGCTGTGTGGCCTTAGTCAATTTCCTATTCACAGTCACAGTGAGGATTCAACACATAAAATTTTACAACCAAGAGAAAGAAGGCCCTCCATGGACTGCACACTGAGATGAAGTTCCAGGATCATTATTTTCCCCTGTAACAGATACCCGTTTTAGGAACTAAGTTCTCTAAAAGCAGTGACTGCTTTTCTTGGTCCCATAAGTTAACTAAAAGCAAAAACAAACAAAAACCAAAAAACTTATCACCAGGCCCTGGTGGCTCACTTCTGAAATCCTAGCTCCTCAGAAAGCTGAGATCAGAGGATCACAGTTCAAAGCAGCCTGGGCAGGAAAATCCATGAGACTCTTATCTCCAATTAACCACCAGAAAACCGGAGTTGGTGCTGTGGCTCAAGTGGTAGAGCACTCACCTTGAGCTGAAGAGCTGAGGGACAGCGCCTTCAAGCCCCATTACTGGAGAAAAAAAAATTTTTAAAAAAACCTTGCCATCCCAGCCTGTTTCACAACTGCCTCTTTTACTCCAAGTTTCTCTCCAGTGATCATCATGAGTTCTGGGATAGACATGACCAATCAATAGCACCGTTGTGACATGGGTCCAAAACTACCTGTAAGGAAAAAGTCAGCAGAGATGCAAGAAAGGCCATCCCCTACAATACCTTTAGGGATAAGTTTGCAGACTGCAGTAGGAGTGGCCACCCATCTCATGGGAAGCAAATGATGGCAACAATCGTGACCCCTCTGAAGCCCCTCACAGAACTGAGATGAAAATAAAACAATCAGGCCACGGTCTTCCTAAGACTCTTTAATAATTATGTACATCTCACTATTCTGCCCCAATTCTTCCTCTACTTAAACCAAAACGTCCTGTGTGAACCCAAACTATGAGAAGAAATGCTTACCTCACCTCTTCCTGTGGAGTGCCGGCCACGTAATTCATCTCCCTTCTCTGCCCTTCATTATTAGTTATCTTTCTGTTTGGTTATATTTGGTTGAGTGCCCACATCTGATGGGCCAGAAATCACACACACACACACTGCCCTGACTTGGGCTTACAGCCTAAAACTCCTATTACATGCTGGCTCCTACAGCAAGCTGTTGGATGTAGGCTTCAAGATCCTAAAATCTGCTAAGACTCTGAAATGCCAAGAGGAAAATATATAGGAGAGTTTTTCTAGAAATCCCTGCAACCCAGTTTTATGTTTAGATTAAGTCCCAAGACTTCAGCTACTGCTTAGAAAATAATAAAAGGACAAATACAAATGAAAAATCAGAGGCTTTATGCTCCCTCTAGAAAACTGAAAAAAAATCTCCCTTCTTTTGCTTGGCATTTTCCTGAGAAAACTTCTGAATACTTTCCTATCTCTTTGGAATACATATAAAGCTTTTTTTGTAAATGAGATAGGACCTTTATCAGCTTTATGAGCCAGGAATGTCTTTCTCAAAAATCTGGAATCATCTCTTTGAAGTGAACACTACAAAGCAGGGTGTCAGTGGCTCACTCCTGTAATCTCAGGAGACTGAGATCTAAGGATCATGGTTCAAAGCCATCTGGGACAGGAAAGTGGGTGAGACTCTTATCTCCAATTAACTACCCAAAGCCAGAAATGTCACTGTGGCTTAACACCTTGAGAGAAAGCACCCAGGTCCTGGCAGAAAGGAGGAGGAGGAGGAGGAGGAGGAGGACTACTTCAAGGGTGACAATGTTTCCCCAGGGTTTTATGGAAAGGTAAGGGCCTAATTATCTTCCAGTCACAAAACTACTTTCTGCCATAAACCACTGGGGTTCCTTTTACTTCACCTAAAGGTAATTAGCTAACATAAGCATTGAGCCCAATTCCCAGATAAAGTTAGGATGAATGTAGATTGCCTATAATGCAAATCTCCTTCTGGTCTAATAATTCGGTATTAGTAATATTTTCTTTCTCTACTTCTTCTGTGAATTGCTGTTAGGAGATGGTTTTTGTTTTAATTTCATTTCCTCAGCAGCAGAAAGCTAGCCAGAGCCTATTTCCACCATCATAACAAAGAAATGCTAGATAATCTACATAGCAAAGTGATCTTTGTTAAGCTTTCAAAACTATCAAAGAGCAAAGTGATAGGACAAAAATGATCCTGTCATTAATGTAAAGTCTTCAAAGGTGTAGAATGCTCACCTGTTTCCCCTGGACAGATGGTAAACTCTACGTAAATACTCAAGAAAATTATGCATAGAATAAACTTCCCAGAAAAGGAATTTCAATTTACAATAACAACAAAAAAAAGACATTTAGGAATCAAATTAAGCAAGGACAAAAAGATTTGCACACTGAAAATTATAAAATACTGATGAAGGAAATTAACAAAGACATTTGTCAACTACTTAAAGATAACAAAAATTTAAAGCACAGGTGAAGAAACATGTTTATAGATTGGAAGAATTCATTTATTAAAAATGTCCCATCTACCAAAGAAATGGATAGATTCAAGACAATTCCTATCCAAATCTCAACTATTTTTAACACAAGTAGAAACCCCTGTTTTCACTGTATTTGATGTTGGTATAATTTGTGGAGGGGAAGGGAAAAACAAATTGTTTAAATAGTAGATACAGGTGGACCCATTGCATCAATGAGATGTACAAGATGTTATGTGGAAAATGAACTTTACAGCTTTGGCATGGGAGCAGGGTGGGTGAAGGGATGGGAAGGCGAAACGAAGGAGGAGGCAACAATGCTTGATAAGAAATGCACTCATTACCTTGCCCATGTAATTGTAACCCCTCTGTACGGTATTTTCACAATAAAAAATAAATTAAAAAAAATAGTCCTAAGATTTATTTGAAGCCACAAAACACTGCAAATACATCCAAAGCAATCTGGAGCAAGAAAAATGAAGCTGTATGCACCATGCTACCTGATTTCAAATATATCACAAAGCTGTAATAATCAAAATAGTAGGGTACTGCCATAAAATGGACCAATAAAACAGAATAGGGAGCCCAAAAGTAATATCCATGCATTTTGTATGGTCAAGAAAAGAGTCAATAACACACAATGAGAAAAGAACAATCTCTTGCATTAATACTATTGGAGAAACTGTATATTTGCAATGAAGAAGAGTGAAATTGGACCTTCACCCAACACCATCTATGAAATCAACTCACAACTGACTAAAGATGTAATGAAAGACCTAAAATTATAAGACAATTAGAGGAAAACAGTGGACAAATTTCATGACCCTTCTTGGCACTGATTTTCTTTTACTCTGACTCCCCAAAACACAGGCAGCAATTTGAAAAATTAATGAATGGGATTCTAACAAACACAGACCAACCCACAGTCTATGCTCATAAAATTGTCTGACACATTTGCCTTTGGTCCCAAGAAAGGATAAACCACCTTCAGTGTTTCATTCTGTGTCGAGGGGCAGACCTTAGCTAATCAGAGAAGCCAGACCCTGGCATAACTGAACTCTTCTCCTCTCGACATCACACAATCCACTGAGAAGAAACCCCAGTCCCTTAGAGACATTTCAAGTCTTAAGAGTCACTTCCAGATACACAAGGCACAAGAGTTGACATTACTGTTGCCCAAGACTGACAATTTCATCACATTATAGAAACATTTGGGAAAGGAGGGGAAAAGGTTAAGAGTCATATAGATGGAATGAATTTGATACAGTATACACATGCACGTAAATGTCACAATGAAATCTCTTTAATGCAGTTAATATATGCTAGCAATTTTTAAGAAAGGGAACATTTTTGTGATAAGATGTGAGAAGAGACTCTGCTTGGGTTATGAACAAGTTACTAAAACACATACACAAAAAATAAAAACAATAATAGTTAAAACTCTCATCATATTTCCTTACAAATGAGGGGTTGTCATTCTTTCTAATGAAGACAAAGAATTCCATTATCACATTTTTTGATCCATTCATCTACTGAGGAGCATCTGGGCTGGTTCCATATTTTAGCTATGGTAAATAATGCTGTGATAAACAGTTGTGCAGGTAGCTTTAGTATGGCCTTGTTTGTGATCATTCGGGTAAATGCCCAGAAGTGGGATTGCTGGGTCATAGGGAGCTCTATGTGGAGTCTTTTGAGGAACCTCCATACTGCTTTCCAAAGTGGTGGAAAAAATTTACACTCCCACCAACAGTACAGTAGTGTTCCCTTTTGGCCACATCCCCTCCAGCGTCTGTTGTTATTACATTTATTGATTATAGCCATTCTAACTGGGGCGAAGTGGTATCTCAATGTTGTTTTGATTTGCATTACCTATATGGCCAGAGTGGTCGAGCATTTCTGTTGGACATTCTTATTTCCTCTTTAAAGAAGTCTCTCTTTAAGTCTTTAGCACACTTATTAATGGAGCAGTTGTTTATTTGAAGACTTGTTTGGGGGGAATTTAATTTTTTTGAGTTCTAATTATAGCACCACCCACATTTGTAAGGAAATGGAAAGATTTGGGGAAAATCATATTAAGTGAAGTAAGCCAGATCCAAAAAAAAAAAACATAGATCCCATGGTTTCCCTTATTTGCAATAATTAGTATATGTCTAGGATAATTTTAGCAGATGAGCAAAATGGTTCAATAGCTTACATATGACCATATAAGATGATGCTAAGCGAAATGAACTCCAAGACATGGACACAAGAGGTTTTTCTTTGTTGTTGTTGTTTTTAATGTACTATGTGATTTCTTGTTTCTTTTGTGTGTTCTTCCTCCTATGGTATATCACCTCTGTCACTGTATTTGATTTTTGGTAGCTTGTTATTGTTTTTTTACCTGTTTATCTGAATTAGGGGAGGGAAGGGGAATGACAGAATGGTGAGACAAAGGACAAGGAGGAAACCAATGCAACAGCGATATACACAAGACACTATGTTGGAAATGATCTGTACAACCTGCAGGGCTTAAGGGGAGGGAAAGTAGGAGAAAATTGAAGGAAGGTGTAACAGCTTAACAAGAAATGTACTCATTACTTATGTAACGCTAACCCCTCTGTACATCACCTTGACAATAAAAAGAAGACAGTAAAGCTGGAGAGGCAGGCTATTCATCTACATAAGCAAGTTGAATTTGATTATAATGTGAAGCCACTAGAGAATTAAAGATGTCAACCAGTATCATAAAAATCTCTCATTGTACTATATGTCAGCCACTATTTCTAATGCAGTCCAATAATTAACTCATGTGACCTATACTATTATCTCCATTGCTCAGATGACAAAAGTGAACCTTAAGTTTAAACACATGGCCAAAACCAGCCTGCATATAAAATTCCAGCTATCTGCTTCGACAGAAGGGCAGACCTAGGACTGTCATAAAACTACCAACACTCAAGTCTGTAAGGTGAAGAAAAGGCTCACTGGAGAAGGTCAGCTTCAAGCTGGGGACTGCAGGAAGAGTGGACCATAGGTGACAAGCAGGAGGTCAGGCAGATAGACCAGTAGAGACAAAAGGCCTGAGATGGGAAAGAACTGAGCATGCTCACAGAACTAAAAGAAGTCAACTGCACAAAGCTGACAGCTCAGGAGGCACAGGAGCCAGTTATGCAAATGAGGAAGATGAATCCCAAGTGCACAAGATACCAAACCCCAGTTCACCGTCTTCTTTTGCCTTCTAATTCAGTCATGTCCTCAGGGTCACAGTGATTTCACCCAGCAGACATTACTGCTACCTAATTACACCACTGCCCAACTTCTACCAGGCCTTGGGACTCTTTGAGGGAGAAATCTGATTCCATCACTCACCACTGTGGAAATCCGTGGCTGCCACCTCCTGCATGATTAAGTCTCAGATCTTTTTTTTTTTTTTTGGG
>NW_012267217.1:44328004-44335313 GCF_000151885.1 Dipodomys ordii | reverse complement strand
CCCCCCCCCAAAAAAAAATAGTATAATTATTTGGAAAGACTAAGTCAAAACCCAACAAAGTAAGTATTAGGAAATGGGTACTTGCAAGAGACGGGGAGAGAGGAAGAAGAATGAAGGGGGAAAAGAGGAGAATGCAGGCAAGAATTCATTGTATATAATACAGAATTAAGAAATATAAGGGAAGGGTTGGGTCAAAAGGGGATGAAAATGTTGAAGTGATGACACAGATAAGATGCATTGTACACATAAACTGCTTTGTTAAATTGCAAAAAATACAGAACCTAAGAATTAATCAAAGTGAAGGTAGAAGTGTGTTGGGAGGGGTGAGTCAGAATGTTAAAAGGGGTGACATTGATCATGACACACTGCCTTCTTTAATGGCAACTCCATTGTACAACTACTTAGAGATAACAAAAACATTCCCCCCATCCCTCCCAAAAAAAACTGCTGCTCTACCACACTTCTACTTTTGGCTTTTTATGGTTAATGTGGGTATATAATTCTCATATACTTTTCTGTTCAAGCTGGCCTTGAACTGTGATTCTCAGATCTTAGCCTCTTGAATGGCTAGGAGTCTGAGCCACCAGTGACCTGCTTTAATATCTAATAAATTGTAAGGGTCTCTTAGCTTTTAATAGGTCCTACCTTTTTATCAAGTGAAAACCTGAACTTTACCACTGTATTAAAATATAGTTAAATTTAGAAGCACTGTTTATCCCATTACCCGTCAATTCAGGGCACTACAGACCCAAAAAGTAGTAAAACACAGGGTGTCCCCCTAAAATATCAATAGTAAGATAGAGGAGAAGGAATGTCTAGAGGAGAACATAGAAAGAAACTTAGAGCCTAACCAGGATAGATAAAAACAGGGTTCCATTAAATAAAAATAAAGTTAGAATTGTAGACCCAAACCCCTACTTTATGAAGTGAATTCTTACCTTTAAACTCACTGATGTATTCTCAGCAACATAGTTGCAGCTCTGAGATTACTTACTACTAAGTTATAGCAGCATTGCATTTACTTTAAAAATCACAATAGTATGTTTCTGGATTTTAGTCATTCCTTCCTTTATCCTCAACCCATTTTTACCTTCTCCTCAGACATAGGGAAATGGGTACAATTTGATAACAGTATGATTTAGTAAGGATATAACCGACCTCTGTGTTATTTTGTTTTATTTTCCTCTCTAAACATTGACACCAATGGACCTATAAGATTACTTTTACTCTCTTCTATTGTTCATTGGACAACTTTCTTATGAGGTAGAGAAAACTGTTATCGGATTCTCTGGAAGATCCTAGAAAATCTCTGTCCTATTATCAGTAGCTCATGTGGGTCCAGTGTGTCAAGAGGCTGGCAGAATGAGTGATATGTTGTCCAAAAAACAAGGAAGACATGAGAGTGGAGAACAAAGAAAATCAACAAACCAATTAATGATCAGGCTGTGAAATTGCTTCCTAATGGCTTAACATTTAGTATTGGGAGAACAGTCCTATTTTTAAGATGCATATAATCAAGTATTACCTATGTGTGAGCACCAGGAAAACACAAACTGGTATAAGTTCTTCAGCTAAATTAACAAGTAATTATTAATTGTTCTTTCAAAATAATTTCTACAGGAAAACTGATGCTATAAAGCCTTATTATTTGTGAATTCTGTAAGACCTGATAGTACAACTTTGCTTTCCTCTGCAGCACAGATGCTGTATTCAACGGTCAGATTACAGACACCTAAGGTTCTGTGACATTACTATTATCCATTAGATGAAATTTTTCAAGGTATCTCTCCATATGGAATATACTTAACTCCATGGGGGAAAATACACCAAATGAAACCTTCAGGCAATTCATACTTCCTCCTCAGCAATTTGTCCACCCTGCAATTCACATTACCCATCACATTACCCCCAACTTATGACTAGTTAGTTAGCACCTTAAAGTGGAAATGTAATGGGTAAAGGAGGAGATAGTGATTTAGGGCTATCTAATTCCCTACATATGCAAATGACATATTTTGAAGTCTCAGAGATGTCCTCAAATGCTACGTGACTAAAGAAAGCACCTGTGATGTCTACATGTGTCTCAGTGTCAGCCTCAAAGATCTAGACCCCAATCTCAACTCTTCCAACAGCTACAGTATACATGAGAGAGTCTTAAATTTATTATACAGTAAAGAGACAGACAATTTTCCTTAGAGTTTTAATAGACATTTAATTATTCATCCTTTCAACCATATGGACTCTCAAACTTACCCCAATAGCTGCTAAGATTGGGGCTTGATAAATCCACCTGTCTCCAGCGCTAAGTTCCCAGCACCTAAGATACATACACATAAAAAAAAAAAACTTTCATGAATAGATTTGGCTGAAAAATATAAAGCAAAAAGATAATGGAAATTAAGCAGAATTTTTAACTTTTACTGGAAACCCAAGCCAACTTCTCAATAAGAAATAAATACAATGATAAAAGAGGTAACATTGACCAAGATGCATGGCATTCATAACTTGATTTGTTGAATAGTGACTCCTTTGTGCAACTACTTAAAGATAATAAAACTATTTTTAAAGGGAAAAAGAAACAAATAGGCACAAATACCTTAACTTTAAACATCCAAACTAGTGAAAACACGCATAATGGGTCCTATTTCCAAACTATAATACAACCTTCAGGTAAGTAAATTGTTACAAATATTGAGTAATTACTTTTATAGTGACCAAAGGTGAAATCCTCTCTCTCTCTCTCTCTCTCTCTCTCTCTCTCTCTCTCACACACACACACACACACACACAGAGTCTTCTAAAAGTGGTAACATTGTTACTTTGCTTTTATTAGCATTGAAATAAGATATAATCATCAAAAATTCCTTCATAAAGTTCTTTCAGTGGTTACAACAATATTACACTTGAACTATTACACTAATATTACACTTGGACTATTAAATTCAAGTGTAACTTTACACTTATTCTTATTTATATTAACACAACAGAAAACTGAACAAACGTGTTTGATATAGTCCTAAAAATGAACCCTCTTCACTAGGATGTAATTGGTTTGTGTTCTATGAATATTAACAGTTGGTTTCACTTGTAACTTTTCAGTATTAACTTTCCTGAATAAAACGATATGGTTCTTCTTCCATTTCTCCTTTGAACAAACCATAATATCTTACTAGTTTCCCTCATTAAATAAGAGGCTTTAAAAAGTCTTCACAAGGAAGTGGAGCTGTGGCTCAAGTGGTAGAGCACTTGCCTTGAGCTGAAGAGCTGAGGGACAGCGCCCAGGCCCAGAGTTCAAGCCCCACGACTAACACAAAATAATTAATTAACTAATTAATTAATTAAAATAAAAAATCACAAGCGTTCTTTATATTTCTCAGGACCCATGATTTTGTTTGTAATTTTAAAAAGAGTATTTTAACAGTAATTAATAAAATTTGCACATATTTTACCCATTTGTTAAGCTAGCACTCTACCACTCAAGCTAGACCTCCAACCCTAATTCACCTATTTGTTATATTTATTTTCTGATTCCACTTAGGATGTGAAGATCATTACTGACCTTGGGTTATAAAGTCCTACAAGTGCCCAGCGTGGTATATAACACTTGGGAAGTCAATAAATACTTGCTGGATTAAATGGAAATAAATTGAATGCAAAGTAAGTTTCATAGAAAAATAATGTATATTCTCTTAATGAAGCTTTCTTTTTCCTTTTAAAGGTATACTATATTTACTTTTTTCCATATTGGTACCAAGAGTGGTCAGTCACTCCCTTTGTATTGTGAGGGTGCACCATGGAAATTAACCAGCCCCTGGGCCAAAGTATAATTGTGCTCCTGCCCAACTGACCACATGTTCCCTCATAGCCAACGAATGTCATGTCTTCATACTTGAACATAACTGAACATTTCTTAGCATTGTGCGAGAGCATCTATTTTTCACATGATTCAACTAGACAAGAAAGATAAATGACATCATTACTGAGCTATGCAGAACATATATCATATTACCCTAAAAGGTTTTCTTCCATAAGGAAAGTGAATATAAAATGAACATTCATTTGCTAGCTACCAGGGTTTAGATGCCATAAATTTTCATTCCCATTTTTGACATTTGATAATATCTCCGCAGTCTTCTTTCTTTACCTCGGTGACATTTCCCCATGGTGTTTCCTCACAGTGGCGATTCAATTATACAGTTCTAACTCTACAAAATACTTTTATTTGGAAGTAGGTCAAAATCAGCTACCTCCAAAGGCATGAAAAACTTGCCTTCAATGGTTTCTGGTGTCAAAGTTTCAAATCTGCTCTTTCACAAGTGAGGAAACCAGCCACTTTAAAGAAAATGCCAGGAATCCTATTTCAGTGTCTCTACTTCAGATCACACATGACCTAGAAAGCATCCTCTGTTCAAATTTTTAAGTTGATTTGAACAATAGAGGGATGCAGTTCTAAATGAGACCCAGCACAGTGGTCTTACTAGAAACAGAACTTCCCACACTGAGCTTAGACACATGTACAGTCCTGCCAGAGAGATCCAGTGATTACTACTGACACAGCATTGCAATCTCTCTACAATTCACACTTAGTAAAAGTATACAAGGCAGGAAAGGCATAGCCCTGGGAGCCTATATGAGTCCTAGGAATGTTAGAGACCATCTTTGCAGGTCCTTCCCATTTCATATCCTATCTTCCTTTTGGCATGTTAATACAAAGACACAGGAAGGAAGTTGTGTGTTTTCACCATTCACTGCCATCCACTGTCTCCTTTGCATGACACAAGCAAGAAGTAACAAGAGTCTTGAAAAATGTTGCTTTTGTAAATAAAAAGAATGCATAAAATCACTCATAATTTTATTTATCCAACCTCCATTACTCAAGTTATCTTACCCTCTGGTACACAAATAACACTTTTCATAGATTTAAGACCTAGAAGTGACTTCTTTTATATTCTAGTAGAATTCAGATATCATTGAAATTGACTCTAATCTGCTTATCTCTGCCAAAGATGTGGAGAAAATTTAAGGCCATGTCAGAAGATGTGGAGAAAATGTAAGGCATGTCAGAAGCTGAGTATCAAATACAAGTCGTTGATATAAATCCCACCCACTCCGTGGATATACATGAACACAGCTCTCTTCACCTCTACCTTATGATATGTCACAGTACGTAGATCATATTCTATCCAAGAAACATAAAGCACTGATCATGCCATATAATCAGTAATGCAATTCGATCTTAGTTGTACAATCAAATATAAACTTAGCCCTTTGTTCCACTGTAGAGAACTCTAAAGGTCTAAATTTTATCTGAGCAAAGTAAGAGTGAAATTTGTTGCACAGAGGAAGCATATATTCTAACTTATATCTAACCTCTTTTTGCATTAGTGAAACTGTATTAGTGCAATATTTACTAACAGTTATATTTTTTTTTTTTTGTCGGTCGTGGGGCTTGAACTCTGGGCCTGGGCGCTGTCCCTCAGCTCTTCAGCTCAAGGCGAGCGCTCTACCACCTGAGCCACAGCGCCACTTCCGGCTTTTTTCTTTTTGCTTATGTGGTGCTGGGGAATCGAACCCAGGGCCTCAAGTATGCAAGGTAAGTGCTCTACCACTGAGCCACCTTCCCAGCCCCTAAGTCTCAGATCTTAAGGGCAGCATAAGAGTGCCACCCATGGCCTGCCTGCTGCTTCCATCCTGATAAAATTGTCCAAAATCTCAAGTTAGACTCATGTCAATCCTCTAGAATGAATGGATGAATGAATGAATCTGCCTCACTAATCACTATTGTCTTTGCTCATGATTTTCTATTTATTGTGAGTCCCCAGCTTCTGCCAAATACACTTCAAAACACTTTTCATTTTCTAAATGCCAAGTTAACTTATAAAACAAAGGTCTTTCTAATTCTAAGTAAAATAATTACTGTTCTTGGAATCCAGATTTTAAAACACATTGACTTGGGCTCACCATTTCTTCTGACTCTGGGATCCCCAGGAATTCTGTATGTGCTGCTAGGTGAGCCTCTGAGCCACTACCCACTGGGGGCAATCTTAATGACTGGATAGGAAATAGCAGTGCTATTATCCACAAAGACTTTTCCACTTTCTACTTCCATGGTCCAATTTCTCTCCTGGGAACTATCTTTGCTTGAGCTTTAGCTTCTTGTCTCTCAAGCTATTTTCCTTATTTTATTACAAACAGCTTTTCTTTACAATTCTATTTTTTACGCCCTTAGGCTTCCACTTACATTGTTCAGTTTCTCTTTCAGACCTCAGCCTTCTCTCAGTTATCAATAAAAATGAGTGGGATATTGATTTCAAGTCAAGTTCTGACATTCTATGAGTGCCTGACACAAGGGAATGGTGATAACCCCAAAATTCTAATACTGAAACAGAATAGTGTTCATGAATCTCTTTGTCCATTTGTGAAATCAAATGGACTATATCATATTGGACATGCATCTAAGAATTCCTGCTGTGAAGATCTCATAATTTTAGTTCAAGAAGAAGAAAACTGCCATTCCACTCAGGTGTTTTTTTTATCAAACCTATTGAGTAAACTATCATTAGTGGTGCTCCTCTACCAATGGCACACTGTGTAGCTAGTCCTTCATCATCTCATTACTGTTTCCCATGACACATCAGAAACCTCTGCAAATAAACTTCCATTCATGTTGGTGATATAAGTGACTTAGATCTGTCAACAAACAACAAAGCTTTCATTGACCTTTGTTTTAATTTGTGCTGGTAAGGGCTTGAATGCAGGGCTAGGTCCCTCTCCCTTAGTTTTTTTGTCACTCAAAACTGTCACTCTATACAAACAAGGCTACACTAAAGCCACCAGGACAACCATGTTCATTACAGGATTGCTTACCATAGCCAAGATATGAAATCAACTCAGATGTCCTTTAATAGATGAATGGACCAAGAAATGTGGTACACACACACACACACACACACACACACACACACACATAATGGAATTGTACTCACCCATCAGAAATTATGACATTGTACCATTCATAAGGAAGTGGAAAAAATTGTATTAAGTGAAATAAGCCAGACCCAGGAAAACAGGATGTGTGGCTTCCCTCCTTTGTGGTAGATAGAATGTTCTTATAAATCTACAAGTAGACACACTGGGTGGTAAGTCAGGAATTGAAAATGAATTAACTAATGTGCAATAGACTCGACAGAGAGCTCAAATAGTATAATTCTGGGGCTGGGAAGGTGGCTCAGGTAGAGCGCTTGCCTTGCATGCATGAGGCCCTGGGTTCGATTCCTCAGCACCACATAAGCAAAAAGAAAAAAGCCAG
>NW_012267217.1:44326187-44327954 GCF_000151885.1 Dipodomys ordii | reverse complement strand
GCATAGAATTCCATTGTGTATATATACCACATTTTCTCGATCCATTCATTTACCAAGGGGCATCTGGGTTGGTTCCATATCTTAGCTATAGTAAATAATGCTGCAATAAACATAGTTATGCTGGTAGCTTTAGTGTGGTCTTGTTTGTAAACATTTGGGTAAATGCCCAAATGTGGGATTGCTGGGTCATAGGGGAGCTCTATATGGAGTCTTTTGAGGAACCTCCATACTACTTTCCAAAGTGTCTAGCCCAAATTTCTAAAGCAAATTCCAGAGAAGCATTGGCTCAAAACTTAAAGAGGCTCCCAAGGAATGAGCAAAAAGAGAACTGCTATCATGAAGTCCATAAAGCTTTCACATTTAATGAAGAGGTTAGGGTGTGTTTTTTAATGTTCAAAGAAAACAAATAGGATGGGTAAAACCTACAGGTTATCGAATATAGTTAAGTGATTATTGGTAGCGCACACACAATGAGATGCGTGGGCATGAAACATTCATGATATTCTAAACAGACAAGAGACACAAAATACCCTGACAGACAAAGAGTAGTCAATATAGCTGAAGTATTAATTCAGCTAAGTGGTCAAACTTACCCTCATTTGTCCTCTGCCCAAGAATTGAAAACAAATCAGAGCTACTCACCAGGCAAGCTGGGAAGGTACAGCTCTGGCCAGTTTCCTTGCCCCTATGTCCCTCTGAAACAGCAGGTGTGTGTCATGGGCCCAGGGTGCCTTCTGCCCATGGAGCCCCTTGTTGCAACCTCATCTTTTTATCTCTGGTCTTCATAACTACACCATCAGAGGGATGGTCAGTATTACTGAGGGAGAGGAAATAGTGTGGTCCTTCCACCTGCTCATACCATATTCTGAGTATACCCCTAGCCCATCTCTCCCTTTTCTTCTCATATTATATTTTCAATTGACTTCATAAACCATGGACTTATTTGTTCTATGGCCTGTGGGATGGACTGGAGACCATTACTGCATCCAGGTTACTTTCCATATGATATCCTTAGAAAACAATGGCACCAAGAAGAATAGCCAATGTGGACTCTTGACTCTGCAGAAAACCTGAGGCTGCCTATTGACTTCTTTGATTTTTTACTCACCTCGCATCAGCCAGAGTTGCTCGTGCCACAGCCCAGGCCACCACAAATGCTGCTGGAAACCCTGTAACCAGAAAAGTTCTCAGACATAAATATTTCATTTAAGATGAAGTATTTTCCCCCATGCTCATACATATGAATGTACTCAGATGAACGAAGATTTTAGGAAAAGTTGAAAATACGTTGAGCTGTGGTCTCTTTGGACTCTTTGGTCACCACGCTACTCTATTTGACTAATGTTAGGATGTTATATTTCAATTTAATTTATTGTTTGCATGTAGTTATTTTTCTTTTAAAAAATGGATTGAATTCTACTTTTTATAAAATTTTTGTTGAACCCTGAGATACCACCTTACCCCAGTCAGAATGTCCCACATCCACAAATCAGCCAATGACAAATGCTGGAGGGGATGTGGAGAAAGAGGAACCCTATTACACTTCTGGTGGGAATGTACACTTATACAACCACTTTGGAAAGCAGTCTGGAGGGTCCTCAGAAAGCTAAACGTTGACCTCCCTTACGACACAGTCATACCACTTCTAGGCATCTATCCTGAACAACAGGAACCAGTATACAAGGGCACATGCACCTCCATGTTTATTGCAGCACTGTTCACAATAGCTAGGATATGGAAACAACCCAGATGCCCCACCACAGATGA
>NW_012267217.1:44315645-44325817 GCF_000151885.1 Dipodomys ordii | reverse complement strand
TATAACATGTGAACACCGTTATATGTTATAGACTGTGATAGACAATTTGCTCCAGGAAAGTTAGAATGAACTTGTGACTTTAAATGAGCATCATTATTCCACAATACTGTGAAATTCCAGAAATTATGTAATCAATCACAATCAAAAAAAAAAGAACCTCAGGGAAGGTAGGGAGGGAAGGGATGGTATGGGGACAACAATGGAGGGGGTAACAATGCTCAATAGGAAGTGTACTCATTACCTCACTCATGTAACTGTAACCCTCTGTATAGTATCTTTACAATAAAAAAAATTTGTTGAAATAGGCCTGTGTAATTCCAGTGATTTCTTTTTTCAGTCATAGGGTTTGAACTCTGGGCCTTTGTGCTGTCCTTGAGTTCTTCAGCTCAGGCACACTCTCTACTTTTTGAGCCACAGCACCACTTTCAGTTTTCTGGTGGTTAACTGGAGATGTGAGTCTCACAGACTTTCCTGCTTTGAACTACAGTCCTTAGATATCAGCCTCCTGAGTGGCTAGGATTACAGGCATGAGCCACAGGAGCCCAGCTTCAAGTGATTTTTTTTTGAGGTCCAGTTTGCATAACTTTTCTACCTATCTTGTTGTCAACTGGTCCTTTCATCCATCCATCCAACCGTTCGTTCTTTCATCAAGGTCTTACTAAATATTCATTTATATGTCAAGGGTTATTCTAATCTCCAAAGCCACAATAAGCAAACTGACCATGTTCCTGATTTCTTAAAATGTATATTGTGGTGAGAAAGACAAAATTAAAAAATAAAAGAATTTCACTTGTAATTAATGCTTGTCTTAGAAAAAAGCAAGTGATGCAAATGCTACTGTCTAATGGTGATAATGGCCATCACTATTTCTCATAGTGTGGTTAGCAAAGGCTTGACATGGTTCTGTTTGCTGCTTTGTTATCCTGGCTTCGTTTAAGTGCTTGACTTTTTGATCAATGCTTATAGTTTGTTATTTTCTGATCCTTATCATCTGATGCCTGAACAATCTTCTTATCAGGCAACTGAACAATGTGCTAAATAACATCAATTAATCATGTTTGAGTTGACATTATTATTTAGATGATAATTATATCAGGCACCATCACTTAATAAAATTCCTTTCTCCATGCAGCTTCCAGGTTAAACACCCATTCAGTAAGGATGAATAACAATACTGAGACTTGTGAAATACAGAAAAGGTTAGGAGCATGAAGGGATAAAATAGAACCAAGAGCAAAGTTCCCTGTGCTAGGATAGAGAAAGAATATGTATTTGGTTGACAGGCAAAAATAGTCACTATTTCTTGCCTTTACTCCTCTACAAATTCTTCTGTGATAAAAAAAGGTAAAAATACACTTTAAATATTCACTTTCAATTTCAGTGAAAATCAGAAATGGCATCCATTCCTCTTCAAATAATTTTCCTTCCAATTTGTGGTTAAGAATTACCAAAATCAATGAAATATAATTCAATGTCTCTATAGTGTAATAGATTTCTAGCTAAAAAAAAGTTTACAGCTGTTAACACTCAGGCCCAAATGAGCAATAAAGAAATCAACCAAGTTTTCTTCATTAATGACGTCAATAAATGATGTCATTGAAAGAAAGCACAGAATTAGATTCACTATGAAATATGCTAACAAAGGACCCTACAAAACAGCCAAAATGTTTATGAGGACTTGGAGAATACATTTGGAGACATAAAATAATAACTTTCAGTATCAAATTAAGAAATCAACAAACTATTGAGCAAAGAGATTTGGGTATATGATTTATTAAATGATAGCTGTGGCTTCGTGAATATTTTAATAATGATTCTTTCGTATTGCAGTTACAAACATTATGCCAAACTTTTTGTTTACAAATTAAAAAAAGTTGTAAGGAGAGCTTTGAAATGCTTACTGGGAACCTTGACTAAAGGAGGGTGTAACAATGCTCAATAGGAAATGCACTCATTACCTTGCTCATGTAACTTTAACGCCTCTGTACAGTATCTTTACAATAATATATATATATATATATATATAAAGATTTGAAAATAACTTTTCTAGCTTTTAATATGACAGTGTCCTAACTTTAATTAAGAAGACAGGCTAGGCTAAAAACTATATGGTTCATGTCTTATAATTCTAGCTACTTTGGAGGCTGAGATCAGGAGGATCAAGTTTCTGGCCAGTCTTAACAATTTTTTTAAGTTCACAAGACCCCAATTTCAACAGAAAAAGCTGTTGACAACTGGTGTGCTTGTCATCTTCGTTCTGATAGATAGCATAAATAAGAAGATTAGGACCCAGGTCAGCCTGGGCAAAGTGAGATCTCATTCCAGAGAAAATATAAACAGAGCAAATAGGGTTGTGAGATCTTATTCCAGAGAAAAAATAATCAGAGAAAATAAGGTTGTAGTCATGGCTCAAATGTTAGAGCACCTGCTTATCCAGTTCAAGACCCTGAGTTTAAACCCCACTACCACTGTAAAAGGAAGGAGTGGAAAGACAGACTGGATTGGCCTGCATAGTCTAATTAAGGAGCTGGTGAGGATGTCTGCATCAGTTAGAAAAAAATAACTTAGTGCTTGCATAGCCAATGATGTAGAGATTCACAAAGTAAACAGAAGAGCTGGCTTCAGAAATAAGACTTAATTCACAACCACTATTTCATAATAAATGAGCTGTTACAGTATAAGAAGCCCTTGTCATCCTAAAGGTTATTAATTAATTAGCAGGGAATTTCAAGCTTTCAAGTGTTGAGATAATATTCAGGCAGAAAATCTTTTGATTAGAATAGAGGAAAAAATATTTCAAATTTAGTATTGAGCCATTTCGATAGCTCCTTTTCTGTATTGGTCATCTTGTAGCTTGAATATTAAAATAATTAACTGGGATTTGTAATTGGTCTTCTCTACATTCTTGGTTCCCTTTACTTGTTGCTATGCAAACACCACCTTTCTGTTGTCATGAGTTTTGCCTAATAACCCAGTACTGATTTGTTATTTTTGAAATGTGAACTGACTGCCTTCTTTTTCAAAAATAACCCTGCTAAAAGTGACTTGAATGACCACCTTCTAAAAAGCATGGTAGTTTGTAGTCATTGTTTTTTTTAATTGTAAAATTGAAGTAAAGAAAGCTTATAGTTGCATAAATCAGGTAATAAGTACATTTCTTTTTGAACAGTGCCATCTTTTCCTTTGTTTTTTGTATTTTTAAATAAGTTTTTATTGTGAAAATACTGTACAGAGGGGTTACAGTTACATGAGCAAGGTAATGAGTACATTTCTTATCCAGCATTATTGGCTCCTCCTTTGTTTTTCCCCTACCATCCTTTCCTTCCCACCTTCTCAACTACACTTCCTTCCCCCTACCCCCACCATCCCACCCTTGGCCTAAATTGTAAAGTTCGTTTTTCGACATAGCGTCTTGTACATCTCATTGTTGCAATGGGTCAACCTGTATCCGTATTTAAACAATTTGTTTTTCCCCTCTCCCTCCCCAAATTATACCAACATCAAATATAGTGAAAACAGGGGTTATACCGTAGGGGAAGGACATAAAAAAATCACGTGGTATCTTATAAATATATTAGAAACAATAGCAAGAAAGGGAAAAAACACTTGTGTCCCTTTCTTAGGGTTCATTTCACTTAACATCATCTTATCTGACCTTTGCTGCTTGTCCCAGACATATACTAGTTATTGCAAATAAGGGAAATCATGGGACCTATATTTCTTTGGGCATTAATGGTGCTCTACATTTCTTTCTGTCATTCATGCCATATGATCTAGAAGTATGAATCCAAGGTGTATTATTGTAGCTTAGAAACTCAAAAATCAAAATTTCAAGGAAGAAACTGTAGATGAAGCAGAACACTGACTTAGCAGTTCAAATGTAGGTGACTTAGATGCATTTGCTTGAATTTCTCCCACAAGATCCTTGCAATAATCTAGCCTAAGAGAATCAGAAAGGTTCAATAGCTATGGGCATATGATCATATAAAATGATGCTTATCAAAATGAAATCCAAGACATGGAAACAAGAGGGTTTTTATTTTGCTTTTTGTAGTTTTTGTTTTTCTTTTTTTTCCCATTTAGTTGGTGTTTTTGATGCTGTAACTTTTCTCTTATATCTAAGTTGGGGAGGGAAAAGCGAAGCACAGAAATGGTGGGACAAAGGGTGAACAGTGATACTCATTGGACACTGTTGAAAATGAATTATGCCACTTGTGGAAGAGAGGGTTCGAGAGGGGAAAAACTGGAAGAAAACGAGGGAATACTTCAAAATCAAATGTACTCAAAACCTGACTTATGTAACAGTAACCCCTCTGTACATCACCTTTACAATAAAAATTTCAAAAAATAATTACTAAAAGTACATACATATGTAGCCTAAGAACAATGATAAGAAATTAAGCTTGAAATGTTTGTTGCTAGAAAGATAATAAAATCTATCTTTTGGCTGGAGGTGTGACAGCAGGAATAACAGGCCTGCCTAGTGACCATGTGGCCCTGAGTTCAATCTCCAGGATCATCAAAAGGAAAAGGAAATGATTTTCATTTCAAAATAGAACAATGAAAAACACGACATGATACAAATGGGAAGTATGGATCCAGGAAAATGGCTTCAGGAATATGGTCAGTGGACACAGGGAAAGTCTTCAAATCCACAAGCAGTTTCAACGAAGACACAGTGCCTTACCCCAGCCGATCAGGATGAAGCCCCACAAGTATTTGGTGTCAGAAAAGAAAGATACAAAGATTAAGTTATGCAGGTAGAGACCTTCCACCAGGATCCAATAATAGTTCGTAGCCAAGAAGTAAATAAACATCACCACAGCAATCTTGCACCCAATCTGTTACAGAGAAACCAAAATGGCATCATATTAGAAGTCTTCTCTTGGACTGGAGACCAACCCAAGACAACTATAAAACAGTTCTTTGGCTTCTTTTTGGTAGTCTATATGTCTCCTGTATGTAACAAAGCCAAGAAAGATGGAATACACCAGAACCAAGGTAGCACAACATTCTTAAAGCTACTGATTTAATTCTATTTAAAAAAAAAGTTTGTAGAAGTTACCCAAGAATTCACTGTCTTCATAATTGTTTATCGAAGTATATATGATAGTAAGACTTATCGTACTCATGATCTGACACATGGAATTGAAACCACTTCGTACAACTATTAAAGGCCTAGAGAGACAAAGGATGGAGTTACCTTGTAACTCATAAGTAAATACACTGGGTGGCATGCAAGTGTATATAAACATATTCACTGAAATATTATAGCTTCAAAGGAGCTTTCAAACAGTGTAATTCCTTAGAAAAGCAAAAATCAAAGTTCAGCATAATAAAGCACCAGCAAATGGGTCCTCAAAAGAGATAGGGGTGGGGTCAAAGGAAAAGAGATGGAGAAGAGGGGAAGAAGGCAATCAAGAATACAATGTATGTTGTATTCAATTAGGAAGAGTGAGAGAAGAGGCGGGTAGAGAAGGGATAGGGGAGTGGTGATATTGATCAAGATATATTGTGCTCATAAACTGCCATGTTAAACGGCAACTCATTTGTACAACTATTTAGATCACATATATATATATATATATTAAAAAGCTAAAGTCTAGACATATACATAATCATAAAACTAAATAAAAGAATAGGACATATAAGAAAAAACCTGTATTTCTATTATAAATTTATTCCATTCTGGGCTTTTTCATGGTATTATTGTAACAAATCAAACTGCCTCAAAAGTTAAAAAGGTAAAACATAAGACATTTAGTATATGGATCTATGCATCAGATGATAGTTCTGCTGATCTGGGCTAAGTTCGGGCTCATTCATAGAGGTTTGCCTTGCCTGGTATATTCCCTCTTCTACTTTATGCTTCTGGGTAAAATGAGTCCCAAGGCCAGGTTGTAAACAGGCAGGGGAGAGATTACAAAGTCAGCGGGAAAGGCAGAAGGACACACAAGAGGTTAGGCATTTTATCAGTCCACTGTAACTAATTTTCAGATACACTATTCCAAAGATCGGATTAACTGACTGATTCTAACTAATACTGGTCCATTTTGAAGAACAGAATGAAGTGTCACAGAACTTTAGATTCAAAAATTTTGAGTGCATCACAAAGCAATTAAATATTGTAGGTTTTTCCATTTCTAAGCTTTTGGGTTTGCTGCTGAAAACAGTATCAAATGGGGGTTGCTATGGTCTGTTTACAAATACCATCTCAATCATGTGGGTTTTTTGTAGTTTTCAATCCAGAATATTTTTGAGGAAAACCCAAGTATTTTTAGTCACCTAAAATGAATAGTTAGACATCAGAGGGCAGAAACCCAGAAAGAAACATCCAGTCCAGTCAGCTCTAACTCGAATCAAGTTAACAAACATGTTGCCAACGGTGAGGTTTTGCTTACTTGTAATGTCACTCAAATCAGCAGTGAGAGAAAAGGCGGGAACACTTACATACTGTGACTTGTCCACAGCAGGGGCTCCCATGGGATTCTGTAGGTCACCCTGCATCACCAAGGACTGCAGCTCCTCCACTCCCAAGTGAGCCTGAGCCACTCTGTCCTTGACAAAGATGCTTACAGCTCTCAGCATGAAAGACACAAACAAGTGCAGATGGATGTAGTTCCTAGTACAATGCAACCGTCTGTGCAGAGAAGATATTTACTATTTACAGTTGGATAAAATTAGAAATGGGGAAATGAAATTCCTCAATGAACCCAAACTGCTCCTCAGGAAAGAAAAAACAAAAAAGCATGGTAAGCTCAAAGGCAGAGTTCTATTATTATGTATCCAATAAAAACATCTGGGACCTAAAACTGAACTACAACTTTTTGAGGATTAGCTTCAAATGTACCAAAAACAAGTTTTCAAAAGTATCTTGGGGGGCTGGGAAGGTGGCTCGGTGGTAGAGTGCTTGCCTTGCATGCATGAGGCCCTGGGTTCGATTCCTCAGCACCACATAAGCAAAAAGAAAAAAGCCAGAAGTAGCGCTGTGGCTCAAGTGGTAGTGCGCTAGCCTTGAGCTGAAGAGCTGAGGGAAAGCACCCAGGCCCAGAGTTCAGGCCCCACGACCGGACCAAAAAAAAAAGGAGTCAAAAGTATCTTGGTCTGCCAGCACATGTATCCATCCCTGAAGCACTGTGCTCTATTATACTGAAGTGTTGCATGATACTATATATTAAAGGGATAAGTTACTTAAGGGAGAACCATATAAAAAGGAGGTAAACATTATTAAAACTGGAAATTCCATGTCTTTAGTACATTCTGTATAGTTAAAAATAAAATGTTCTGGCCACATATTAACTATTTTTCTTCTTCGAATGTTTTAATATATTCTGCATAATTACAAGTAAAATACCCTGGTAGTATATTAACAATTTTATTGCCTATAATATTTGAGAGCAAGGAAGCATACTTAAATGAGGGGTAGATCCAGTACGACTAACTCTAGAAATACCACCTCCCCCCAAAGTTTATTTTTTTAATAACAAGGTTATATTACAGAACATGACCAAAGGGGTTGTTAGAAAGCTCAGAACTTAAACGTACAACTTTCCTGTATAATAAATACATGAATGTGTGATCTTTCTTCCAGGAGAACAAAACACTCAAGCCTAAAGAAGTAATTGGACACTCCGAATCCAAATATTTTCTGTTATTTTATAATTTACATAATAAATTTATATATATAATTTATTTTCTCTGATTTTATAGTTTGTATACTCTTCCTTAAAGATCCGTATTATTCAAGTGATATTAACTAGACTCAGTGTGTGTTTTGACTGATACTGTATACTTTTTATAATGTGTAGCAGACACAGAAGAAAAATGGACAAAACCATACATGAATGTTACCAGGTGAATGTATTTACATAACCACAATACTGACTAAGGACAGAACATTTTCCAAATATCGAAATCCCTTCTCAGGTCCCCTTCAAATCACTGGCTCACCAAAGATAATTCTGGATATTAATTCCCCAATGTTTGTGTACTTTGTATAGTAGGGGGAGTTCAAATGAGAATCAGCAAAATTGTTAGAAATGATTGCATTATTAATTTGTTATGAAACATAATTATGCCCAGATGGTCCTCTTCATTCATTGATTCTTCACTGGGAATATCTCCATAAGAAAGCAATATATAGCTAGATAAGATATTATATTTACATGGAAATTATCTACTGTATGTATTACTGTTAGAGTATACATTTTGATTTCCCAGAGATTTGATGCTATTATCCTAATAAAAACTGCTTTGGTTTGTAAAGCAAAAGATCTGGAATTTTTATATCACCTTTAGCTATAGATTCTATCAACTGTACAGAAAGTAACTGCATAGCAATAGTAAAGAATCTATAGTTAGTGCTGCAGTAACTTATTATTGTAAGAGGAAGAATTATTACTGAGACAATTGTATCCTCTTGAAATTTTAGTTACTTTTCTTTTCCTGGCAGATTTGTCTGTTATCCTAAACAATCAGAACTGTGCTTGGTATAATGGAATGAGTTCTGGGAAGTTTCTTGCTTTCAAAGACAGATCCTTGATTCACTTTTCCTTTACCAAGAGCTCACTTCCACTAAAGACTTCTAACTTTTAACCAATCTAAAACTTTCACTTTGTCACTTAAAAACACATTCACTTTACCTTGCTTTGGGGATACCATTTGTTTTGAGGGAGCCAGATTCTCACAAAATCAGGACAAGGAAAGACTCAGCAGCTCCCACAATGATTAAACACAACAGAGGCCCAAACCGGGACAAAAGCTCCTAGGTAGCAATCAAGCTGGGCACCATGTGTGCAGCAATTTAAAACTTCAGAGTTTGCATTTTTTTGATATTTTATTGCTTCTTTTGACTGTGCTTAGTCAAAAGTGCCTGTCATAAATCTGAATCTTCAAATACTCCATGGCTTTCCTTGATCTAAACATATTATTCGGAAAGCTTGTCCCCATGCTTTATCCTAATCACATCCTATTTATATGCAGGTGTCACTTCATATTTCCTTTCTTTGTCTAGAAGTCCCCATTCGTTTTCTCAAATTACCATGCATATTTTATAGCACTTCTCACACAGTGCACTACTTATTTTGTAAACTATTGGAATCACTAACTACAAGCATCATGAGACTATAATACAACTTCAAGAGGTACTCTGAGAGATCTCTAGGTTGAAGCTCAAAATTTGTGTTTAGATTATATTAATGGAGTTGGAAATAAGTTTATAGTGGGTCAACTCACACTTCAAAGTCAGTCAAGATCAAATCATTTGGAACAAATTTTGTCCAATGGCGCCAAAATCATTTGTCCAAGTGAAACAAGCCAGATGCCAGTGGCTCACACATGTAATCCTAACTACTCTGAGGATCATGGTTGGAAGCAAGACTTGGCAGTAAAGTCTGTGAAACTCTTATCTCCAATTAACCACCAGAAAGGCTGGAAGTAAAGCTGTGGCCCACGCGGCAGAACACTAGCCTTGAGTACAGATGCAGCACTCAGGCCCTGAGTTCAAGTAAAACAAGACTTTATATCATGAATGAAAGGTTGTTGTTTTAATCCCTATGTTGCATTACTTTGCAAATAAATATATTGAAATACAGATGCATTGGCTTAGATGTTTCATACTGCCTGGATGCTTTCTAAGGAATCAGCCACAAAAAAAAAACTGAATTTGTCACTGAAAAACACATTTTAAATAAAATAATAAGTTTTAATCAATATCCTGTGCTGGAGAAAATCACTAGGGATTTTGATTATGCAACCTCTATGTCTTCCAAGCATTGGAATCAGGACACGTGCCTTCCTGGAGAAGGTGCACAGGAGTCACTCACCTGAAATAACCAATGGTGAGAATAGCCACAGCCAGGGAGCCAAAGGAAATGGAGTAGCCAATGGTGTATAAGATATAGAGGCTCTCGAAGAATTCTTGCTGAAGTGAAAGAGGCAGTCACATATATCATAGGAATATTTTCACCAGGACAATGGTTTAAAAAAAACGAAATCCATTGTGTATAAATACCACATTTTCTTGATCCATTCATCTACCGAGGGGCATCTGGGTTGGTTCCATATCTTAGCTACGGTAAATAATGCTGCAATAAACATAGTTGTGCTGGTAGCTTTAGTATGGTCTTGTTTGTGATCATTTGGGTAAATGCCCAAAAGTGGGATTGCTGGGT